>NC_059212.1:29070719-29395003 GCF_020615455.1 Coregonus clupeaformis
ATATTGGCTGTGGACCTCTGTTTTTCTCGCTGCACTTTTCTTTGGGAGGATACTGTTCTCATGATCTTTTTCTCAATACTCTGATGTTACTGGAATCCTGACATTTTTCACAAAGGTATTTGTGGTAACTTTACGAGGATTATCCACACGAGTTTCAATGTTCATTGCCTTTACTTGCAATCTACAAAATAAAGGGTTACAGCCATGTACAAACAGTAAAAAACAGGAGAGCAATATACCCAACGCAACATGAGGTAGTGTCCCGTTAATTCTGTGCCAACTCTGGGTGATGACATCACAGGAGGGTAAAGGTCACGGTCAACACCAATGTCCATAATAACCAAAATCCCATGAATAGCAATAATACTATACTGCAGTTAAGTACACCACCTATTCAGTAGGAATTATTTATATAGTGTCCACACTATAACAGTATTATTCTTTGTTTCCAGAGTGCAGAGGAGCAGACAGTGTTACTCAGTCAAAGAGAAAATAGACTGATTATGAAGGGGAAGATGTGTCTCTCAACTGTGACTATAGCACCAGTTTATCATCTCCATCTCCACAAATGATTATCCTGAATATGTATTGCGGAAGGATGTCATTGGACCAGGGGATTCTGATGATAGATTCAAGTGGAGATTTGATGCCCATCTCACTTCCATCATCAAATCAGTCCTTTTGACGATCCAGAAGTTGCAGTTGTCTGACTCTGCTGTGTACTAATGTGCTCTGAGGTTCATTGTGACAACAGGATATACAGACCCCCTACAAAAACTATTGTAGCATTGGCACTAGTGTAGAAAAAATACAAGCCTTACTTCTGTGGTAGGTGTGACGTTAGCAGGGCTGTACACCTCACACAGTGACATACAGAAGAACATTCCAGAGGAGAGTGAATGGATGCAAATCAGTCTGAAGATGGAGAAATCAATTAGTGCATTGATCATTCCGGTTATGACTACAAGTTAACAATACCTAAACATTTGAACTGCTTGCATCCTTATAATCAGATTATTCAATTACGGTATTGGTAGTGTGAGGGAAAAAGTTATTGTCTGAAGAGATAATCCTTGAATTGTAAACAGCATCTCCTCTCACTCTATCTTGGAAGGATGCCTCGGGTCTATGGCTGGATGAGAGCTGACCAGCCATGCCCCGTTGTACTTTCCAATTCCTTGCCAAATGTTCACATGGTCAAGACCATGTGTCAAAAGGAGGGATGGTGGATCTTGTAAAGAAATATATGTGTTTGCAGAAAATGCATCTGGTGGTAGGGTTGTACAATGTTTGATTTGCATGACTAACAATGTACTGATGAGGATTTCCAGAGAACAGGTTGTCCCTGCAAGGAATGGAGGAAGACATGGTTGAGTATTGTGTCACCCTTAACAGTGTTCTTAAGACTCTTTCTCCCGGGTGAAGGTGATTTTGCCGAGCCTGGCAGGTGGAGATGAGTACTATTTGAACCCAGGTGATTTCGTGGTGGTCAAAGACTTCAGGAGAAAGACCTGGAAGGACCCCCATTGGAAAGGGCCGTACCAAGTTCTTCTGACCACCCTCACTGCGGAAACCTGACAGAGGGTGAGATGAGTCCTGAGCCAAAGAGACCAACGCAGGCCCAGAGTACTGGCCCAGAATTAGATGGTCATCGGAGAAGGAGAGCCATGCTGGGCCCTCATAACTAAGAGGACTGATGGAATGGCCACTATCAAGTTTTCTGATGAGTATGACTGTCTAAAGGGTCCGGGAAATAAAGCCTCAGACAAAGATTGGTGCATTTTCTATGCTTTTAAAACAGCTTCCAACTCAAAATATCATCGACATGTTAAATCAGAGTCTTCGTCAATAACTACATTAAATTAACCAGCCACAATAGGGACACCCCTCACGGGAGACAACATCTTTAATACAGCAATACCCACAACAGTAATACCCACAGATATAAGTAGACCAATCTGGCCCAAACATTATGGTAAACATACAGGGGAAGGAAATTCCTATGTTGGTAGATACAGGTGCTTAAACGCTTATGGGATTTCCTCCACCCCAGTAATACATTTTGAAACAAAACCCATGCCCTATTTCATAGGACCAATGAACGTTGAAAATAATTTTCTGTATTAACCCACCCAACCGTTTATTTGCTAGGTAGAGACTTCTTAACTAAACTTAATGCTACAATTTACTGTGCCCCAGATGGAGTTTTCATTGATATCCCAAACGATGAGATATTAAACCAATCAGTAAGCAGGCAAATTGAACCATTCCCCCAGGAGGAGTAGGGGTCTGACACTGCCTCCCAGTCTATTTTGTCTCAGGTGCCAGAAACCTTATGGACAGAACATTCCAATGAATGTCGAATGATAGGCAATGCTAGCCCAGTTATAATAACTGTTGGTCCCAGAAATAAACTCTAGTCTCGAGAGCTACCTTAAAAAGGAAGCTCCCTCCAAAGGTTATGCCTCCCCTTCTGAATTGGTTGATGTATTTCATAATTTCGGCGCATTACATATCAATCTCGAAATAATAGACATTTAATGAGTGCGAAGCAGAAAGTGAATATCCAACAGAAATTGATAATAAATATTAAGAGTAACTTTGTTAGGGTAGACTAAAATGCAAACAATGCCTTCCAATAAGGAGAAAGTTATCATGTTTGTTTTGTTTGTTTTTAAACCTTACAATAGGGGTAAAGGAACATAACTTGAGAGTGATCCGTGTGAATTAGCAGTAGTGATTGAGAGGGTTTTTCCTATTGGGAAGAAAGGGAGGGTCCTAGTTGAAGGAAACAGATATGGAGACTAGTGAAAGTAACAAAATGAATGGTAATATTAGTGGTATTCAGAAAGCACTCTAATAATTGAATATCTTAGTAATTTGAAGAAGTAAATGTTCAAGTACAAATTCAAATGATGAACAGAGGGATTGAGCCATGGGACTGATTATATTAGAGGCTGCCATCTGGTGTTTGGTTTAAAGATAAGCTTCCTGTGGACCGATAGATAAGTCGCCAGTAACAGTGGGAAACTCAAACAGGCTGTAAGGGACACAGTGGGAAAATTTGGGACATACAGTGGGGAAAAAAAGTATTTAGTCAGCCACCAATTGTGCAAGTTCTCCCACTTAAAAAGATGAGAGAGGCCTGTAATTTCACCATAGGTACACGTCAACTATGACAGACAAAAATAGATTTTTTTTCTCCAGAAAATCACATTGTAGGATTTTTAATGAATTTATTTGCAAATTATGGTGGAAAATAAGTATTTGGTCAATAACAAAAGTTTCTCAATACTTTGTTATATACCTTTTGTTGGCAATGACACAGGTCAAACATTTTTTAAGTCTTCACAAGGTTTTCACACACTGTTGCTGGTATTTTGGCCCATTCCTCCATGCAGATCTCCTCTAGAGCAGTGATGTTTTGGGGCTGTCGCTGGGCAACACGGACTTTAAACTCCCTCCAAAGATTTTCTATGGGGTTGAGATCTGGAGACTGGCTAGGCCACTCCAGGACCTTGAAATGCTTCTTACGAAGCCACTCCTTCGTTGCCCGGGCGGTGTGTTTGGGATCATTGTCATGCTGAAAGACCCAGCCACGTTTCATCTTCAATGCCCTTGCTGATGGAAGGAGGTTTTCACTCAAAATCTCACGATACATGGCCCCATTCATTCTTTCCTTTACACGGATCAGTCGTCCTGGTCCCTTTGCAGAAAAAACAGCCCCAAAGCATGATGTTTCCACCCCCATGCTTCACAGTAGGTATGGTGTTCTTTGGATGCAACTCAGCATTCTTTGTCCTCCAAACACGACGAGTTGAGTTTTTACCAAAAAGTTATATTTTGGTTTCATCTGACCATATGACATTCTCCCAATCCTCTTCTGGATCATCCAAATGCACTCTAGCAAACTTCAGACGGGCCTGGACATGTACTGGCTTAAGCAGGGGGACACGTCTGGCACTGCAGGATTTGAGTCCCTGGCGGCGTAGTGTGTTACTGATGGTAGGCTTTGTTACTTTGGTCCCAGCTCTCTGCAGCTCATTCACTAGGTCCCCCGTGTGGTTCTGGGATTTTTGCTCACCGTTCTTGTGATCATTTTGACCCCACGGGTGAGATCTTGCGTGGAGCCCCAGATCGATGGAGATTATCAGTGGTCTTGTATGTCTTCCATTTCCTAATAATTGCTCCCACAGTTGATTTCTTCAAACCAAGCTGCTTACCTATTGCAGATTCAGTCTTCCCATCCTGGTGCAGGTCTACAATTTTGTTTCTGGTGTCCTTTGACAGCTCTTTGGTCTTGGCCATAGTGGAGTTTGGAGTGTGACTGTTTGAGGTTGTGGACAGGTGTCTTTTATACTGATAACAAGTTCAAACAGGTGCCATTAATACAGGTAACGAGTGGAGGACAGAGGAGCCTCTTAAAGAAGAAGGTACAGGTCTGTGAGAGCCAGAAATCTTGCTTGTTTGTAGGTGACCAAATACTTATTTTCCACCATAATTTGCAAATAAATTCATAAAAAATCCTACAATGTGATTTTCTGGAAAAATAATTCTCAATTTGTCTGTCATAGTTGACGTGTACCTATGATGAAAATTACAGGCCTCTCTCATCTTTTTAAGTGGGAGATCTTGCACAATTGGTGGCTGACTAAATACTTTTTTTCCCCCACTGTATGTTTGGAGGAAAATGGGGGAGCTTGCAAGCCGAAGAACACCATCCCAACAATGAAGCACAGGTGGCAGCATCATGCTGTGGGGGTGCCTTGCTGCAGGGGGGACTGGTGCACTTCACAAAATAGATGGCATCATAAGGAAAATTATGTGGATATATTGAAGCAACATATCAAGACATCAGTCAGGAAGTTAAAGCTTGGTCGCAAATGGGTCTTCCAAATGGACAATGACCACAACCATACTTCCAAAGTTGTGGCAAAATGGCTTAAGGACAACAAAGTCAAGGTATTGGAGTGGCCATCACAAAGCCCTGACCTCAATCCTATAGAAAATGTGTGGGCAGAAATGAAAAAGCATGTGCAAGCAAGGAGGCCTACAAACCTGATTCAGTTACACCAGCTCTGTCAGGAGGAATGGGCCAAAATTCACCCAACTTATTGTGGGAAGCTTGTGGAAGGCTACCCGAAATGTTTGACCCAAGTTAAACAATTTAAAGGCAATGCTACCAAATACTAATTGAGTGTATGTAAACTTCTGACCCACTGGGAATGTGATGAAAGAAATAAAAGCTGAAATAAATCATGCTCTCTACTATTATTCTGACATTTCACATTCTTAAAATAAAGTGGTGATCCTAACTGACCTAAAACAGGGCATTTTTACGAGGATTAAATGTCAGGAATTATGAAAAACTGAGTTTAAATGTATTTGGCTAAGGTGTATGTAAACTTCCGACTTCAACTGTATGTCCTCTCTTCAGTGATACAGAATCTCTCAATCCTTCCACTGGGTTGTGTAGGAGGTAGATTCCCTCCATTATTGTATGAATCAAATATGAAAGGTTGTAATCCTGAGTTGGAACTGCCAGATAATAAAAAGATCTGAAACAGTTGACAACAAGGATTTTTATCCCCTGCTTCTGTACAGTTCTTGTACAGTGTTTCCGGGTAAACTGTCACTGTGGGTTGCAGAGCCCAGTAGTACAGAGTAGAGTTTGTCCCTTCATCAGAGGAGATCTCCAGATCCACACGTTACAGCCATTGTGTTCGCGATGGAATGAGGAGGAGCAGATGTGGGATATTGGTGATGCCATAAGACACTGTCTCCACCAAATACTGTGTAGTTGCAGGAAAGCTTGACACTGCCAACATGTATCACATCCTCTTCAAGACTGTTGGAGAAAATTCCATCCTCAGAACTATCACCTGCAGAAAACTAACATGTGAAATAAAAGTTATATTTGTCCGGTCAAAGCTTGTGTGTTGTTTTTCCAAGCTTGTAATGAAGTAATTACACATTATCATTACTGTTAAATGTATTGTACTTACCCACAAATGTTAAAAAGAACAAGGTGAACCAGCACAGCATGGTTAATGTCAGAGAGACAAGATTTCAATGCACTGAGGAAAGTCCTTCATGCCATTTTGAGTCCTCCTTTTCATTCTCATACTAGCTCTTCCTCTAAACACAACACCAATTCTTTTTCAGAGGATCTTCTGAAGTGAATGAATACCAGAAAGAAAAATGCCTTTTCAAATATTCTTTAGTTTTGATGTAATACACGTTTCCTCTATTATGCTAAATATGTGTTGACTTACTCTAACAACAGGTGTAACCAAACGCTCCCTAAAACACTTTAGCGAGCAGGCCTTTCTAATTGACCTGGCCCGGGTATCCTGGATGGATATTGACCTCATTCCATCAGTAGAGGATGCCTGGTTGTTCATTAAAAGTGCTACCCTCTCAATCTTAATTAAGCATGCCCCTTTCAAAAAATGCAGAACTAAGAACAGATATAGACCCTGGTTCTCCTCAGACTTGACTGCCCTTGACCAGCACAAAAACATCCTGTGGCGTACTGCATTAGCATCGAACAGCCCCCGCGATATGCAGAACCAATATACACAATCAGTTAGGAAAGCAAAGGCTAGCTTTTTCAAACAGAAATTTGCATACTGTAGCACTCACTCCAAAAAGTTTTGGGACACTGTAAAGTCCATGGAAAATAAGAGCACCTCCTCTCATCTGCCCACTGCACTGTGGCTAGGAAACATTTTCACCACCGATAAATCTACAATAATCGAGAATTTCATCAAGCATTTTGCTACGGCTGGCCATGCTTTCCACCTGGCTACCACTACCCCGGCCAACAGCTCTGCACCCTCCGCTGCAACTTGCCCATGCCCCCCCCCCCTTCTCCTTCACACATATTCAGACAGCTGATGTTCTGAAAGAGCTGAAAAATCTGGACCCCTACAAATCAGCTGGGTTAGACAATCTGGACCCTTTCTTTCTAAAATTAGCCACGAAATTGTCGCAACCCCTATTTCTAGCCTGTTCAACCTCTCTTTCGTAACGTCTGAGATCCCCAGAGATTGAAAGCTGCCGCGGTCATCCCCCTCTTCAAAGGGGGTGACACTCTAGATCCAAACTGTTACAGACCTATATCCATCCTGCCCTGCCTTTCGAAAGTATTTGAAAGCCAAGTTAACAAACAGATCACCGACCATTTCGAATCCCACCGTACCTTCTCCGCTATGCAATCCGGTTTCTGAGCTGGTCATGTGTGCACCTCAGCCACGATCAAGGTCCTAAACGATATTATAACCGCGATCGATAAAAGACAGTACTGCGCAGCCGTCTTCATCGACCTGGCCAAGGCTTTCGACTCTGTCAACCACCTCATTCTTATTGGCAGACTAAATAGCCTTGGTTTCTCTAATGACTGCCTCACCTGGTTCACCAACTACTTCTCAGATAGAGTTCAATGTGTCAAATCGGAGGGCCTGTTGTCTGGACCTCTGGCCGTCTCTATGGGGGTGCCACAGGGTTCAATTCTAGGGCCGACTCTATTCTCTGTGTATATCAATGACGTTGCTCTTGCTGCTGGTAAAGCTCTGATCTACCTCTATGCGGACGACACCATTTTGTATACATCTAGCTCTTCATTGGACACTGTGTTAACAAAACTCCAACTGCTCTTAAATACTAGTAAAACTAAATGCATGCTCTTCAACCGAAAGCTGCTTGCACCCGCCCACCCGACTAGAATCACTAATCTCGGCGGGTCTGACATAGAGTATGTGGACAACTACAAATACCTAGGTGTCTGGTTAGACTGTAAACTCTCCTTCCAGACTCACATTAAGCATCTCCAATCAAAAGTTAGATCTAGAATCGGCTTCCTATTTCGCAACAAAGCCTCCTTCACTCATGCTGCCAAACATGCCCTCGTAAAACTGACTATCCTACCGATCCTTGACTTCGGCGATGTCATTTACAAAATAGCCTCCAACACTCTACTCAGCAAATTGGATGTAGTCTATCACAGTGCCATATGTTTTGTCACCAAAGCCCCATATACTACCCACCATTTTGACCTGTACGCTCTTGTTGGCTGGCCCTCATTACATATTCGTCGCCAAACCCACTGGCTCCAGGTCATCTATAATCACTGCTGGGCAAATCTCCGTCTTACCTTAGCTCACTGGTCAGCATAGCAACACCCACCCGTAGTCTGTGCTCCAGCAGGTATATCTCACTGGTCATCCCCAAAGCCAACACCTTCTTTGGCCGCCATTCCTTCCAGTTCTCTGCTGCCAATGACTGGAACGAACTGCAAAAATCTCTGAAGCTGGAAACTCTTATCTCCCTCACTAACTTTAAGCGTAAGTTGTCAGAGCAGCTTACCGATCACTGCACCTGTACACAGCCATTCTGAAATTAGCCCACCCAACTACCTCATCCCCATATTGTTATTTATTTTGCTAATTTGCACCCCAGTATCTCTATTTGCACATCATCTTTTGCACATCTATCATTCCAGTGTTAATACGAAATTGTAACTATTTTGCACTATGGCCTATTTATTGCCTTACCTCCATAACTTACTACATTCGCACACACTGTATATATATTTTCTGTTTGTATTTTTGACTTTATGTTTTGTTTACCCCATATGTAACTCTGTGTTGTTGTTTTTATCGCACTGCTTTGCTTTATCTTGGCCAGGTCGCAGTTGTAAATGAGAACTTGTTCTCAACTGGCTTACCTGGTTAAATAAAGGTGAAATAAAAAAATAAAATAAAAAAAACGCAATAATCTAATCTACAGACCTCTGTTGCCTGATAATGATCTGTGGTCAGGAAATGACTAACAAGCTCATCTAAAAAAAGTCATTTATCAGTGTACTAGTTTTGTACATCCTCTCAGAGACTCTGTATCACCGGGCCTCCTTCCGGGCACAGTTGTAGAGAGCTGTGTCTGCCAGAGTTACTTGTTTTATCATGAGTGTAGTTGAAGTTTGGGACGTTGTAGAGTCAAATGGATGATTAGAGATACGGTCAACACAATTTTCTCTGGCACCTTTATACAGTAGTTACTGAGGTGCCTGGTTAGGGTATTGTTGGTACCAGTAAAGGTAGATGATACTGCTGCTTGTTTCATATGTACAACTCAGAGACACTGATGATCCCACAGTGGGGGTGTACTCCTCCTTGTAAGGAGTCACACTATCTCCAGATACCATTCCTGCAGAGGAAAAATAGATAATAAAGTTGATTGAAAACACATGCTTATTTTTTAAGACTTTTTAGAAATCAACTTAGTTAATCACATTTAAATGACTTTACTTCAACAAAATATGTTTTACTACTGTCGTTGAAATTCACCACTAAGGACTCAAACTCAATGTAAATTAATCAATCTTTATTATAACGGCCGGAGAGGTTCACAAACTCAATCCAAGCTTGATGAAAACTCTGAATAGGGCATTCCCTTTCAGTCTTCTTATACTGCTACACCACCAAGTTATATAAGCATGATTTACATTATTAATTATTCATAATTAATGTTGTTTCCTGCACGTGACTGACTGACACCTCATAAGGTTTCTTCTCTCAAAGCTGGGACCTTGAAACATATACTCCTTTTGGTTCCCAGAACCATGTTCTGGGCGTACTGCCAATTGGTCTGAGGAGGAGGTTACAGTCACTTAACGTGAACCAAGATAGAGTGAGAGAAGATGCTGTTTACAATTCAAGGCTTATCTCTTCAGACAATAACATTTTCCCTCATATTCCCTCCTTTTATCACTCTGTGATGATTACCGTTAAATTTGAAGGTAAGCATTAGATTATAGCTTCTATCAAAGCAGGTTCTATACTTCTAATAAAGTAAGCGAAATCAACAAATAAAACCAGACTCTTTATCCTTTCAAACCCTTCACTCCGGGTTGTACAATTGAAAATACACACACATACACAAGGGATCTGTAGACTCAGATTGTTTCCATAGCTCTTACCACAATCGGGTTGCATCGACCTGTTCTGTACTAACTGTCCCTGGGACTAGTCAAAATATAAAACCTGTTGTTTAACAAATACAATAGGGCCTTCAAAAAGTTGGTGCTGACTTATCAGCTCAGTATTCAGTACTAAAACATTTACATGGATCTTCTTCAATTTTGGACAGTGTTCCAAGTATTGGAAACAGATTATTGTTTTAGATGACATTACCTTCTTATTTAAATAACTGGTATATTCAAACTATCAAATTGAGAAATAATAATTGGAAATTGTCAAAAACGAATCTTTTTCAATTATTCATACCTGCAGTGGGGAAAAAAAGTATTTAGTCAGCCACCAATTGTGCAAGTTCTCCCACTTAAAAAGATGAGAGAGGCCTGTAATTTTCATCATAGGTACACTTCAACTATGACAGACAAGTTGTGGAAAAAAATCCAGAAAATCACATTGTAGGATTTTTTATGAATTTATTTGCAAATTATGGTGGAAAATAAGTATTTGGTCACCTACAAACAAGCAAGATTTCTGGCTCCCACAGACCTGTAACTTCTTCTTTAAGAGGCTCCTCTGTCCTCCACTCGTTACCTGTATTAATGGCACATGTTTGAACTTGTTATCAGTATAAAAGACACCTGTCCACAACCTCAAACAGTCACACTCCAAACTCCACTATGGCCAAGACCAAAGAGCTGTCAAAGGACACCAGAAACAAAATTGTAGACCTGCACCAGGCTGGGAAGACTGAATCTGCAATAGGTAAGCAGCTTGGTTTGAAGAAATCAACTGTGGGAGCAATTATTAGGAAATGGAAGACATACAAGACCACTGATAATCTCCCTCGATCTGGGGCTCCACGCAAGATCTCACCCCGTGGGGTCAAAATGATCACAAGAACGGTGAGCAAAAATCCCAGAACCACACGGGGGGACCTAGTGAATGAGCTGCAGAGAGCTGGGACCAAAGTAACAAAGCCTACCATCAGTAACACACTACGCCGCCAGGGACTCAAATCCTGCAGTGCCAGATGTGTCCCCCTGCTTAAGCCAGTACATGTCCAGGCCCGTCTGAAGTTTGCTAGAGTGCATTTGGATGATCCAGAAGAGGAATGGGAGAATGTCATATGGTCAGATGAAACCAAAATAGAACTTTTTGGTAAAAACTCAACTTGTCGTGTTTGAACGACAAAGAATGCTGAGTTGCATCCAAAGAACACCATACCTACTGTGAAGCATGGGGGTGGAAACATCATGCTATGGGGCTGTTTTTCTGCAAAGGGACCAGGATGACTGATCCGTGTAAAGGAAAGAATGGGGCCATGTATCGTGAGATTTTGAGTGAAAACCTCCTTCCATCAGCAAGGGCATTGAAGATGAAACGTGGCTGGGTCTTTCAGCATGACAATGATCCCAAACACACCGCCCGGGCAACGAAGGAGTGGCTTCGTAAGAAGCATTTCAAGGTCCTGGAGTGGCCTAGCCAGTCTCCAGATCTCAACCCATAGAAAATCTTTGGAGGGAGTTGAAAGTCCGTGTTGCCCAGCGACAGCCCCAAAACATCACTGCTCTAGAGGAGATCTGCATGGAGGAATGGGCCAAAATACCAGCAACAGTGTGTGAAAACCTTGTGAAGACTTACAGAAAACGTTTGACCTGTGTCATTGCCAACAAAGGGTATATAACAAAGTATTGAGAAACTTTTGTTATTGACCAAATACTTATTTTCCACCATAATTTGCAAATAAATTCATTAATAATCCTACAATGTGATTTTCTGGATTTTTTTCTCGTGTACCTATGATGAAAATTACCGGCCTCTCTCATCTTTTTAAGTGGGAGAACTTTCACAATTGGTGGCTGACTAAATACTTTTTTTTCCCACTGTAACGATGGTCATTATGGCCAAACAGTTCTATTTTTGTTTCATCAGACCAGAGGACATTTCTCCAAAAAGTACGATCTTTGTCACCATGTGCAGTTGCAAACCGTAGTCTAGCTTTTTTATGGCGGTTTTGGAGCAGTGGCTTCTTCCTTGCTGAGAGGCCTTTCAGGTTATGTTGATATAGGACAATTTTTTACTGTGGATATACAGTGGAGAAAATAAGTATTTAATAGCATTGCCGATTTTGCAGGTTTTCCTACTTACAAAGCATGTAGAGGTCTGTAATTTTATCATAGGTATACTAATAGACGGAATCTAAAACAAACCAGAATCACATTGTATGATTTTAAGTAATTAATTTGCATTTTATTGCATGACATAAGTATTTGATACATCAGAAAAGCAGAACTTAATATTTGGTACAGAAACCTTTGTTTGCAATTACAGAGATCATACATTTCCTGTAGGTCTTGACCCAGCTGCACACACTGCAGCAGGGATTTCACCACTCATCCATACAGACTTCTAGATCCTTCAGGGTTCTCGGGGGCTGTCGCTAACCAATACAGACTTTCAGCTACCTCAAAAGATTTTCTATTGGGTTCAGGTTCGAGACCAAGCAGCCACTCCAGGACCTGAGATGGCTTCTACGGAGCCACCTCAGCTGCCCTGGCTGTGTGTTTCGGTCGCTGTCATGCTGGAAGACCCAGCCACGACTCCATCTTCAATGCTCTAACTGAGGAAGGAGGTTGTTGGCCAAGATCTCGCGATACATGGCCCCATCCATCTCCCCTCAATACGCTGCAGTCGCCCTGTCCCCTTTGGTGGCATCCCCACGCTGTTCCAAACCATCTCATTCCACAAGTTGGGATGGTGTTCTGGGGGTTGCATTCATCCTTCTTCCCTCCAAACACGGCGAGTGGAGTTTAGATCAAAAAGCTATGCTTTTGTCTCAACAGACTAATGCGACCTTCTCCATTCCTCCTCTGGATCATCCAGGATGGTCATTGGCAAACTCCAGATTGGCCCTGACATGCGCTTTCGGCTTGAGCAGGGCGACATTACACTGTGTGATTTTAATCCATGACGGCGTAGTGTGCTTACTAATGGTTTTCTTTGAGACTGTGGTCCCAGCTCTTCTTCAGTCATTGACCAGGTCCTGCTGTGTAGTTTTGGGCTGATCCTCACCTTCCCCACAATCATTGATGCCCCACAAGGTGAGATCATGCACGTTTTACAGACCGAGGTGATTGATCGTCATTTTGAACTTCTTCCATTTTCTAATACCTGCGCCAACAAATGTTGCCTTCACCAAGCTTATTGCTCATTGTCCTGTAGCCCATCCAGCCTTGTGCAGGTCTACACTCTGTATCCCTGATGTCCTTACACAGCCTCTTGGTCTTAGCCATTGTGGAGAGGTTGGATTCAAGTCAGATTGAGGTGGACAGGTGTCTTTATACAGGTAACGAGTTCAAACAGGTAAGTTAAATACAGGACAGAGTGGAGAACTGGAGGGCTTTTTAAAGAAAAAACTAACATGTCTGTGAGAGCCGAAATTTTTAAACAGTTGGTAGGTGATCAAATACTTATGTCATGCAATAAAAATGCAATTTAATTACTTAAAAATCATACAATGTGATTTTCTGGATTTTTGTTTTTAGATTCCGGGTCCCTCACAGTTGAAGTGTACCTATGATAAAAATGACAGACTCTACATGCTTTGTAAGCAGGGAAAACCTGCAAAATCGGCAGTGTATCAAATACTTGTTCTCCTTAATGTAGATACTTTTGTACCTGTTTCCTCCAGCATCTTCACAAGGTCCTTTGCTGTTGTTCTGGGATTGATTTAAACTTTTTGCAACAAAGTACGTTCATCTCTAGGAGACAAAATGCGTCTCCTTCCTGAGCGGTATGACGGCTGCGTGGTCCCATGGTGTTTATACTTGCATACTATCGTTTGTACAGATGAACGTGGTACCTTCAGGCATTTGGAAATTGCTCCCAAGGATGAACCAAATTTGTGGTCTACAATTTTTTTTCTGAGGTCTTGGCTGATTTCTTTAGATTTTCCCATGATGTCAAGCAAAGAGGCACTGAGTTTGAAGGTACGCCTTGAAATACATCCACAGGTACACCTCCAATTGACTCAAATTATGTCAATTAGCCTATCAGAAGCTTCTAAAGCCATGACATCATTTTCTGGAATTTTCCAAGCTGTTTAAAGGCACAGTCAACTTAGTGTATGTAAACTTCTGACCCACTGGAATTGTGATACAGTGAATTATAAGTGAAATAATCTGTCTGTAAACAATTGTTGGAAAAATGACTTGTGTCATTCACAAAGTAGATGTCCTAACCGACTTGCCAAAACTATAGTTGGTAAACAAAAAATGTGTGGAATGGTTGAAAAAAGAGTTTTAATGACAGTATGTAAACTTCCGACTTCAACTGTATGAGAATGGAGAGAGAGGAGGAGAAGAGAAAAGAGGAGAAGAGAGAGGAGGAGAAGAGAAATGAGAAGAGCAGATGAGATGAGAGAGGAAGAGAGGAGAGGAGATGAGAGAGGAGGAGAGGAGATATATGTCAATGGGACAGAGGAGTGTAGAGGAGAGGGAAAGAAAGCAGAGATGGAGTATATTTAGAGCAACTGTACTTTGGGGTGGAGCTTGTAGGTAAACTAAGCAGAAATTATAAACTGAAAACCTTGCAGATGAAGTTGGTTTGGAGTATTCAGCTTCTGTTGTGAAATTAGTCAGTTTGACTTCCATCCCCAGCTATGTTGTTCATCTGGTCAATTATAATGTTCTCAGCAATAGGTAAGTTATATAATGCTTTCAAAGTAGTGTCATGTATTCTGTTTTGAAAGTTACAACAATACATTTTTATTTCAATTTAGAAATGAGTCTCTGTCTAACACCCAGTGGCTATGATGCTGCTTGTTTTTGTGTGTACTTGTAGGTAAGAATTCACTCTCCTTTAACTGAATGTGTACTAACAGAATGTACACTGTTCAGTGTTCATTACAATATGGTATTATCAATATCAAGTGCTAATACACTTTGAAACACCAAGTGTGGATATAGTGTATGCTGTCTACATTGACTCAGTAATCCATGTTTTTCTTTTTTACAGGTGCAAGTGTTGAAGACATAATTACTCCAGACAGAGATGTAGTGGATGTTATGGAGGTTAGTAGTGTTAAACTCTCCTGTAGATACAACAGCTCATTAACCACCAGTCTGTTATGGTATCGCCAGCACCCTGGATCCTCTCCACAGTTCCTCATACTGGACTACTCTGGGTTCATAACCAACACTGATAGTACAAAATGGACCCTCACACATGAAAAAGAGGACAACCGTGTGGATCTGGAAATCTCCTCTGCTGAAGTGACAGACTCTGCTCTGTACTACTGTGGTCTGAAGCCCACAGTGACAGGAAACCCCAGAAAACTGTACAAAAACCTATCTTGACAATACAAACACAGAGAACCTGAATCTGAGACCCCTAGAAACAATAGATCCTGAGTCTGAATATATCTTATCTTCCATCCATTATATTCCCTTCTATTAATATGAAAGTTATTTACTTGTTCAACTACCAGTGAACAGACTTTTAATTTGGAAATGAAATAAATATGTCATGAAAATCAGAATATTTTCATCTGACTAAACATTCTAAACAGTCTCTCATATAAATGCCATTGATGCCATCTTTACTGTCATTTAGTAAACCAAACCTTCATCACCACCACCACACTTCATTAAGAGCCATCATTGAATTGGTTTTATGTCAAAGGGAGGATCTACAGGAATGATCCTATTCAAACTGTACATATGATTACAGGATACATATTTCTGTGAATTAGTTGGTCCAGCATGAAGTTTACATACACTAAATTGACTGTGATCCAGCATATAGTAGATGAATGATGATGTTATTTGGTTTAATCTGGATTTTCTATACATTTTGTACAGGTGAGCCTTACAACATTTTGTAAATGAGCCTGTATTGTTGATGGTAATTACTTTTTTAAACTACTGTCTATTGATTTTGTTTCTAAATTATCTTTACAGGACAGATTGCTGGGGATCACATTACTGCTGTAAATAATGAAATCATCATTAAATAGGGAAAACCTGTGACTCTGAGCTGCAATTATGTTTACCTTTACTGGTACCTGCATTATCTAACCAGGCCCCTCAGTTTCGGCTGTATAACAACCTGGTCTCAGATCATTTCATATTATTCTGTATGTAAATCCGAGACACCCAATTCCGTATGATATGTTCCGAATTACAATTTGTTATATATGTTACAAATTTGCAAAATGTATGATATGTTACGAATTCTAGTTAGGTGGCTAGCTAGGTTAGGGTTAGGGGTCAGGGTTAAGATTAGGGTTAAGTTAAGGAATTAGGTTATAGGGTTAAGGAAAGGGTTAGGGGAAGGGTTAGCTAACATTCTAAGTCATTGCAAAGTACCTAAAAAGTAGTAGTAGTAGAAAATTATCTAATTAGCTAAAATGCTTAAGTTGTCCATGCTGTGATTTGAACTCACAACTTTAGGGTTGTTAGACGTTCACGTTATACGCCCAACCATCCACCCCGACTAACCACCCTACTTTTGTTATTGCCTTAAGTAACCATCTGTCTTATGTAACCATACCAAACATAACATACCATACTTATTTGACTGTCCCGGATTTACATTTACTATGTTACGTCTAGTCTATGACACCAGGCTGTGTATAAAGCTGCCATATCACAGAGCCGTAGTGAACATATCCCTATCTCTACTACTGTGCTTCCAGTGATTGTTATAACCAGTGATACATAAAATACCCTGTACAAACACCTGCAGAACAAAATAAACAGGAATTATATTGACCTTTACTTGTACCGGCATTATCCTAACCAGGCTCTTCAGTTTCTACTGTATAAAGCTGCCATATCACAGAGCCGTAGTGAACATATCCCTGAAAAGAAATATACATCCGCAACGTCCGGATTTCAACTGAACTGATCATAACACACCTAACCCTGGCAGACTCATCTCTACTACTGTGCTCTCAGGGATTGTTATAACCAGTGATACATATAAGACCCTATACAAAAACCTGCAGACCAAAAATGCTGTGATGAAGCAGGGATACAAATGTAACATCAAACCACACTTTGATATCATAATGTCAGAGGTTGAGATCAAAGAGAATGTGGTCACACCAGTGCTGTGTGCAATCACAGGAGGTCTAGTGTTTCTCTGTCTTCATATCAGTAGTCTTGAATTCCACACTTAGACAGATATTTTGATATCGGTGGAAAAGCACTTTGGGAATATGACAAAGTGCAAAAAATATTATCGTTTGTAGTTACTCCTCACAATTCACATTGCTTGGTGGTGTAGTATGACAGTCAACCTGAGGGGGCAACTAACAAAGAACACACACCTGAATCAGAGGATGCCATACAGACAAGACACCTCCCCACATGGTCTACTACGCACTTAATACAGAACAACATGAAGCAAGTCAACAGTAGGACAGAGGGTGTCAAAGCTCTGTGATAGATAGATCAGCATTGTTCTGCTCCTTACCTTTACACTTCAAACTGACTGACTAGTAAGAGAAACTCAGGTGATCCCCAGCATGTTTTTGCATGCGCTTGTTAACATCACTCTGTTCATCTGTCTCTTTCTGTGCATTTGTTCATTTTATTTAGATACATTATTTTATATGTTGTCAAGATATATTTATCTTTATTTTCAAGGTGCAGAGCAGAAGAGAATGTAACACAGCCAACAGAAGATGTAATGGTCTTAGAAGGACAACCAACAACACTCTCTTGTCTATTCATTACAACTGATCAATCACCATATCTCTTTTGGTACAAACAACAAGCAAATGGCAAGCCCATATTTATGCTGAGAAGGGATACATTTTCACCTGGGGAAGCTGCTACTGAGTTCAAGGACAGATTTGATGCCCGTCTAAAAATTTCACACTTTCCAAAATCAAAGTCCCCTTGATGACCCAGAGAGTGCAGCTGTCTGACTCTGCTGTGTACTACTGTGCTCTGAGGTCCACTGTGACAAAAGGATATATAGCCACCTTACAAAAACTATAGGTTTCACATGTGTCCATAGAAACATACAGTACCAATGAAAAGTTGGGACCAAAGCGCAATATGTATTTTAATATACTTTATGTACAGTAGTAGACCTGAATTAGATACTCTTTAGACTACATGAGTGTTTGTACCTGAATTATAATAGAGTATGTGTACATTTTCACCTCCAAAAAATATATGTTCATCATACTCACTTCATGGAACATTTATGTAATTGACAATTGCTTTAAGCTACTTTTCATTTCTTGTGAACTAGACGTAAGCTTTTCACTTTGGCTAATGTACTGGAAAGAGTGCTTATATCTAACCTGAGACCCCTAGAACCTGAGTCTGAATAGATCTTACCTCCCATCCATTATATTCCCTTATTTAAATATGAAAGTGATTTGCTTGTTCAACTACCAGTGACCACATTTTATATTTGGAAATAAAGTAAATATATCATGACTATCAGAAATGTCATATGACTTAACGTTCTAAATATTCTCTCATATAAATGCCATTTGATGCCATCTTTACTGTCATTTAGTAAACCAAACCTTCATCACTACCACCTAACTTCCTTAAGAGCCATCATTGAATGGGTTTTATGTCAAAGGGAGGAGCTATGAAATGATCCTGTTCAAACTATACATATGATTACGGAGACATATTGTTATGAATTATTTGGTCCCTTATATACAGTAGAAGAATATGAATTGAATATGTGTATCTTTTCAAACATTTATTTTCAAATAAGTTAATCATACTCACTTCATACAATATTTATGTCATTGTCAATACCTACCATATTATTTTGGGCTAAGACGAAATGTTTCACTCAGTCTCTAATGTCACGGCAAAGAGTGCTAATATAATACTGACAAGGTAATATTGACCCATACATTTCTATACAATCTTACCTCTCACTGAACAGGCTCCTCCTTCATGTCTGTCAGTTGATGGTGATATACAGGCTGAGATGGACATGGAAGAGAGAGAGAGAGGATCTCTACCTCTTACTGTAACTCACAGTCACTCTCGGTGTGTTCTTCATAACCATGGTACTCTGTCTGATCATCTGGCTGGTTCTTGCTGTACTGTGCTTTGGTAAGATGGAACCATTTCGTCATCTATCTAATTTTAATTTTTTGAATCTTTCATTATCACTCACTTTATATTTGTTTGTCTTCCAGAGTGCTCAGGAGACCATGTTCAACAGCAACCAGGAGGTGTGATTGCTACAGAAGGAAGACTGGCAACACTGAGCTGTCAATATAACACCAGTGCTACTAATGCATATCTATATTGGTACAAACAAGAAGTGTCGTGGTAGAAATATTTGACTAATAGATAATCAACTCAAAAATATCTCTCAAGACAATCGGAGCTAGAATTCAAGAATTAGACTTTATTGCATAACAAAGCCCAGCTACTCCATGGAACAAAAACTGTCTCTCTCTGGCTTAGAGATCTCTTTATATCCACACAAATGAAAAACATGCCGTACATTCCTAACTTTTTTTAGTTCTGTACCACCCCTCTCATTCTATCATTCTATTGGCTGCGTGCTTAGGCCCCTTCTTAAAAAACTAATGTAATGCATACCATGTGTCTATAACAAGCCCATGGGCCACAGTTTAATAGCCCCTGTGAAAGAACACATGTATTCAATTAAAACACAGCATATACTCCATGTCTATATTCCTTATTTAAGCATGTATCTGGATTATAAAATATCCAACATGTTCATTCTGTTTCACCATTATCATTTCATAACACCTTATAAAACATTTATCATTCATCATCCTCCCCGGCCCCTGAGATTATGTGCATGTGGCCATGTCTCAGGTCATAAGGTCATAAGCATAAAGAAATGATAACACTAGTTCCATTGTTACTCCAATCTCCACACAGCCATCACGTCATTGACATTCCCAGACCAGCTGCAGGAGTTTTATGAAAACACATAAATGTCTCTGCTCGTATTAACCCTTCAACTGTCTCAATCCATAAACATTTTAAGGCATATAGGTTTTTAATTTTACAACATATCCATGCTTATTACTAATATTATTATTTTACCTTTGATTCCTCCTACATTTGCTCTTAATGATACATGTACAATACCATAGAAGCAAATGACTTCCCTAAACATATGCTGAGCCGTTATTCTTTTGGATCTGGAGACAAGGCTGCAGGGTTCAAGGAAAGTCTGTAATGCCAAGACACACAATCAGTCCCCTTTGACGATCCAGGGGTTATGTAGCTGTCTGACTCTGCTCTGTACGCCACTGTGCTCTGAGGCCCACAGTGACAACAGGGATATACAGCCCCCTTTACAAAACACTGTGTGTGCATGTGGGTGTGTACAGAACTTTTTGTTGTGTGCCATTTTAAAAAGTCAAGGGAGGTGTTACATAATTGAGGCAGAAGAAAGGAAATACCTTTCATAGCTGACAGTGAGAAGCTATTCTGTCATAACTATACTTGTGTTCACTATTTTCACTGTGTTAAATAACACTTACCATAATGATACCGGGGATCAATTTTAATATTTGCACTAGTGGGTGAGTTTGATGTTGTTCTTCATATCCAATCACTATGAATGGTTACTGAAGACTGAGTCATATTCCCAGAAGGATCTTTTGACAATTTTTAATACACTTGACTGAATAATGAGTAGAATTGTATGATAATTTCTGATAATAATTCCTGTTTTCATAAATGTTTTCCAGGTGGCAAAGTCATGGGAATGACATTACTCCCAACATGATAGTGAATTGGGTTGGAGGGTGATGTCATAAAGCTGTCCTGTAAACTACTCCTCTGCTAGTAATCTCCAATGGTATCGACGGTACCCTGGATCATCCCCATCTTCCTCCTCCTCACCGGAGTGTCCTCAAACCCCGTGCAAGTGAACGCTTCTCCTACATACCCACGGCTGTCTGTTAAACTGAATGATGAGAGAACCCGTGTGGATCTGGAGATCTCCTCTACTGAAGTGGACAGACTCTGCACTCTGCTACTGCCATGAGGCCCACAGTGACAGGAAACCCAGAAACACTGTACAAAAACCTGAACTGAATAAAAGAGTGACATACCCTGCAAGTGAAAAAAAAACATCAGGCTAATTTTAAATGTTATCATTACCTTTATAGATGAAACACCCTGCCACTGAAAATGAACACTTCAATATTTTTAAATTAACAACAAAAGAATAATGTTGATTCCAATTTTGAATGGAAAAGTGAGAGAAACCCAATAATGCTATCTGATTGTTTTGCTGATTTATACTTTAGATTCTAGATTGGAAATATGAAACCAAAATAACTGTGAAAATGAATGCCTCATGTTCAATAGATTAATTATCTAACTAGATTTCCCTTCAAGCAATGTTCCCCTATGACATCACAGTAGACAGTTCAGATCCTTCTGCCAACTCTGTTGACCTAAAAATCAAGAAAATAAATGGAGTTTTTCCCAATATCCAAATAGAGAGAGACTAAGGTAATCATATTTCAATCCAAACCTGCATTTTTGAGGATGTGACCCAGTGGCATCAGCAACAGCAAGAAGTCTGCTGTTACTTCTTCTCATCTGACAACTCTCTGTATTTTTGGGGTGGGGCTTCAAAGGTTTGAGAACAGATGGGTCATTCAAAACTAGAAGGAGGAGGATGTTTTTAGTATACACAAAACTTGTCGTGCTGTGTGTTATCATTTTAACTTCCAGTTTCAGCCACAATGTCAATCCCCACATTTAATTTGCTGCTTTTAGTACTTGCATGTAAATAATCTACTTAATTGTTTTATGTTGAATCTAAACTAAGTGTTGATGCGTTGAAAAATAGATTGATAACAAGGCCACAGAAGAATAATTATTTTGAAGAATTATTATTTTTTTTTTATTTTGCATCTCTTGCAGGTGACAGTAATTATCTGACCATTGAGCCAACCAGAGAGGAGGTGTGGTGTTCCAGCAGGTAGCAATATTACACTTTCATGTCACCTCTCATCTCAGTCTCTCTTCAATGGTATCTCCAGGACCCTGGATCAGCTCCTTCAGTATATCCTGCTTATCCCTGCATGGTGTTGGATCTTCATCTCGGGCTCCAGGTCTGGATCCTAGACTGTCAGTCAAAATAAATGATGAAAAGACTTGTGTGGATCTGGGGGAGCTCTTCTGCTGAAGTGACAGACTCTGCGTCTGTGTACTACTTGCTGTGAGGCCCACAGTTACAGGAAACCTACACACACTGTAAAAAAAACACTCAGCAGGGAGCACATCAGCAGGAATTTATCTGGGTTATTTTTTTACTTTTCTCTAACCCTTACTTTGAGGACATCAAAACACTAATGAATGATTTAATGTCTCCTATTAATAAAGCCTATGACTGGAATGTTTCACCTGTCCTTAAGGTGGTTTTATTTTGTTATTCACACTCAAAGGTTAAATGTGAAACTTTGATTGTAAGATTGATTGTAAGAAAAATATTATAATATTTACAATAGCCGTTATGAATTTTCATAATATTGTTGCGGTTTCAGGGGTTGTGTTGTGGATGGACGTTATGTACCTGCGAGGTTCCTTTGTTTTTTGGCTGCCAGGACCCTGGACAGCAATGTGAAGTATTCCCCAGAGGCAGGACCACAGACAGCTCAGTGGAAACTTCTAGTCTGCGAGCAGACCAGACACACCTGTTTCCAGTTGTAATCAGAGCCAAACCGCAGACAGGTGAAACCAATCAGTTACTAAACTTAACCATGCCCTGGGTTTTCTTTCTTTGTTTTTTTGTTGACCCGGCAGGTGAAGGAGTAGGAGGTTATTGGAGAGACAGAGCGTACGGTGGAGAAGTAGGTTTTATAGAAGAAAGGAAAATATGATTTCAATAAGGATTGAACCCCCAAAGACAAAGCTTGGAGGACCTTCCACTGGTGGTGAAGTGTTTACTTAGTTTGTTTTGGGTATTGTATATCAACAACGCTGTCAAAGCTTGATATTAATAATCCGGTATAACCCTTCACTTGGACTGGTGTTGTGTGTTTGTATGTGTAAAACCGGCCTTACAAAGAACCCAGTGCTGAAAACGCTACAATTTGTTATCATTGAAATGTGTATCAAACTGTTGAAGAGCGACTAAAAATTATGAAGGGTTTTCTTTATATTTACCCACAAACAGCCGTTTCCGCAGCTCCTGGCTGATCTTCAGGTGAGGTACCTTCTTATCCTACATGTCGCTGCCCACTACACCTTCCCTGAAGGATGGGTTGATCAGGCCAAAGTGAGCCAAGTTTCTTAAACACTGCTTCTCACTCTTCAGCCACAATAACTGAGAGTTGTTCTCTCTGCCTCCTGACTGTTATGTGACAGATCTTCTTTGTCTCTGCTCCTCCTGTAGACTGCCCTCCCACCAAGGTGAAGTCCAGTGACAAGGTTTTTCTATGTATAATGATACAATAGTTCCATCTAGTGTTCAACATTCTGCCCAACAAGGTGAAACCTTGACATTGCTTAATATCATTCAAGGGCAAGTTACTACTGAGAGTCAATAGGCAACAGTGGAGTCTCATCAGTTTGCTTCTATTCCTTTAAGCTAGAAATATAATTTGCATGGGCTGCATCTCAATCCACCGCATCAGGCTATGGCGGTCTTTCGATCTGTGGTGGAAGGTGGCTGAGTTTCAGCGCCCGTTTGTCAAACCATATGACATCACGAAAATCGGTCTTCTCACAAAAAACGTCTGTAGAGTCCGAACGGTTTGGACCTAGAAAAATGATATGACCACTCTATTTAAAGATGAGAGACTCTCACGAATACGTATGAGCGTACACCGTTTGGGCTACAAACTGTGACCCCACTGTGAAAAAGGGGAGACTCTCCCACAAACATGATGGATAATTTAAGGGGTTAAATATGTGTTTTCCTGAGCTTTCTTATCTCCTAGATATAGAACTGACACTTAACCTTATTCTGTGTGATTTATTTTTTTGAATGTCATTTCTTGTCCATTTATGACTGTATTCAATGTTCCCCCATGGGATTTGGTAATAAAGGCCAAATTGAATATTTTATCAAATCATTTTGTTATGTTTTTATACCTAAAGGGTTTCTAAACTTCCAAATCAAATGAATTACTCATGGTATGACCATCTTAAAATAATTACATATGTCACGAGTTATAACACCCAATTCAACCTTATAATGATGCATGCAGCATGTCAACACTTTACAGGTGTGGTTTGCTGGTATAATTTTCCCCACAATTAGCAGCTATCAAACTAAATCAACCTGAGAAGGGGCAGCATTTCACAGGGAATCCTTCTAGCAGTTCATCTAAATTGAATATACAATAAGCTTCTCCCCTGCTGCAGAGCCCCACAATTATGAGAGACTCTCAGCTGCAGTGGATGGAACATAAAAGTCTGTAACAGTCTATTCTTCCCCTATACATTAATCATAATGGCCCTTGGCTTAGAATACTGTACTTATCCTGGCTGCATGCTATTTTGGTACAGTATAGTCTTCTCCTTTCTAGGCATTCTCATTCTCTGAACCTGTAGCAGTATTATAAACCAAATTATATTTTTTCTGATTGCAAAGGTGAAGAGGCCGTTGACCACGGAGAGGAGGTGTTACCTGCCCTTGAAGGAGGGCTGGTAACACTCAGCTGTAACTAACACTACACATACTACATCTCCTGATCTCTTCTGGTACATCCAGTTAACTGGGGACTCTCCCTCAGTATATCCTGAGAAGAGATCGCTATTCAGAAGGGAGCAATAGTGATGAGTTCAAGAAGAGGAAGCCGTTTGATTCCCAGGCTGAATTTCAACATCAGCTCTGTCCTCTTGAATGATCCAGAGGTTGCAGCCAACTGACTCTGCTTGTACTATGCTCTGAGGTCCACTGTGACATCAGTAGATTCAGTCACTGCACAAAAACTCAGGGTAGAGTGTTATTAAGACAATGTCACAAGCTTCTCAATGTTTGATGATACACTGAAAGAGGAGGAGACAATGATTTCATAGTCTTATGTCACATGTAGCATACATCAGTGTGTTTTACTCTTCTCCCACCCATCTCACTGTAGGCATGGAACCCTGGCTGAGGAATGTGCTGATACTTGCTGCATGTTGTTATGGTATGATAACATTATTTTCCTAACTCGTTTACTGCCTTTTGCTCCCATCCTTTTCTTTTTCAAACATATTTTTCAGTATAACACTACCAGTATTCATTCCATATGTCTTTATATCCTCTATCAAGTGTGGTCCCGTGTGGCTCAGTTATAGAGTATGGTGCTTGCAACACCAGGGTTGTGGGTTAGATTCCCACGGGGGACCAGTATGAAAAAGTACAAAAATGTATGCACTCACTACTGTAAGTCGCTCTGGATAAGTCTGCTAAATGAATTAATTTAAAATGTATATCATGTTGCTTGATATTTTTCTCATTCCTTTTCAGAATGCAGAGGAGAAGACACAGTCACTCAGCCACCAGGAGATGTGATCGCTACTGAGGGAGAACAGGTCACACTAGGCTGTCAATTTGATGCAGTTGATATTAACTAATCTCACCTGTTCTGGTACAAGCATAAAGTAAATGGCTTTCCCAAAGTTCATGCTGGGACGTTTTTCTGTTGGAAGTGCAAATGCCACTGAGTTCAAGGAGAGATTTGATGCCCATAGATAAAGACTCCAAATCAGTCCCCTTGACGATCCAGAGGTTGCAGCCTGTCTCACTCTGCTGTGTACTACTGTGCTCTGAAGCCCACTGTGACAACAGGATATACAGCCCCTTACAAAAACATACTGAGCTACACAATGACAATACACCTGTCTGTACAGTATTCAACACCACTTTGAAATTGACACAGCAACCTTCTCACTACCTTCCTGATACTACCAAGACTAGTGGTAGTAGATGATGATAATCATAGTGATGATGATTATACAGTAAGTCATTGTTGATGCCAATAGAGCTCCCTCTTCCAAATCAGCTCTAATTGTAGATGTAAGAGACATAAAAATTCCATTAACATATCTCATGGATTAGAACATACACAGCTAGTAGTGTCTGACTAGATTAATTCAGGAGAAAAAAGTTATACTCAGTATTGTGTAGAGTAATGTAAAAACCAGCATCAACCACAAGGGGCCACAGTACCAAGTGAGTGTTGCTTTCTACTCTGAAATGACTTGTCTATTTGAACATCCCCTCTGTGCTTTGCTGCATGGTCTAGGCCTGTGCTGCCACAAAGACAGGAATCAAGAGAGCGCACCAGTTTCTATATTGTAACATCATTTTGTTTGGTCTTTGTATCATATGATAAGTATGGGACATTGGCTGTGTACTTCTGTTGTTCTTGCTGCACTTCTCTTTGGTAGGATATGGCTCTCATTATCTTTTTCTCAATACTCTGATGTTACTGGAATCCTGACATTTATCACAAAGGTATTCTTCTTTGTTTCCAGAGTGCAGAGGAGCAGACAGTGCTAGTCAGTCAAAGAGAGAAGTGACTGCTTATGAAGAAGAACACGTCACTCAACTGCGAATACAACACCAGTTTATCAGCTCCATCTCTCTTCTGGTACGTTCAATCCACAAACAATTACCCTGAATGTGTTTTGTGGAAAGATGTCATTGGATCAGGGGATTTTCATGATAAATTCAAGGAGAGATTTGATGCCCCATCTCAGTTCCATCACCAAATCAGTCCTCTTGACGATCCAGAGGGTACAGCTGTCTGATTCTGCTGTGTACTACTGTGCTTTGATGCCCACTGTGTATCCCTGGCACGAGTGTATCCTTGGCACTAGTGTAGAAAAAATGCAAGCCTTACTTATGTGGTGGGTGTGACGTAACCAGGGCTGTATACCTCATACAGTGACACACAGAAGAACATTTCAGAGGAGAGTGAATGCATGCAAACATCAGTCTGAAGATGGAGAAATCAATCAGTGTATTGATCCTTCTGATTATGGCTACAGGTAAACAATACCTAAACATTTGAAATCCTTGCATCCTTATAATCAGATTATTATTATTATTATTATTATGGTATTGGTAGGAAAACATGTATATTAAAGTCATTTAAATGTAAATAATTAGCATGAGTTTTCAATCAGCTTTATCTATTTTTCCTCTGCAGGAATGGTATCTGGAGATAGTGTGACTCCTGACAAGGAGGAGTACACCCCCACTGAGGGATCATCAGTGACTCTGAGCTGTACATATGAAACAAGCAGCAGTAACATCTTAATTCACTGGTACCGGCATTATCCTAACCAGGCTCCTCAGTTTCTACTGTATAAAGGTGCCAGATCATACAGCGATTATGAACATATCCCTGATAAGAGATATAAACCCACAACATCCTGGACATCAACTGAACTGGTTATAACAAGCCTAACCCTGGCAGACACAGCTCTCTACTACTGTGCTCTCAGTGATTATACCCAGTGATACAAAGTGTATAAGATGCCGTACAAAAACTTGCAGACCAAAAATGCTTTGTTGCTGTGTGGAACATAATTAAACATCAAACCACAATGTGATATCATAATAGCAGAGGTTGAGATCAGAGAAGTGTGGTCACACCTGTGCTGTGTGCAATCACCAGGTTGTCTAGTGTTTCTCTGTCTTCATATTCAATGAACTGTGAGAAAGATGAATTTGTCACTCTTCTAGTCTTCAATTTCAGTTAGACAGGTATTTTAATATTGGTTGGAAAAGCACTTGGGAATATGACAAAGTACAACAATGTTATTGTTTGTAGTTACTCCTCCTCACAATTTACACAGCTTGGGCTGTAGTGGAACAGGTTAAGAGCTTCAAGTTCCTTGGAGTCCACATCACCAACAAACTATCATGGTCCAAACACACCAAGACAGTCGTGAAGAGGGCACGACAAAGCCTATTCCCCCTAAGGAGACTGAAAAGATTTGGCATGGGTCCTCAGATCCTCAAAAAGTTTACAGCTGCACCATCGAGAGCATCCTGATTGGTTGCATGACTGCCTGGTATGGCAACTGCTGGCCTCCGACTGCAGAGGCGCTACAGAGGGTAGAGTGCATACGACCCAGTACATCACTGGGGCCAAGCTTCCTGCCATCCAGGACCTATATACCAGGCGGTGTCAGAGGAAGGCCCTAAAAATTGTGAAAGACTCCAGCCACCTGGTACCGGACCACGAAATCTAGGTCCAAATGGCTTCTTAACAGCTTCTATCCCCAAGCCATAAGACTCCTGAACAGCTAATCGTGGCTACCCAGACTATTTGCATTGTCCCCCCCACCCTACCCCACTGCACTCCATCTTTTACATTACATTACATTTACATTTTAGTCATTTAGCAGACGCTCTTATCCAGAGCGACTTACAGGAGCAATTAGGGTTAAGTGCCTTGCTCAAGGGCACATTTACGTCATTTAGCAGACGCTCTTATCCAGAGCGACTTACAAATTGGTACATTCACCCTATAGCCAGTGGGATAACCACTTTACAAAAATGTATTTATTATTATTTATTTTTTTTTGGGGGGGGGGTAGAAGGATTACTTTATCCTATCCCAGGTATTCCTTAAAGAGGTGGGGTTTCAAATGTCTCCGGAAGGTGGTGAGTGACTCCGCTGTCCTGGCGTCGTGAGGGAGCTTGTTCCACCATTGGGGTGCCAGAGCAGCGAACAGTTTTGACTGGGCTGAGCGGGAACTATGCTTCCGCAGAGGAAGGGGAGTCAGCAGGCCAGAGGTGGATGAACGCAATGCCCTCGTTTGGGTGTAGGGACTGATCAGAGCCTGGATGTGCCATTCCCCTCACTGCTCCATAGGCAAGCACCATGGTCTTGTAACGGATGCGAGCTTCAACTGGAAGCCAGTGGAGTGTGCGGAGGAGGGGGGTGACGTGAGAGAACTTGGGAAGGTTGAACAGCAGACGGGCTGCGGCATTCTGGATGAGTTGTAGGGTTTAATGGCACAGGCAGGAGCCCAGCCAACAGCGAGTTGCAGTAATCCAGGACGGGAGATGACAAGTGCCTGGATTAGGACCTGTGCCGCTTCTGTAAGGCAGGGTCGTACTCTCGAATGTTGTCAAGAGCATGAACCTGCAGGATCGGGTCACCGCCTTGATGTTAGCGGAGAACGACAGGGTGTTGTCCAGGGTCACGACAAGGCTCTTCGCACTCTGGGAGGAGGACACAACGGAGTTGTCAACCGTGATGGCGAGATCATGGAACGGGCAGTCCTTCCCCGGGAGGAAGAGCAGCTCCGTCTTGCCAGGGTTCAGCTTGAGGTGGTGATTTTACGCTGCTGCTGCTCTGTTTATTATCTAAGCATAGTCTTTTTAACTCTACCCACATGTACATATTACCTCAATTACCTCAACTAACCAGTGCCCCCGCACATTGACTCTGTACCGGTACTCCCTGAATATAGCCTCCGCACTGTTATTTTATTTTACTGGTGCTCTTTAATTATTTTTAATTTTTTACTTATCTATTTTTTACTTAACATTTTTTATCTTAAAACTGCATTGTTGGTTAAGGGCTTGTAAGTAAGCATTTCACTGTGGCAAATAACATTGATTTGATTTGATTTTGGTGGTGTAGTATGAAAGTCAACCTGAGGGGGCAACCTAACAAAGCACACACACCCCTGAATCAGAGGATGCCATACAGACAGATACCTCCCCATGGTCTACTACTGCATGTAATACAGAACAACATGAAGCATCAACAGTAGGACAGAGGGTGTCAAAGCTCTGTGATAGATAGATCAGCATTGTTCTGCTCCTTACCTTTTACACTTCAAACTGACTGACTAGTCATGAGAAACTGGCTGATCCTGCATGTTCTGGCTGCATGCTGCTTTGGTATAACATCACTCTGTTCATCTGCTCTCTTTCTGTGCATTTGTTCATTTTATTTATATACATTATTATTATATGTTGTGAAGATAGTCTTCTGCTCTGCACAAATATATGTAACACAGCCAACAGAAGATGCAATGGTTGTAGAAGGACAACCAACAACACTCACTTGTCTATTCGATACAACTGATCAATAACCATATCTCTTCTGGTACAAACAACAAACAAATAGCAACCCCCATGTTTATGCTGAGAAGGGATAAGTTTTCACCTGGAGACACTACTACTGAGTTCAAGGAAAGATTTGATGCCCGTCTCGAATGTCACACAAAATCAGTCCCCTTGACAATCCAGAGGTTGCAGATGTCTGACTCTGCTGTTACTACCTGTGCTCTGAGGCCCACTGTGACAACAGGAGATAGAGTCCTTACAAAACTATTTGGTTCACATGTGTCCATAGAAACATACAGTACCACTGAAAAGTTGGGACCCAAATCAAACATTTCAATATACTTCATGTACAGTAGTAGACCTGAATTAGATACTCTGTAGGCTACATGAGTGTTTGTTCCCTGAATTATAATAGAATAACTGCACCTTTTCAAAAATATATATATATACAGTGGGGAGAACAAGTATTTGATACACTGCCGATTTTGCATGTTTTCCTACTTACAAAGCATGTAGAGGTCTAGTAATTTTTTATCATCATGCACACTTCAACTGTGAGAGACGGATCTAAAACGAAAATCAATTATATGATTTTTAAGTAATTAATTTGCATTTTGTTGCATGACATAAGTATTTGATTAATCAGAAAAGCAGAACTTAATATTTGGTACAGAAACCTTTGTTTGCAATTCACAGAGATCATACGTTTCCTGTAGGTCTTGACCAGGTTTGCACACACTGCAGCAGGGATTTTGGCCTCCTCCATACAGACCTTCTCCAGATCTTTCAGGTTTCGGGGCTGTCACTGGGCAATACGGACTTTAAGCTCCCCTCCAAAGATTTTCTATTGGGTTCAGGTCTGCGAGACTGGCTAGGCCACTCCAGGACCTTGATATGCCCCTACGGAGCCACTCCTTAGTTGCCCTGGCTGCTGTGTTCGGGTCGTTGTCATGCTGGAAAACCCAGCCACGACCCATCTTCAATGCTCTTACTGAGGGAAGGGGAGGTTGTTGGCCAAGATCTCGCGATACATGGCCCCATCCATCCTCCCCTCAATACGGTGCAGTCGCCCTGTCCCCTTGCAGAAAAGCATCCCCAAAGAATGATGTTTCGCACCTCCATGCTTCACGGTTGGGATGGTGTTCTTGGGGTTGTACTCATCCTTCTTCTTCCTCCAAACACGGCGAGTGGAGTTTAGACCAAAAAGCTATATTTTTTTGTCTCATCAGACCACATGACCTTCTCCCATTCCTCCTCTGGATCATCCAGATGGTCATTGGCAAACTTCAGACGGGCCTGGACATGCGCTGGCTTGAGCAGGGCGACATTAGCGTGCGCTGCAGGATTTTAATCCATGACGGCGTAGTGTGTTACTAATGGTTTTCTTTGAGACTGTGGTCCCAGCTCTCTTTCAGGTCATTGACCAGGTCCTGCCGTGTAGTTCTGGGCTGATCCATCACCTTCCTCATGATCATTGATGCCACACAAGGTGAGATCTTGCATGGAGCCCCAGACCGAGGGTGATTGACCGTCATCTTGAACTTCTTCCATTTTCTAATACTTGCGCCAACAGTTGTTGCCTTCTCACCAAGCTGCTTGCATATTGTCCTGTAGCCCATCTCAGCCTTGTGCAGGTCTACAATTTTATCCCTGATGTCCTTACACAGCTCTCTGGTCTTGGCCATTGTGGAGAGGTTGGAGTTTGTTTGATTGAGTGTGTGAACAGGTGTCTTTTATACAGGTAACGAGTTCAAACAGGTGCAGTTAATACAGGTAATGAGTGGAGAACAGGAGGGCTTCTTAAAGAAAAACTAACAGGTCTGTGAGAGCCGGAATTCTTATTGGTTGGTAGGTGATCAAATACTTATGGCATGCAATAAAATGCAAATTAATTACTTAAAAATCATACAATGTGATTTTCTGGATTTTTGTTTTAGATTCTGTCTCTCACAGTTGAAGTGTACCTATGATAAAACATTACAGACCTCTACATGCTTTGTAAGTAGGAAAACCTGCAAAATCGGCAGTGTATCAAATACTTGTTCTCCCCACTGTATATGTTTGTCATACTCACATCATGGAACATTTATGTAATTGACAATTGCTTTAAGCTACTTTCGATTTCATGTGAGCAAGATGTAAGCTTTTCACTTTGTCTAATGTACTGCAGAGAGTGAGAATATCTAATATTGCCAGACACAATATTGATTCATACATTTTATACAATCTTTCCTCTCTCTGAACAGGCTCCTCCTTCATGTCTGTCAGTTGATGATGATATACAGGCTGAGATGGACATGGAAGAGAGAGAGAGATCTCTACCTCTTACTGTAACTCACAGTCACTCCCTGTGTGTTCTGCATAGCCATGGTACTTTGTCTGATCATCTGGCTGGTTCTTGCTGTATTGTGCTTCGGTATGAAGGAACCTTTTCTCTCATTGGTTTATCTCATCTTTAACTAATTTGACCTATAGTTTAAATTTCTATCATCTTAAAACTATCACTCAGTCTTTCTTTTTTCCCCAGAGTGCACAGGAGATAATGTGCAACAGCAACCAGGAGGTGTGATTGTTACAGAAGGAGGACTGGTAACACTGAGTTGTCAATATAAGACCAGTACTAATAATGCATATCTATATTGGTACAAACAAGAAGCAAATGACTTCCCTAAACATATGCTGAGCCGTTATTCTTTTGGATCTGGAGACAATGCTGCAGGGTTCAAGGAGAGGTTTGATGCAAGTCTAAATGGCAAGAAACAATCAGTCCCCTTGATGATCTGGAGGGTGCAGCTGTCTGACTCTGCTCTGTACTACTGTGCCCTGCAGCCCACAGTGACAGGAAACCTGTGTACACTGTACAAACACCTGGAAAGAAAACTGACATCCCCTAGATATCCCCTTATTTTCTATTTCAACATTACCTTGCATAGACAAAACACACATACACAGAAAATGAGCAATGAAAGATTTTCAATGAACACTAAAAATGAACATAACATGGAAACGTGACAGAAATGTATTAAGGCTATCTGATTGTGTTGCTTATATATACTTTAGATTCTAGATTTAAATAAGAAAATAAAATAAACTATTAATGAATGAACGCCTCATGTTGAATAAATGAATATCTTGCAGATCTTGCATCAAGCAACTCTGTTGCCCTAAAATCAAGAAAATAAATGGAGATAGATAACACAGTTTTATACAATATCCAATAGATGGAGACCAAGGTAATCATATTTCAGTGCAGACCTGCATTTTGAGGATGTGACAGTGGCATCAAGCAGCAGCAACAAGTCTGCTGTTACTTCTGCATGATCTGACAACTCTCTGTATTTTGGGGTGGGGCTTCAAAGTTTTGAGAACAGATGGTCCATTCAAAACTAGAAGGAGAAGGATGTTTTTTTAGTATACACAAATCTTGTTGTGCTGTGTGGTATCATTTTAACTTCCAGTTTCAGCCACAATGTCAACCATTACACTTTTATTTTGTTTTTAGTATTTGCATGTAAGTAATCTACTATAATCCGTAAAAAAATATATGTTTTATGTGTTTAAAATAGATCTATAACAGAGTAATAATAGAAGAATAACATATTTTGTATCTCTTGCAGGTGACAGTAATGGTCAGACCATTGAACCAATCAGAGAGGAGGTGTATGCTCCAGCAGGTAGCAATATTACACTTTCATGCACCTACTCATCTGCAGTCTCTCTTCAATGGTATCTCCAGGACCCTGGATCAGCTCCTCAGTATATCCTGCTTATCCTGCATGGTGTTGGGTCTCCATCACGGGCTCCAGGTCTGGATCCTAGACTGTCAGTCAAACTAAATGATGAGAAGACCCGTGTGGATCTGGAGATCTCCTCTGCTAAAGAGAAAGACTCTGCTATGTACTACTGTGCACTGACGCCCACAGTGAAAGGAAACCTACATACGCTGTACAAAAACCTAACCTGACACATTCTATAGTTACATGACATGACCAACAGGAGATGTTACATCTCAAGGTTTTTATTTTTAACAGGAAACCTGGTGGTTGTGTTTAAAAACCTATGTAAAGAGGAGGAGCAACATTGTATATGGCTACTTATCATTTCAAAGTCATAGCAGTGTTTTGGCTTTGCTGTTTTCTAAATAACACATTCATTTCTGATCTCTAACATGGACCATGATGCTACTCTGTTGTATTCTACTGATTTCAGCACTTGTATGTGATACTTTAGAGGATGATATTACTCCAACCAGCCCTGAGGAGTATTATTTAGAGGGTAGCAGAGTTAAGATCTCCTGTTACTATATAGTAAAATCTGACTTTCTGCTCTGGCACAGACAGTACTCTGGATCAGCATACCAACTCCTCTTCTACACTACAGTCACCTCAAAGCCCTCTGTAATAAGAGCTAAACCTGAAGACCCCCTCTGTCTGTTAATCTGACTGAAGAGAGAACCCGTGTGGATCTGGACATCTCCTCTGCTGAAGTGACAGACTCTGCTCTGTACTAATGCGCCCTGAGGTCCACAGTGACAGAAAATCCAGAAACACTTTACAACAACTGTACAGAAGCAGTGGATAACAATCCTTGTTGTGAACTGTTTCAGATCTAATTATTATCTGTCAGTTCCAACTCAGGTTGACAACACCTTAACGCTTAAAGAAGTCCACATTATCAGTCCTTCTACACCCCAATCAACACCATTTAAATCAACAAAGATATACAGTATAACTCCCTATCTTCTGTAGAGGGCCTCACCTCAACACTACACAAACCTCTATTTCTCTGAGCAGGTGGCTCCTCCTCCTGACAGTGGAGGTAGTTGCAGGGCAGACAGACAGCAGCCAAACAGTACATATCAAATATCACATCCTGCAGATCACAGTACACTGCATATCACATATCACAATACACTGCATATCAGACAGTTGAGATAACCCCTGTCCTGTAGCTGCATTTTCTGTCACATACACCACGATGTTGCTCACTACAATCTTACTGTTTTCACCACTTGTTGGTAGGTAAGGTTTTATGTAAAGTAATTTCCACACTGTCTGGCATTATTTCATTCGTAAATATTGGGCTGCTTCAAATATAAAATAAGAGGTTTTGATATTTAGTCTCATGCTTATTTTCGTCTCCTTCACAGGTGATACTTTAGTGGATGATATTACCCCAACCAGCCCTGAGGAGTATTATTTAGAGGGTATGTGATGTCACGAGAGGCTACACAGCTTTCAGCGGGATTGCTCAAGTAGTGCAAGGAGACCAGGTTCAACCAAAACAAGGATTTTATTAAAGGTCTTGGGAAACTAACGAAAGTATAACACAATTCTGTTCTCTGGTGGCTCTTTAAGGGTTAACAGTTCAGGGATGTCTCTTCCACATCCAAAATCATAACTCTCCCTCGCTCAAATAACTTTTCCCCAGTCTTACTGTATTCCACGTTGCAGCTAGTGGCCAACCCAGCAAAACGTCCTTCCAAATGTCCCACACGTATTTCCACAGGTGCATATATCCAAAGGTGAGTATTTCCCCAAAGGTAAGTATCTCCAAATCCTTATATTCCTCCTGGAAGTGGACGTGCAGCACTCTTGTCCTCCAGAGAGCCCAGCTTGGAGACTGTGTCTCTTCCCTTCAACAAACCTTCAGCTCATCAGCTCCTGATTGGTTTCAGCTGCGTGGGAAGATTGGCCATAGAGGGTTGGAGTTCCCGACCATACCAGCAGATGGAGCCATAGCTGTCTGGGTTTGCAGCCATCTCAGGGGGATGTAACGTCCCCTCCAGGACACAGCCTCTCGTGACATCACACATCCCCCTCCTCGGGACCGACGTCCTCGTCGGGTAAAGGCAGCGAAGAAGGCATCACGCCGGGAGAGGGCGTCCGCATTGCCGTGGTGCTTGCCAGCCCTGTGGACAACAGAAAAGTTAAACGGTTTGCAAGCTCAAAAACCATCTGGTTACTCTACTGTTTGATTCCTTGTTCTTGGCCATCCACTGCAGAGGGGCGTGATCAGATACCACCATGAAACGTCGGCCCAGGAGATAGAACCAGGGACTCCAGGGCCCAGACTACAGCCAGACATTCTTTCTCCACCGTTGAATAGTTCTTCTCTCTTGGAAGTAACTTTCTGCTTAGGTAGAGAATGGGATGTTCTTCACCGTCATGTGCCTGGGTGAGGACAGCACCCAGACCCACCTCCGAAGCATCCGCTTGGACAATTAATTCCTTCTTGAAGTCTGGTGCCACCAGGATCGGACTGGAGCAGAGTGCTCGCTTCAGGTTGAGGAAAGCCGCCTCCGCCGCAGGGTTCCACTTCACCATTCGTGAGTGGCGTTTGGTCGTCAGCTCCGTCAACGGTGCAGCTATGGTAGCAAAATCTGCAATAAAGCGTCTATAGTAGCCAGCGAGGCCCAAAAATGACCTTACTTGCTTCTTGTTGATGGGCTGCGGCCAGTCCTGTATGGCCCGCAGTTTGGCTTCCTGTGGTTTGACCAACCCCCGCCCAATGGTGTACCCCAGGTAGTTTGTCTCACTGAAGGCCACCTTGCACTTCTTCGGGTTTGCCGTGAGCCCTGCTTCCCTGAGCCGAATCCAGCACCGCTTGTACCCGGGTAGGTGGCTGGCCCAATCCTGACTTTGTATAACAACATCATCCAAATAAGCCGCTGCGTACCTCTTGTGGGGGCGCAGGACTCGATCCATCAGGCGTTGGAAGCGTGGCAGGTGCCCGTGGAGACCAAACGGAAGTCGGGTATACTGGTAGAGCCCCTCCGGGGTGGCAAAGGCTGTCTTCTCCTTAGACGCCGGGGTCAGGGCACCTGCCAGTAGCCTTTGTGAGATCAAGAGTGGTTAGGAAACGAGCATGCCCCAAGGAGTCTATTAAATCATCGACACGAGGCATTGGGTATGCATCAAATTCAGACACTTCATTCAACTTTCGATAGTCATTACAAAATCGTACTGAACCGTCTGGCTTGGGAACTAGTACGATGGGACTTGCCCAGGCACTGTGGGACTCTTCGATTACTCCCAACTCCCGCATCTTCCTTACCTCCTTCTGTATAACCACTTTACGAGCCTCTGGCACGCGGTACGGGCGCTGGTTTACCGTTCGGCCAGGCATGGTGCGGATCTCATGTTGGACCACCTCTGTGTGACCGGAAGGGAGGAGAAGACATCCTGGTTCTGCTCCACGAGTTCCAGGGCCATCTGTCGTTGATGTGGGGACAGATTTGGACCCAGCTGAACCTCTTCTCGCGCCGGTTCCTGGGTCTCTGTGGGGGTAGAGAGCTGAACAGCGCCTCTCTGGCGTGCCACTTCTTTAAAAAGGTTAACATGATAAATCTGCTCAGTTTTCCTTTTATCTGGTTGCCTCACCTTGTAGTTTACTTCTCCCATGCGTTCAATGACCTCATATGGTCCTTGCCAGGTTGCCAGGAATTTGCACTCAACGGTTGGCACCAGGACCAGCACTCTGTCCCCCGGCTTAAACTCCCTGGGTTGAGCAGATCTGTTGTAGGAGGCTTGCTGTTGCCGCTGACTGGCCTCCAGGTGTTCCCGCATCATGGGATAGATGGCCTTCATTCTCTCCCCTCATAGCCCCTACATGGTCGATCAGTGTCCGCTGTTGGCATGGCTGCTCCTCCCAGGCCTCCTTGGTGATGTCGAGCAGTCCTCTGGGTCTGTAGGAAAGCAAGAGCTCAAAGGGTGAAAAACCAGTAGAAGACTGAGGTACCTCTCTCACCGCAAATAATATGTATGGTAACAGCTGATCCCAGTTGCGCCCATCTTCCCCTACCGCTTTCCGCAGCATGGATTTTAGTGTTTTGTTAAAACGTTCGACTAGGCCATCTGTCTGGGGGTGGTAGACCGAGGTTCTCAGCTGTTTGATTTTCAGTAAAGCACAGAGTTCTTTCATCACCCTGGACATGAATGGAGTCCCTTGGTCCGTCAATATCTCTTTTGGGATTCCCAGACTAGTTGAGAGACGGAACAGCTCCTGGCGATTTGTCTGGATGTAGCCTTCCTCAGCGGAATGGCCTCCGGGTACCGGGACGCATAGTCCAGAACGACCAGAATGTATTGATGTCCCCTGGCACTTTTTCGGTAAGGGCCCGACTATGTCTAATCCAATCCTCTCAAAAGCGAGTTTCGATAATGGGCAAGGGAATGAGCGGGTTTCTATATGTGGGCTTTGGCGCAACCTGCTGACACTCAGGGCAACTCACGGCAGTAGTTCTCTATCTCTTTGTGTACTCCTGGCCAAAAGAAACGTTGCATGATTCTTTCCTTAGTCTTCTCTACCCCAGTGGGCCCCCTAGCGGGTGTGTGTGGGCTAGGTTGAGTACTGTGGCCCGATAGGGCTGTGGCACGAGGAGCTGTTCATGCACTTCCTCATTTTTCTTGACTATCTGATATACTAACCCCCGGTTTACTGCGAAATGGGGGTAAGTAGGGGTTGTCTTATCACCTAACACTACACCTTCTAATACCTGCACATTTCTTAAGGCATTTGCAAGAGTAGGATCTTGTAATTGAGCCGTACCATACTGGCCTGTGAGAGGGGGAAGCTCTTGGGTGCCTGGGACGTCTTCTTCACTGGAGAACGGAGCACTTTCCCTGGGCTGCGTTCTCTTCTCCCGTATCCGGACCAGTCTCGGTGTCGGTCTGGGCACCTGCCATCCCTATCAGAGCCCGGGCGGGAGTGAGTAACTCGGAGGATTGCACCGGAGCCTTCCCAGGATGAGTCTTGCCTCTCCGTTTCCGAGGTACTCGGGTTATCCTCTCCTGAGACTCTCTCCAGAGTGGGTAAAAGGCTGGGCAGTCTCGTCCAATTAGGACAGGGACGGGGAGGAATCAACCACCCCCGCCGTCGTGTGTATGGTTCCCCGTGTGCTGGTCATTGTAAGTTCAGTAATGGGGTATTCTCTGGTGTCCCCATGGACACAGGAAACTGGGAGGACTTTCCCCGGGTCAGACACGTTGGGCCCACCAAATCCTTACGCACCAGGGTGGCCCGGCTACCAGAATCCAGTAAGGCCTCCACATCATGGTGATTCACAGTTACCGGGCAGGTGGGGGGTCGATCTGGGCCGCCATCTACGACTCCCAAGAGCGAGGCAAAACGATGTGTGGGTGCTGAGCTGGAGGACTCCGCAGTGGGCATAGGTTCATCGGCTGGTTTCCCACACTGCCAGGAGATATGTCCCATCTCCCCACACCCGGTAACACTGTCGAGGTTCCCCATCCTGGTGTACTCTTCTTGGACCCGCCTGGTTTCTGGCTCCCCCTGAGCCGGGATAAGTCCTGACGGCGGGGTTCGAGACCTTGGGGTCCTTTGGACGGGTTTTCCCCATTTGTGGTGGGGCCGCCCTCCTGGGGTCTTTTTCGGGAAGCATTCAGCATCTCCGCTGTGGCCTGGTACTTTTCCACAGCTTCCACGGTCAGATCAGCCGTGGTCAAGGCCTGTTGACTGATGAACCGTTTTGCCTCATAAGGCAGGGGGCGCGTAGGTAACGATCCACCACAACGGCCTCCACCACCGCCGCTGCTGTATTCCCTCTGCGGATCCAGCCATTTCCTTGCGATTCGGACAAGTTCATGCATCTGCGCCCGAGGAGGTTGGTCTGGTTGGAAGGTCCAACTGTGAAAGCGCTGGGCCATACCAAACTTTGTGAGTCCATATCTGCTGAGGATCTCAGACTTCAGGGGCATCATAGTCAGTAACCTGGTCAGGGCCCAGGTCCCGGACAGCATTCAGCGCTTCCCGGTTAGAAAGGGGGGGCTAACAGACCAACCCACTGTTGCTTGGGCCAGGCTTCCCTAGTGGCCGTGGCCTCAAATGCATGCAGGTATGCCTCAATGTCATCGGTAGCTCCCATCTTAGATATAAAGTCACTTGCCTTTATTGGGCGGGTATTTTGGACCACCCTCTGTCTCTGCAACTGCAATTCCTCTGCCTTCAGAAGGTTGGCTTTCTTTTGCTCCTCCAAGAGAGCCACGTTTGCTTGCATCTGGGCTTGCTGGCCAGCAACAAGGGCTTTCAATATGTCCTCCATTTCAGTCGCGCGGGGAGCCTACGGCCAACTTGGAAAACTGGGTGATCAAACCTTCGGTATCCTCCTCTGACATGCACTATTAGCAGCTTGAGCGTGCCTGTATTCTCCACCATCTGTGATGTCACGAGAGGCTACACAGCTTTCAGCGGGATTGCTCAAGTAGTGCAAGGAGACCAGGTTCAACCAAAAACAAGGATTTTATTAAAGGTCTTGGGAAACTAACGAAAGTATAACACAATTCTGTTCTCTGGTGGCTCTTTAAGGGTTAACAGTTCAGGGATGTCTCTTCCACATCCAAAATCATAACTCTCCCTCGCTCAAATAACTTTTCCCCAGTCTTACTGTATTCCACGTTGCAGCTAGTGGCCAACCCAGCAAAACGTCCTTCCAAATGTCCCACACGTATTTCCACAGGTGCATATATCCAAAGGTGAGTATTTCCCCAAAGGTAAGTATCTCCAAATCCTTATATTCCTCCTGGAAGTGGACGTGCAGCACTCTTGTCCTCCAGAGAGCCCAGCTTGGAGACTGTGTCTCTTCCCTTCAACAAACCTTCAGCTCATCAGCTCCTGATTGGTTTCAGCTGCGTGGGAAGATTGGCCATAGAGGGTTGGAGTTCCCGACCATACCAGCAGATGGAGCCATAGCTGTCTGGGTTTGCAGCCATCTCAGGGGGATGTAACGTCCCTCCAGGACACAGCCTCTCGTGACATCACAGGTAGTAGAGTTAAGCTCTCCTGTAACTATACAGTAAAAGCAGATAGTCTGCTGTGGTATAGACAGTACTCTGGATCAGGTCTCCAATTCCTACCAATAATCCATATGAAGTGAGAGGTGATCCACAATACTTTCGACTGTCTGTTACACTGAACAAGGAGAGAACCTGTGTGGATCTGGAGACCTCCTCTGCTGAAGTGACAGACTCTGCTCTGTACTACTGTGCTCTGAGGACCACAGTGACAGGAAACCCAGAAACACTACAAAAACCTGACAACATATACTGTAGAAAGAAAGACACAACAGAAAACATTTCACAGTGGTGTTAAGAGGTGGGGCTGTATAATCAAAGATCCAGATGTAGCTTATGGGATGTTATTGTTCAGGAAGTGGCTAGTCAGTCAGGTCTCTCAGTGATGTCTGTCTGTCTGTCTGTCTCTCTGTCTGTTTCTCAAAGGTCTAACAAGATGTTGCTCTTCTCATTAGTTCTCTTTTCAGCTTGTTTAGGTGAGTTATTATATGATTGAATCCTTGCTCTCATCTGTGAATTTAATCTTACAGTGAATGAAGAATATATTTTAATCCATAACACTTGTCTTAGTACAATAATATCGTAGATGTTAATTTTATATTTTTAACAGTTATGGAACATTTGTTAAACGTCAGTTACAACTACAATTTTTACTGTTACATTTTTTGCAGGAAACAGTTTTGGGGATTCAATAAAACCTCACAACTAAAGAGCTTGTTCAGGAGGGAAGGAATGTCCATCTCTCCTGCAAACATGATAGCACTGTCTACAATCTACAGTGGTACCGCCAATATCCCAGATCCAAACCAGAATTCCTCCTGTACATCACATCAGAGGGGACTATATTTAAAGCTACTCCCCCACATCCTCGTCTGACCGTTACCATCGACAAAGTGGACAAACGTGTGGATCTGAAGATCTCCTCTGCTGAAGTGACAGACTCTGCTCTGTACTACTGTGCCATGGCGCCCACAGTGAGAGGAAACCCAGACACACTGTACAAAAACCTGTCAAGTGCCTTGGCAAGAAACCAATGAGAAGAGGAGGAGCTACAGTAAGCAGAAATTAAGTAAGATACACCAAGCTAACAGAGGAGTAAATATTCAGAGATAGCCAAGATTATGTTTCTGTATGCAGTGCTGCTGCTATGCACATTTGCAGGTAAGTGACACTTAACTGATAAGCATGCATAAAAAAATTATATTGTGTTTTATATTACATTTTCTTTTCATTAACATATGTACTACAACTACACTTTTTTTTAAATACAGATTACAGTTTTGAGAATGCTATTGCTCATTTGAGAAATTAAGGGCATGTCTTGGAGGGAACCACTGTCACCCTGTCCTATAACTGCTCCTCAAGTTCTACAATTGGAAAAAGATTCTACTGGGATCATCAAACCAGTGCTGGGAAAATGCCAACATTCCTTCTATGGATGATAGATACAGACCTCCAAGAGAATTGGTCGCCTGCTATTCTGTTAGGTTATATTGATACAGAGACCAAATGTGGTGATCTGAATAACTCCTCTGCTGAAGTGACATACTCTGCTCTGTACTAATGTGCCATGAAGACCACAGTGAACCATGGGAGGAAACAGACATATTGTACAGCATACAGTACTTAAATAACATATCTACTGTATGTTAAGGAGAGAGACTTATGGCAGAGAATGGGCTGAACAGCAGTATAGAAACATAAAAACAGGAGGAAACTTTCAGAGACCGCTTGGATCTGTCTGTCAGTATGTCTCTGTTCATCTAAGATGGTGTTGCTGTATTCAGTGTTGTTCCTGACCATATTTATTGATAGGCAATACAATACAAAACAATACAGTACAATTCAATTCAATACAATGCATTGCCATAATTGTCCATTTGAAATAAATTCCACTTCAAATATATTTTCATGAACAATTAAATGTATGTGTTTAAAAACCATTCTCTATGCAGGTGTCAGTTGTGAGGACCTCACTCCACTCAAGAAAGAGTACTGTTTAGAGGGAACCCTTGCTACCCTGTCTTACAACTACTCCAGAACAGCTACTGGTGGAGATAAAGTCTATTGGTATCACCAAGACACAGCACAAAGGCCAGAGTTCCTCATGTACATCTCAGGTACAGGGTTTATAAAGAAAGCAGATCCTCTGAACACTCGAATATCTACAAAACTGAATGAAGAGATAAAACGTTTGGATCTGGAGATCTCCTCTGCTGAAGTGACAGACTCTGCTCTGTACGACTGTGCTGTGAGGCCCACAGTTACAAGAAACCTACACACACTATAAAAAAAATAAAACTCAGAATGGACCACATCAGCAGGAAGTTATCTGGTTGCTTTTTTAACTTGTGTCTAACCCATACTTTGTAGATATCTAAACACTAATGAATTATATTAATGTCTCTGATAAATAAAGCCTATGACTCAAATGTTTCACCTGAGCATTGATACATTCTGTCAATTTGATGGGTATTCCTATTCTGCTACAGTCAGGCCTCTTAACCACATCATATACATACAATATGCATGGATTAAATGGCATCATTGGTCTCAACATGGACCTACCTGTAAAACATAACACATACAGTGCATTCGGAAAGTACCCCTTGACTTTTTCCACATTTTGTTACGTTTCAGCCTTATTCTAAAATTGATTAAATCGTTTTTCCCCTCATCAATCTAAAAACAATAACCCATAATTGCAAAGCAAAAATAGGTTTTGAGATATTTCTGATAATGTATTAAAAATAAAAAATAAAAATATTACATTTACATAAGTATTCAGACCCTTTACTCAGTACTTTGTTGAAGCTCGTTTGGCAGCGATTACAGCCTCGAGTCTTCTAGGGTATGATGCTACAAGCTTGGCACAACTGTATTTGGGGAGTTTCTCCCATTCTTCTCTGCAGATCCTCTCAAGCTCTGTCAGGTTGGATGGGAAGCGTCGCTGCACAGCTATTTTCAGGTCTTTCCAGAGATGTTAGATCGGGCTCAAGTCTGGGCTCTGGCTGGGCCACTCAAGGACATTCAGAGACTTGTCCCGAAAACACTCCTGCGTTGTCTTGGCTGTGTGCTTAGGGTCGTTGTCCTGTTGGAAGGTGAACCTTCGCCCAAGTCTGAGCTCTCTGGAGCAGGTTTTCATCAAGGATCTCTCTGTACTTTGCTCCGTTCATCTTCCCTTGATCCTGACTAGTCTCCCAGTCCCTGCCGCTGAAAAACATCCCCACAGCATGATGCTGCCACCCCCATGCTTCACCGCATGGATGGTGCCAGGTTTCCTCCAGATGTGACGCTTGGCATTCAGGTCAAAGAGTTCAATCTTGGTTTCATCAGACCAGAGAATCTTGTTTCTCATGGTCTGAGAGTCTTTAGGTGACTTTTGGTAAACTCCAAGCGGGCTGTCATGTGCCTTTTATTGAGGAGTGGCTTCCGTCTGGCCACTCTACCATAAAGGCCTGATTGGTGGAGTGCTGCAGAGATGGTTGTCCTTCTGGAAGGTTCTCCCATCTCCACAGAGGAACTCCAGAACGCTGCCAGAGTGACCATCGTGTTATTGGTCACCTCCCTGACCAGGGATCTTCTTCACCGATTGCTCAGTTTGGTCGGGCGGCCAGCTCTAGGAAGAGTCTTGGTGGTTCCAAACTTCTTCCATTTAAGAATGATGGAGGCCACTGTGTTCTTGGGGACCTTCACTGCTGCAAAAAGTTTTTGGTACACTTCCCCAGATCTGTGCCTCGACACAATCCTGTCTCAGAGCTCTACAGACAATTCCTTCGACCTCATGACTTGGTTTTTGTTCTGACGTGCACTGTCAACTGTGGGACCTTATATAGACAGGTGTGTGCCTTTCAAAATCATGTCCAATCAATTGAATTTACCACAGGTGGACTCCAATCAAGTTGTAGAAACATCTGAAGGATGATCAATGGAAACAGGAGCTCAAGTTCGAGTCGCATAGCAAAGGGTCTGAATACTTCTGTATCATTATGGGGTGTGTGTATGTTGATGAGGATTTTTTTTTAACATCCATTTTAGAATAAGGCTCTAACTTAACAAAATGTGGAAAAAGTCAAGGGGTATGAATACTTTCCGAAGACACTGTATGTCTGCAACCAAACACCATGCAAAGGAGAAACATGTAGGATTTTTACAGCAACATTTGAGCAGTAGCCTAAGCTGGCTACTCAACAACAAGACATTTTGAGTACACCATACAGCAATGCTGCATTCAACCACACCGGTGATCCATGCAGTGCAAAAAAAATGAAAAATATGTAGAACAAAGCAGAGTCTGTCACTTCAACAGAGGAGATCTCCAGATCCACACGTTCAGCCACTTTGTCAACGTTAACTGACAGTCGAGGACACGGCGGATCTGCAGGAACTATTGTCTCAGCAGATGCTGAATACACTGAGATGAGGAGGAGGAATTGGGGAGCAGATGTGGGATATTGGTGATACTATAAGACACTGCGTCCACCAGATACTGTGTAGTTGCAGGAAAGCTTGACACTGCCACCATGTATCACATCCGCCTCAAGACTGTTGGAGAAAATTCCATCCCCACCTGCAGAAAATAAAATAAAAGTTATTTTTCTCCGGTCAAAGCTTGAGTGTTGTTTTTCTAAGCTTGTAATGACGTAATTACACATTATCATTACTGTTAAATGTATTTTACTTACCCAGTAATGTTAAAAAGAACAAGGTGAACCAGCACAGCATGGTTAATGTTAGAGAGACAAGTTTACAATGCACTGAGGAAAGACCTTCATGCTATTTTGACTGTCTAATTTTCATTCTCATACTAGCTCCTCCTCTAAACACAACGCAACTCATTGTTCAGAGGATCTTCTGAAGTGAATGAATAAGAGGAAGAACATTTTATTTTAAAATGCTTTGGTTTCCATATTCATAATATTCTTTAATTTGTATGTTATACAGTTTTCCCCTATTATGCTAAATGTGTTTTTACAACTGGTGTAACCACAATAATGTTATCAACAAACCCTCTGTTGCTCTGAGCCTGATAATGAACTGTGGTCAGGAAATGACCAACAAGCTCATCTAAAACAAGTCATTTATCAGTGTACTAGTTTTTGTACATCCTCTCAGAAACGTCCTTCAGGGCACAGTAGTGGAGAGCTGTGTCTGCCAGAGTTTCTTGTTTTATCATGAGTGTAGTTGACGTTTGGGATGTTGTAGATTCATATAGATGATTAGAGATATGGTCAACACTATTTGCTCTGGCACCTTTATACAGTAGGTACTGAGGTGCCTGGTTAGGGTATTGTTGGTACCAGTAAAGGTAGATGTTACTGCTGCTTGTTTCATACGTACAGCTCAGAGTTTCTAATAATTCCTCAGTGGGGTATACTCCTCCTTGTCAAAAGTCACATTATCTCCAGATACCATTCATGCAGAGGAAAAATAGATATTATAGCTGATTGAAAACGCATTCTTATTTTTCACATTTCAATTACTTTACTTCATAAAAATATGCTTTACACCCAATACCATAATTTAATAATCTGATTATAAGGATGGAAGGAGTTCAAATGTTTAGGTATTGTTTACCACTAGTCATAATCAAAATGATCAATACACTGATTGATTTCTCCATCTTCAGGCTGATGTTTGCATAAATTCACTCTCCTCTGAAATGTTCTTCTGTGTGTCACTGTGCGATATTGACAGTCCAGTGTGACCTGTCCTCGCTCAGTAGCGATCACATCTCCTGGTGGCTGAGTGTGTCACGATCGTCATAAGAAGCGGACCAAGGCGCAGCGTGATAAGCGTACATATTTTATTTACGTACACAACACTCTAACAAAATAACAAAACGATACGTGAAGTCTAAAGGTTCACCAACACAAACCTATAAAGAACAAGATCCCACAATCAACTGTGCAAAACAGGCTGCCTAAGTATGGTCCCCAATCAGAGACAACGAGCTACAGCTGTCTCTGATTGGGAACCACCCTGGCCAACATAGAAACTAAACGTTCTAGAACAACACCCTAGAAAACAAAACATAGAAACTAACACCCTGGCTCAACATTAAAGAGTCCCCAGAGCCAGGGCGTGACAGTACCCCCCCCCAAAGGCGCGGACTGCGACCGCGCCAACCAAACACCACAGGGGAGGGGCCGGGTGGGCATTACGCCTCGGAGGCGGATCCGGCCCCGGGCGTGACCACCTCTCTCTCTCGCCCTCGTGGTCTGGCCCTGCTGGCCGGAGCTGGACTGAACACCGGTGGAGCGGGATTGCTCTGGCTCCGGCATGAGCAGCTGACCGGTGCGGACCAGGCACCGGTGGAACAGGCACGGACCTGCGGACTGGCGACGCACCACTGGCTTGGCGGGGAGCGAACGGGCGGACCGGGCTGGGCGCACTGCACCACTGGCTTGGTGCGGGAGCAGGAGCGGGCGGACCGGGCTGACCACGCACCACTGGCTTGGTGCGGGAGCAGAACAGCAGACCGGGCTGGCAAAGCGCACCACTGGCTTGGTGCGGGAGCAGGAACAGGCCGAACCGGGCTGGTGACGCGCACCACTGGCTTGGTGTGGGGAGCAAGACGGGCCGGACCGGGCTGACGACCGCACCACAGGCTTGGTGCGGGAGCAGGAACGGGCCGGACTGGGCTGGCGCGCGCATCACAGGCTTGATCGCGGGGAGCAGGAATAGGCCGACCGGGCTGGCGACGCGCACCACAGGCTTGGTGCGAGGACAGGAACAGGCGACCGTACTGGGAACACACACCACTGGCCTTGTGCGGGGAATCAAGGAACGGGCCGGACCGGACTGTGACACACCCCAGTACCTCTCGCCGTGCCTCTACACTCTCCTTCCCCCTCATGACCAATGGCCCCCGTAACCTGGTGGCCTCCTCTCCTGAGTCCACAAACTTCGCCCTGTAGCTGCCTCCAGCAGCCCCGTCGTCACGCCGTGTTGCCCCCAAAAAATTCTTGGGTCCTCTCGCGTGTCCGTGTCGTCGTTCTCCCCTCTCCTGCTTGGGCATTTACTTTTGCCCATGGCCCTCTGCCCGCGAATATGTCCTCCCAAGACCACCATGTGCCCACCTGCGACATCGCCAGCTTCTCCTCCCGGGCACGCTGCTTTGTCCTCTAATGGTGGGATCTTCTGTCACGATCGTCATAAGAAGCGGACCAAGGCTCAGCGTGATAAGAAAACTGAAAAATATGTTTGAAAAAAGAAATGCATTTGAGCAAAAGCGGTAAACAAATAAGGAAAATAATATTACCATACCATAACAACATGCAGCAAGAAGACTTTATGTTCCATCCACTGTAGCTGAGAAGTCTCATAATTGTGGGGCTCTGCAGCAGGGGAGGAGCTTATTGTATATTCAATTTAGTTGAACTGCTAGAAGGATTCCCTGTGAAATGTTGCCCTTATCAGGTTGATTTAGTTTGAAATGCTAATTGATTGACTCTACTGACACCTATTGACTCTCACTAGTAACTTACCCTTGAAAATACAAGCAATGTCAAGGTGTCACCTTGTTGGGCAGAATGTTGAACACTAGATAGAACTATTGTATCATTATTAGACATAGAAATACCTTGTCACTGGACTTCATAACTGTGGACGGCAGTCTACAGGAGGAGTACAGACAAATACGATCGGTCATATAACTGATCAGGAGGCAGAGAGAACATCTCAGTGGTTGTGGCTGAAGAGTGAGAAGCAGTGGACGAGCCACCTGGCTCACTTGGGCCTGATCAACCTGTCCTTCAGAAGGTGTAGTGTGCAGCACATGTAGGATAAGAAGTTACCTCACCTGAAGATCAGACAGGAGATACAGAAATGGCTGTTTGTGGGTAAATATAAAGAAGCATAGAGATGGGTAATGCAAGATATGTAAACATGATTAAAGTGGCATTATTAAAGTGACTAGTGTTCCATTTATTCATGTGGCCAGTGATTTTCAAGTCTGTATGTAGGCAGCAGCCTCTCTGTGCTAGTGATGGCTGTTTAACAGTCTGATGGCTTTGAGATAGAAACTGTTTTTCAGTCTCTCGGTCCAAGCTTTGATGCACTTATACTGACCTCGCCTTCTGGATGATAGCGGGGTGAACAGGCAGTGGCTCGGGTGGTAGTTGTCCTTTTTATTTTTGGCCTTCCTGTTACATCTGGTCCTGGAGGGCAGGTAGTTTGCCCCCGGTGATGCGTTGTGCAGACCACACCACCCTCTGGAGAGCCCTGCGGTTGCGGGCGTTGCAGTTGCCGTACAAGGCGGTGATACAGCCCGACAGGATGCTCTCAATTGTGCATCTGTTTGTACAGAGGGTTTTGGTGACAGGCCAAATTTCTTCAGCCTCTGGCGCTGTTGCGCCTTCTTCACTGCACTGTCTGTGTGGGTGGACCATTTCAGTTTGTCAGTGAAATGTACGCAGAGGAACTTTCCACCTTCTTCACTGCTTTCCCGTCGATGTGGATAGGGGGGTACTCCTTCTGCTGTTTCCTGAAGTCCACGATCATCTCCTTTGTTTTAATGACGTTGAGTGAAAGGTAATTTTTCTGACACCACACTCTGAGAGCCCTCACCTCCTCCCTGTAGGCTGTCTCATCATTGTTGGTAATCAAGCCTACTACTGTTGTGTCGTCTGCAAACTTGATGAGTGAACAGGGAGTACAGGAGGGGGCTGAGCACACACCCTTGCGAGGCCCCAGTGTTGAGGATCAGCAAAGTGGAGATGTTGTTTCCTAAATTCACCACCTGGGGGTGGCCCGTCAGGAAGTCCAGGACCCAATTGCACAGGGAGGGGTTGAGACACAGGGCCTCAAGCTTAATGATGAGCTTGGAGGGTACTATGTTGTTGAAGCTATAGTCAATGAACTGCATTCTTACATAGGTATTCCTCTTGTCCAGATGGGATAGGGCAGTGTGCAGTGTGATGGCAATTGCATCGTCTGTGGACCTATTGGGGCGGTAAGCAAATTGAAGTGGGTCTAGGGTGACAGGTAAGGTGGAGGTGATATGATCCTTGACTAGTCTCTCAAAGCACTTCATGATGACAGAAGTGAGTGCTACAGGGCGATAGTCATTCAGTTCAGTTACCTTTGCATTCTTGGGTACAGGAACAATGGTGGCCAACTTGAAGCATGTGGGGACAGCAGACTGCGATAGGGAGAGATGTAATATGTCCGTAAACACAACAGCCAGCTGGTCTGCGCATGCTCTGAGGATGCGGCTAGGATGCCATCTGGGCCGGCAGCCTTGTGAGGGTTAACACGTTTAAATGTCTTACTCACATCGGCCACGGAGAAGGAGAGCCCACAGTCCTTGGTAGCTGGCCGCGTCGTTGGCACTGTGTTATCCTCAAAGCGGGCAAAGAACTTGTTTAGCTTGTCTGGCAGCAAGACGTCGCTGTCCACGATGTGGCTGGTTTTCCTATTGTAGTCCGTGATTTCCTATTGTAGTCCGCCACATATGTCTCGTGTCTGAGCTGTTGAATTTCTACTCCACTTTGTCTCGATATTGACGTTTTGCCTGTTTGATTGCCTTGCGGAGGGAACGACCACTCTGTTTGTATTCTGCCAAATTCCCCGTCACCATGTCATGGTTAAATGCGGTGGTTCGTGTTTTCAGTTTTCCGCGAATGCTGCCAACTCAATCAGATTGGAAAGATTGGCTGATCGGGCAGCAGTGAGAGCCTTTCGATATTGCACGATACTGTCTTTCCAAGCTAGTTGTAAGACTTCCAATTTGGTGTAGTGCCATTTCCGTTCCAATTTTCTGGAAGCTTGCTTCAGGGCTCAGGTATTTTCTGTATACCAGGGAGCTAGTTTCTTGTGACAATTTGTTTTAGTTTGTAGTGGTGCGACTGCATCTAGGGTATTACGCAAGGTTAAGTTTAGATCCCTGGTTAAGTGGTGAACTGATTTTTGTACTCCGACACCCTTGGGTAGGTGGAGGGAGTCTGTAAGGGTGTCAATTAATCTTTGGGTTGTCTGAGAATTTAAAGCGCGACTTTTGATAATCCTTGGTTGGGGTCCAAGCAAATTATTTGTTGCGATTGCAAACATAATAAGATGGTGGTCCGATAGTCCAGAATTATGAGGAAAAACATTTAGATCCACAATATCTATTCCACAGGACAAAACTAGATCCACGGTATGATTGTGGCAATGCATAGGTCCCGAGTCATGTTGGATAAACTCCACTGAGTCTTTGATGGCTCCAAGAGCCTTTTGAAGTGGGTCTGTGGACTTCTCCATATGAATATTGAAGTCACCAAAAGTTTGAATATTATCTGCCATGACTACAAGGTTCGATAGGAATTCAGGAAACTCAGTGAGGAACGCTGTATACTGCCCAGGAGGCCTGTAAACAGTAGCTATAAAAGTGCTTGGGTAGGCTGCATATATTTCATAACTAGCACCTCAAAAGACAAAAAAGCTGGTATTTTATTTTTGTAAATTGAAATTTGCTGTCAATTTTTTTTTAACACCTCTGCCTTTTCAGGATGCGCGGGGGATATGATCACTAGTGTAACCAGGAGGAGAGGCCTCACTTAACTCAGTAAATTAATCATGCTTAAGCCATGTTTCAGTCATGCCAATCACATCATGTTTAGGATCAGTGATTAGTTCATTGACTATGACTGTCTTGGAAGTGAGGGATATAACATTAAGTAGTCCTAGGTATTATTACAGTCTCTTTCAGAAATGACAAGGATGTAGGAGGTCTTTATTCTAGTGAGATTGCTAAGGTGAACACCGCTATGTTTAGATTTTCCCGATCTAGATCGAGGCATAGCCATGGTCTGAATGGGGAACACTAAGCTGACTACACTGACTGTGCTAGTGACTGACTCAACTAAGCTGGCAGGCTGGTTAACAGCCTGCTGCCTGGCCGGCACGCTATCTCATTTAGGAGCTAGTGGAGTTAGAGCCCTCTCAATGTTGTTAAATAAGATGAGAGCACCCCTCCAGCTAGGGTGGAGTCTGTCACTCCTCAGCAGGCCAGGCTTGGTCCTAGAGTCCCAGAAAGAGGGTAAATTATCTACAAATTCCATCTTTAGGGAGGGGAAGAAAACAGTTTTCAACCAGCGATTGAGTTGTGAAACTCTGCTGTGGAGCTCATCACTCCCCCTAACTGGGACAATTACTTGATGCTGACACATCTTTCTGGCTAATTTACACGCTGAAGCTTTGTTGCGCTTGGTGACCTCTAACTGTTTCATCCTAACATCGTTGGTGCCGACGTTCATAACAATATCCCTATACTCTCAACACTTGCCAGTTTTAGCCTCAGCCAGCAACATCTTCAGATTAGCCTTTACGTCGGTCGCCCTGCCTCCTGGTAAACGCTGTATGATCGCTGGATTATTCTTTTAAAATTTAATGTTGCGGGTAATGGAGTCGCTAAGGATTTCAATTTTTCGGAGCTAATAGTGGGAGGCTTCGGCGGCTCAGACCCCGTAACAGGTGTAGGAGAGACCTGAGAAGGCACGGTCTTTGACTCCGACTCATTGCTTAATGAGGAAAACCGGTTGAAAGTTTGAGAAAATTGTCAGGCTGCTGGGACTGTGCGGGGGGGATTAATACTACTATCTGCACTTACTGGTGGCACAGACACTGTTTCATCCTTTGCCTAATGATTGTGTCTGAAGCTGGGATTGTAACTCGGCTATCCTCACCATAAGACAACTGTTCTCCTGCATTTTATGAGTACAGCGACTGCAACTAGAGGGCATAAAGTTAATGTTACTACTTAGCTTTTTTGGCTGGTGGAGGTCCTGTAGAACCATGTCCAGATAAAGCGTCCGTGGTGAAAAAGTTGAATGAAAAAGTTGAGCAAGGACGAGCAGTCTGTCACTTCAGCAGAGGAGATCTCCAGACCACACTGTCGGTATGAACCTGAGCTGAGATGCGAGAAGGGACAGTTTTCTGGACATATCCTGATTTGGTGAGGAGAATCAGGAACTCTGGTTTAGACCTAGGATACTGATGATACCACTGTAGATTGTCTACAGAGCCAATGTAGCTGCAGGATAGCGTGGCGGTATCACCGTCCACACCACCTACCATAGACCTACTGGGATTAATGTCATCTTCAAAACTACCGCCTGTCAGAAAAGGAAAAACATGTTGCTATTTTTAATACCGTTTTTGACAACTATCAAATATATTCTGGAGTTGGAATTAAAACTGTCAAATTGATTACAGCACTCACCAACAAGGACTGAGAGGAGGAGAAATGATGAAAGCAGCAACATAGCTGATAGACACAGTATCAAAAAGACTAACACAGAACAGGCAGAGTTGAATATCTCTGTGCAACAATCTTTCAGTCTTGCTGACTGGAGAACATGTTGTAGCTCCACCTACTGCAAAGACGGGGTGGTGAACAACCAACTATTTAATGTACGTCGTAGGATTGATGCATTCATTTATTTTTTACAATACCACTCCATTTATGTTATACTGCATCATGAAGAAAAACGTTCGAATTATTATTATTATTACTATTTTTTCACCTTTATTTAACCAGGTAAGCCAGTTGAGAACAAGTTCTCATTTACAACTGCGACCTGGCCAAGATAAAGCAAAGCAGTGCGATAAAAACAACAACACAGAGTTACATATGGGGTAAAACAAAACTTAAAGTAAAAAATACCACAGAAAATATATATACAGTGTGTGCAAATGTAGCAAGCTATGGAGGTAAGGCAATAAATAGGCCATAGTGCAAAATAATTACATTTAGTATTAACACTGGAATGATAGATGTGCAAAAGATGATGTGCAAATAGAGATACTGGGGTGCAAATGAGCAAAATAAATAACAATATGGGGATGAGGTAGTTGAGTGGGCTAATTTCAGAAGGGCTGTGTACAGGTGCAGTGATCAGTAAGGTGCTCTGACAACTGATGCTTAAAGTTAGTGAGGGGGATAAGAGTCTCCAGCTTCAGAGATTTTTGCAGTTCGTTCCAGTCATTGGCAGCAGAGAACTCGCCATCACGGTTGACAACTCCGTTGTGTCCTCCTCCCAGAGTGCGAAGAGCCTTGGCGTGACCCTGGACAACACCCTGTCGTTCTTAGCTAACATCAAGGCGGTGACCCGCTCCTGCAGGTTCATGCTCTACAACATTCGGAGAGTACGACCCTGCCTTACACAGGAAGCGGCACAGGTCCTAATCCAGGCACTTGTCATCTCCCGTCTGGATTACTGCAACCGCTGTTGGCTGGCCTCCCCTGCATGTGCCATTAAACCCCTACAACTCATCCAGAATGCCGCAGCCCGTCTGGTGTTCAACCTTCCCAAGTTCTCTCCGTCACCCCCTCCTCCGCGCACACTCCACTGGCTTCCAGTTGAAGCTCGCATCCGTTACAAGACCATGGTGCTTGCCTTTGGAGCAGCGAGGGGAACGACACCTCTGTCACCTTCGGGCTCTGATCGTCCCTACACCCAAACGAGGGCATTGCGTTCATCCACCTCTGGCCTGCTGGCTCCCTTCCTCTGCGGAAGCATAGTTCCTGCTCAGCCCAGTCAAAACTGTTCGCTGCTCTGGCACCCCAATGGTGGAACAAGCTCCCTCACGACGCCAGGACAGCGAGTCACTCACCACCTTCCGGAGACATTTGAAACCCCACCTCTTTAAGGAATACCTGGGATAGGATAAAGCAATCCTTCTACCCCCCACACACAGCGGTTCGCTCACCACCTTCCGGAGACATTTGAAACCCCACCTCTTTAAGGACTACCTGGGATAGGATAAAGTAATCCTTCTATCCCCCCACTGCGAGTCACTCACCACCTTCCGGAGACATTTGAAACCCCACCTCTTTAAGGAATACCTGGGATAGGATAAAGTAATCCTTCTACCCCCCAAAAAAAATTGTAAAGTGGTTATCCCACTGGCTATAGGGTGAATGCATCAATTTGTGAGTCGCTCTGGACAAGAGCGTCTGCTAAATGACGTAAATGTGCCCTTGAGCAAGGCACTTAACCCTAATTGCTCCTGTATGTCGCTCTGGATAAGAGCGTCTGCTAAATGACTAAAATGTAATGTAATGTAAACTGGAAGGAATGGCGGCCAAAGGAGGTGTTTGCTTTGGGGATGACCAGTGAGATATACCTGCTGGAGCGCAGACTACGGGTGGGTTTTGCTATGGTGACAAGTGAGCTAGGATAAGGCGGAGATTTGCCTAGCAGTGATTTATAGATGGCCTGGAGCCAGTGGGTTTGGCGACGAATATGTAGTGAGGACCAGCCAACAAGAGCGTAAAGGTCACAGTGGTGTCAAGGTAGATGTAGGTGGGTGTGGGTGGAATCAGGCGCAGGACGCAGTACGTTAGTCCAACAGACTTTAGTGAGGCACAGCAAAACAAACACGAAATAAATGCCCTGAGGCAAAAGATCCGCACGTAGGCGTAAACACAAGCGCACAAACAGGTGCGACTAAATACTCCAAAACTAAGGAGCAAACTAGCTCAACCGAGCAAACAGTAAATATCCAGCCTACCTGCGACAGTAAAACAATCACACACAACACCTGACAAACACAACGAGAACTAAATAGGACACTAATGACACTAAATGATAACAGGTGTGACAACAATCAGACAAAAGCAAACGAACATAGAAACATGCAACGGTGGCAGCTAGTATTCGGAGGCGACGAACGCGAAGCCTGCCCGAGCAAGGAAGAGAGCAGCCTCGGCCGAAACCGTGACAGTACCCCCCTGACAGGTCCTTCAACCTCCCAACGCCCTGTCCCCCTCGGCTGACCACTGCAGACGCACGGACCCCCTTCAAAAGAGGCGTTATGGGAGCTGCCACCTGTCCAAAACCCCCGGATAAACCTCCGTAGTAATTCGCAAACCCCAAGAACTGCTGCACCGCCTTCACAGTGGTTGGCGTTTGCCAATCACGCACGGCCAACACCGTCTACCTCCATCTTCACCCCATAACGCAGACAACTGATAACCCAAAAAGGAGATCGAACTCCTGGAAAAACAGACACTTCTCTGCCTTGACATACAGGTCGTGCTCCAACAGCCCCTCCGCAACACTCTGCGCACCAGGGCCACATGCTCGACTCGGGTAGCGAGTACACGAGAATGTCATCTTGTAGCCACGACCACCCCCTGCCCCTGCATGTCCCTGAAGATCTCATCAACGAATGATTGGAAAACTGAAGGAGCGTTCATCAACCCGTATGGCATGACAAGATACTCGTAATGGCCGAGGTGGTACTAAAGGCTGTCTTCCATTCATCGCCCTCCCTAATGCGCGCACCAAGTTGTACGCGCTCCTGAGATCTAATTTAGTGAAGAAACGCCTCCGTGCAATGACTCCGTCATGGTCGCAATCAGCGGGAGTGGATAACTGTACTTCACCGTGATCTGATTGAGACCACGTAATCAATGCCACGCGTAATCCTCCATCCTTTTTCTTCACAAAAAAGAAACTCCGAGGGCGCAGGGGAAGTGGAAGGCCGTATGTATCCTTGTCTCAGAGACTAGTCTATGTACGTCTCCATAGCTCTCTTCTCCTCCTGAGACAGAGGATACACATCTCCGTGGGACGCAGCTCCCGCCTGGAGTCTATCGCACAATCTCCCTCCTATGGGAGGCAACTGCGTCGCCCTCGACTTACTGAACACAATAGCCAAATCCCCATACTCAGGGGGACGTGCAATGCGGGCACCTGGTTTGGACTCTCCACCGAGGTAGCCCCTATGAAACGCCTAAACATCGACTCCACACACTGGGCAGACCACTCCATCAGAGCCCTCTCCTGCCCACGAAATAGATGGGTTATGAGTACTCAACCAGGGCATGCCCAGCACCACCGATACGCAGGCGAGTCAATCAGAAATAGCTGGATCATCTCCTGATGACCCCCTGCGCACACATCCTAAGTGGCGCAGTGACCTCCCTGATCAAGCCCGCACCCAACGGACGGCTATCTAGGGCATGAACGGGAGGGAACGTCAACAGGGAGAAGGGGAATCCCTAAGGCTAAACAAAACTTCTTATCAACAAAATTCCCAGCCGCGCCTGAATCTACCAGCGCCTTATACTGGGAATGAGGTGCTACCTGTGGAAAACGCACAGATATACAGAAATGTGCAACAGAGGCTCTGGGTGAGTGGGCGCCTACTCACCTGGAAGGATTCCCCAGTGCGGGACCTGTCGTCCTCTCCCCGAGAGGCCATCCCCACACCTAGCCGCGGTGTGTCCTCCCCGACCACGTTGGTGCAGGAGATGGACCCCCTCGTAGCCGACCCCTCCTCTCTCTCGCCAGCGCCCCGAGCTCCATGGGGCACGGCTCGGAGGCGCTGGAGGGTGAAATGGACGGACCCCCTCGGACGTCCGCGGGTAGCTAGCAGTATCCAGCCTGATGGACATGTCGACCAACTGGTCGAGCGAGGGCTGGTGTCCCTACAGGCTCAGCTCCCTACGGAGTCCCCGCGTAGACTACATCTGTAGTGATCGTACCCGCTCATTCCACCCTGCATCCACCCTAGAATCCGGAACTCCAAGGCAACTCCTGAGCCTCCCTCTTCCCCTGCCTGAGGCCCGACCAGACGCTCCCCGCCGCTTTCCCCTCCGGGAGATGGTCAAACTACCGCCCTGAAGCGGCGGGAGAACTTCGTCGTAGGTGATGGTGTTAGCGTACGATCCTCCCTCCACTCTGCGTTGGCCCATTCCAACGCCTTCCCGAAAGGCAGGAGATCCGGCGGACCACACTCTCGTGTCCCGAGGCGCCCGGTGCACGGTGGCCAGGTAAAGCTCCACCTGGAGAAGGAATCCCTGACACCCGGCCGCGGTCCCATCATAGGCCCTCGGGAGCGAGAGTCGAACTCCTCTGGGTTCCGGAGCGGGAATTGGCTGAGTGGCCGATGGTGCGGGCAGGGAGGATGGCGGTGGAGGAGTCCCTCGGGTCTCCCAGCCTCGGATGGTGGTGATCACCTCCTGCAGTGCGGACCCCATCCGCAGGATCTGGTCATCCTGCTCACGGATCCTGTCCTCCAACGTCGCCTGTGCTGCTGCGGCTCCTGCTGATTCCATCGAGTATGGTGTGTGATTCTGTCAAGGTAGATGTAGGTGGGTGTGTGTGGAATCAGGCGCAGGACGCAGTACGTTAGTCCAACAGACTTTAGTGAGGCACAGCAAAACAAACACAAAATAAATGCCCTGAGGCAAAAGCTCCTTGCGTAGGCGTAAACACAAAGCGCACAAAAGGTGCGACTAAATACTCCAAAACTAAGGAGCAAACTAGCTCAACCGAGCAAACAGTAAATATCCAGCCTACCGGCACGACAGTAAAACAATCACACACAACACCTGACAAACACAACGAGAACTAAATAGGACACTAATGACACTAAATGATAACAGGTGTGACAACAATCAGACAAAAGCAAACGAACATAGAAACATGCAACGGTGGCAGCTAGTATTCCGGAGACGACGAACGCCGAAGCCTGCCCGAGCAAGGAAGAGAGGCAGCCTCGGCCGAAACCGTGACAAGTGGTGGGTAGTATATGGGGCTTTGGTGACAAAACGGATGGCACTGTGATAGACTATATGGTAATATTTTATGTATCATTAAGGAAAATGTTGGGAAATGTCTAAGATAAAATGTAGTAAACATGATTGACAGTTTATAAGTCCAGATGCATGTTTAAATAAGGAATATAGTCAATACAATGTGTAAACATGCTTTAATTAATGTATGCATTTTATTTTAAAAGTGTCTGAGCCACGTCACCAATATATAATGAGATAAGGGAAAGAGGCCATATATAAAAGCGCCCATGGTCTTTTGGAGTAAACAACATGTGTTGTTGGACTTTGAAAGATAATAGTGGCGTGGCAGTTAAAGAAGTTAATCAGTGATCTTAAGGGGAGTAGCTTTGTAAGCTATGTATACATGACTGTGCATTTGTGTGTTATATAAGAGATCTCTAAGCAAAAGAGAGACAGTTGTTCCATGGAGCAAGTTCGGCTTTATTATGCAATAAAGTCTAATTCTTGGATTCACAAGCTCCGGTCTCTTGAGAAATATCTTTAAGTTGACTACTTTTGAGTCAAATATTTCTACGACATATTTGGCGAGCTTTGCCAGGAGTTGACAATAGGGGCCAGAGACGGTGTACATCTGCAGTTGTGAAACGGCTTGGACGGACCATACAAACAAAAGCGGCCGCTTTTAAAAGGTAAGCCAAGTTCTTGGGAGGCTGTGAGTCATTCAACTGTCTGATTCATTTGGGCACAAGTGGCTGCTCATCTGTATGAATGAGAATAATAAGAAATCCTGCAGATAACAGCTTATTTTCTGTGTTGAGGAGAGAAGCTGTGTTTGAGGTCGTTTGAAATGTCGGTGTTTGGTGGAGAAAGGTTGGCGCACCTTTCCTGGACCGTTGTTTGAGTATAACCTGGTAGGAAGGACGCACCCGGTCTCACACCAAGAGAGGAAGAGTGAATGGTGCGTGGATATTCATTGACCAACTGAGTGTAGAAAAATTCACGTTACCAGGAGGGGTAGAATAAATCCTGTTGAGGAACAGGTCACGTGTACCGGTGTGGTCATATGACGTCTATGCATTGTATTTTGATAAATCTTTTAGGGTATGTTTCTGACATTATATTTAGAAACTTTAGAGGTGATGTAGTATTATGATAAGTTGACTACAGTAAAATAATAACTAGGATAGGGTTAACATTCCAAATTTGGGCCCTTTGATAGAATAAAATATTCCTGTAGGTTATACAAATAGTAATTAAGCGCGTTTAAGAACAACATTGTATAAATATGGAATAAAAGTGGTATAATGGTGTAAATTAGTCGCACTCTGAAGTTTGAATGATGAGATATAGAGGTGTGTATGATAATTATATATATGTTGGAATAATAAGCTTTTCTTGTAAATGATATCTTGGAGTTTCGTACAACAATGCCTGTCATAGAATCTTGTAAGATCAGGGAATAGTGACCAGCATATATGATTCTGGGAGGATTGTATGACTGAGGGGAAGGATTTGGGAAATTAGTTGTTCGTTCCGCTGAGACTAGATTGTGATTAACAGATTATGGCAATAAAGAATAATTAGAAACATGTATGGTTTGGTTGATATGAATATATTAGAATAGAATGAATTTTATGGGAGTGTAATTTATTACAAGTCATTGGATAAAATTATAGGTGTTGACTTGCCCAAACACGTAGACGTACGTGGGGATGGGAGAAAGTACATAGGGCATGTGGTAGAATTAAGCATTATAATAAACTATCTATTATTTCGGAAGCAGAGGTGATATAGTCAAGGAATTTTTGTATATTAGGGGAAATATAATTCATTTGGTTAGGTCGTTAGATCTGTTTCCAAATCAATGAATGTGGGGTTTGACTCGTTGACTGCTAAGTTGTTTACGTTGAGCGTGTGAGATCTGTGTCCTTCAAAGCTATTTTCTGATAAAGTGTGGTATGTGCCAGATACTAAAACTACTGACCATTATCATTGAAATAAAGGAGGATTAACTTGTCTTTTCAATAAAGCATAGATTCTGCATCGCTGAACAGAGTCTAGGTTTTCTAAGTATAGTTTAGCTATAGTTGTGGGTTGTTTAGATTGAAGGAACAGTCAGGATAAGATTGGAAGATTTAGCAGCCTGAGTCTTTTCAGACTGAATTTATTCTTATTCAACGGGAAAGAAGGAGGAGTGTCTATAGTCTAAATCAGAAAGGACAGTTACATACATTTGAATAGCGGACTGGCAATTTGGATAAGATATTTGGCAATAATTTGAATTGTTTAGGTAGACTGGAATGAAAGTAAGGTATTTTAATAATATGAATATAAATATATTATTAGTTATTGTTGGGATTACTAATGCCATGAATTGGTTTCCGGGTAAAATAGAGTCGTACTTGCTTGACTGTATCGAGCTGAAAGATATATTTGAAGCAAGTTTGAATAGCTGGATGGAAAACATTTATTTGACAAAATTCTAATTGTTATTACTTTATTCTATGGTTTGCGTGACATCAGTAATGTATGCGAATAGTTGGTGAATTGTAGAATGATAGTGTATTTTTGTTACGTGAACCAGGGGATGCAAGGAGCTTTGGCTATTATGCTGAGTGAATAGCACCAATTTATAGTGAGTTCTAGATTTGTTGAATAAACAAACTTATATTTTAAACTAAAGTAATGCAATAGGCTACAATTATAACATTATCAGAAAAAGGCACTATACGCTCATCTGTGGTCCTCTGTAGCTCAGTTGGTAGAGCACGGTGCTTGCAATGCCAGGGTTGAGTGTTCGATTCCCAAGGGGGGCTAGTTTACTTATAAAAATGTATGAGCTCACTAATTGTGCGTCGCTTGGAATAAGAGCATCTGCTAAATGACTAACATGTAAAAATGTTAACGGTATGGAGAGGAGAGTACGTGGTAGTCATTGAATAAGGTTTTGCTAGATTAAACGAGTGACAATAGTGGAATATGTCTATAAATACATTGAATTGTGATAAATGGATGATTTCAATATATGATGGTAAACTACAGCAAGTGTTTGGTGTTACTTGTAGCTTACTTAGAAAGGATAGTTAATTCATTCTGATAATGGCGGAGTGATGGTTTAATTGCGTGGCTATGATTTTAGTTGATTACAAGAGAAATAGGATATAGTTTACGACGCATGGAGAAGTGAATGTCTTATATGGTAATAGATAAAATGAACCAAACATGACGTTACTACGGCAATTTAGGATGGTTAATGTTGTTAATTTCGGTTTTAAACCCTATGATAGAGGTAAATGCAGAACGCTGTTTGAAAAGTGTGTTTTATTAGGTCTGCTAGTAAAAATGGAAGAATTTCAATTTTTGTCTGTGGGTGTTAAACATTGGGGCTTGCCGAAACGTGAGAGCGCTATAAAGGACATTATGGGTTAAGTTAGGTGTACAAGGATTGCGTATTTTGTAGGAAGTTGTAGAAGGTTGAATATTATCGGCAGGAAATTGCTAGCTAGTTAGCGGTGAGAGCTAGTGCGGTTTTCGTTGGGTGACGTCACTTGCTCTATGAACTGGAAGTAGATGCTTTGTGTGGCATTTGTGGAGCGAAGGGTAATGGTGCTTCGATGGTGAATGTTGTCGATGTGTGCAGAGGGTCCCTGGTTCGAATCCAGTAAGCGACAGAAAGTAAATATTTTACTTTGATGCCATTGATGGGAATTACTGGTTTCATTGATAACATTATAGGAAAGATGTTGTCATACCAATTCATGTCAGATAGGATAACATAGTAATTAAAATTGCATATTGGTGAATTGGATGTTTTATTGGTTTTTACTATAAATATAAAATAATTTGTCATCAGTTGAGGGACCGTTATGAGGGAAATTAGCGGTAGAGTATGATAGATATGATAGAGGGTTTAAAAAGTAAGTTAATTGGGTGATGAGAGGTTGACTTGATGTTGAATGGAATTGTTTAATATAAGTAATTATTTCTACTTAGGAGAATGAGAATATGTTATTAGGTAGTATTGCTTTGTGGAGACGATATACTAATGAAGACCATGTCTCGATAGTTGAATAAGGAACGATATTTGACAATTGATCATTTTATATGACATTATATAGTTTGGTTAAACAGCGGTGAGTAATGAAGATGGTTTATTACTTCAGATAACGATAATTTGTTTATAGTACGTTGAACGATGAGAGTAGTTCTGAGGAGTGAGATTGATACGAATGATTGTCGATGAGATAGGACTGGGGATATATGTATGATGTTTTGTGTGTAATTACTATCTTTGGATTGTTGATTATATGTTAACGACATGTATACTTTCTCTTCCAGGAACATGGGGATTTCTTTATATCTCATTGGGATGTTAAAAAAGTCTGTAGGCTAGGGTGAAACTAGTTAGTAAAATTAAGTAGTTATATTTTTATTTTGTCATAGGGAGCTACCAAGATAAATAAGGCCTGGCCATTTTTTGTTTGTTTATTGTTTTACTATATGGTGTTTGAATAACCATGAACAAATTACTTAGTATGAAATGCTATTCTGTATAGGAATTTATTTCTATTTTGGGTTTTGTGACAGGATGGAAGTGAAATATCTTAAAGGAGCATACACATGTAATTTGGGTTTTATTTACTGAGGGATAAGTAAATATGTGTGATTTATTTTGAAAAGAGCTGTACTAGGGACTTACTGTACACTCGGGATACAACATTTATGAAAGGTCTTGATGGTAGTTAGGAGTAGTATACTATTGGATGAAACAATTCATTGAATGATTTCAATGACCTCTGAAATCTGTCCTGGCTTTATAGTGTGACCTGATCACCCGCACTATAAATTCTAGAGGCATGCTGAATTAGGGGGTTAGATATAATAAGGATAATTGTGAAGAAGTTTATAAGTTGGAAAAAATCCTATATATAAATTAGTCCAAACAGGACAAGGATGAAGTGAGAGGGTTAGTCCTGAAGGAGAGGTATTCCTTGAATAGTGTTATGGAATACAGTTAAGTAAAGATATGCTCAAGGGTTGTCATTTTAAGGTTAGTTATTATTTTTGGTTTAATAGGCAATATTGTTGTTGTTTTGTTTTTTGAACACATGAATCACGATGTGATGCATGTGTCCAAGGGGGGAAGTTGGGATTACAGAGGTTTTAATGTTTTATTATGGTTTTGTGGGGAAATATGCAAGGTGTATTAAGGATATGAGCAGTAGTAATAATGTGTTATGGGTTAGGTTATATCATTTTTGTTTTTGTGATAGGAGGCATGGTGTAGAGGTGGTCTGTCTATGAGATAAGTGGACTACAACAAGCTGGAAGCAGGTGTGCTTCATAATCTCAAGGCTTCTCTTGACAGATGAGAGGACATGAGTAGCATACTGTGTCTCACTTAACCTAACAATGCTCTTAAGATTTTCTTTTCATGGGTGAAGATAACTCTGCCCAACTAAGTAGGAGTCTGAGCATTCTCTGCGCCCTGGAGACTATGTGATGGCAAAAGACTACAGAAGAAAGAGCTGGAAAGACCCTATGTGAAGGGGCCTGTACCAGGTGTTGTTGGCTACCTTAGTGATGGTAAAAGTGGTGGAGACAGATACTTAGATCCATGTTTCCCACTATAGGAGTGTTCCAACCTCAGCCATTGGGTAGCATTGTTGTCTTTTGTGTGTGTCTGTGCTTGTGTCTTTGCAGCAGTAACTCTGAGCTTCCCTATGGGTAGGCTGATTGAAGGACACTTTTCGCAGACCGATGTCGATAGATTGAGAGGGACTCTGGCTGATCTGGAGACCCTAGTGATGGAAGAAGGTTAACAGCTAAAGTGACCATACATCGTTGTCCAAGTTACACCAACAGCGGTACGGATCGGGTATCATCTAAACCATTGTACCAGAGTGAGGAAACTGATGACTAAGAGACCACTGAGACTTTCAAGACCTCCAAGACGCACCAGAAATCCTCATCATTGATCTCTCTGTACTTGACTAGTTCCCTGAGAATAAGGGGAATGGGGTACTGATAATAGTAGAGAGCTGAAGAACAAGACATAGAAGGGATATAGACAGGATTAGAAAGTATATTCTTGCACAGACAGGAACCATAACTAAAATGCAGGAAGGGATCACTATTAAAATACAAGGGTTAAAATAATATTGGTGTGTGAGGAACCAGCACAAAGAGTATGGGGAAGTCACATGGGGTAGTGTGACTTTAAGATAATGAAAGAAAGAAACAGGTGAATCATAGATATAAGGAGAACAGTCCAATACTTAGATAAACAATTTGATGTAGTATTTAGTGTTAGATTTCCAGGGGGAAGTGTTATTGGAGTAGTTATTCCTTGGGAAAGTGCACTGAACCCTGTACATGTTAGAGCCATACCAAATACAGAAGAAAGGGAATTGAAGGAGCCGTTAAACAATGATTGGTATAGATGAGTACAATATATTGCATTAAAATTAAATAAAATAATAGTCTAATATGCACCCTATCTCCGTTTTAAATAGTTAACAGTAGTTCAACATCTTCACAGTTACTAGGACTGTGTGCTAGGATTCAATCATAACTGTTGTAATGTTTAGGAAATTCTAATTATAAACAATTTTATGATCAACCAGGATGAAGAGAGAAGTGTAAGCAATTGTTGGAATAGGAACAAGGAAAAGGGAAACACCAGAGTAATGTCAAAAAGATTATGAGCAAAAATATAGGAATGTTAAAGTAAAACAATTGGGTTATATAGTTTGGGAGAATTCAAGGGAGAATGTGAAAATAGGGGGTGTTTAAACAGATAGCCTTTGGAATACAGGGACCCCTCAAAGAAAAATCTATCAGGCATTATATAGAAATGGGTATTAAGAATGAGTGATGAAACATAAGACATGTAGACAATGTTAATAGGAATGTTTTGGATTGGAAATGAACTCAACTAAACTGTTATGATCTGTCCTTTCCTGAGGTTACTACGGATGGTGTCGTAATGCATAGCAGAAATAATTCGGTCCAGAGCGGTGTAAACCTCAATAAAAACCAAAAACCCTCTACCTGGCTGAAGAGGAACAACAAAGACGTTGAAGACGTTCCTGTCGGACACCACCTCTGCCAGGAGACCTGAATCCAGCATCAAATCAAAGCAATCAATTGCCTTCTCTTTTGTGCCTTTTTCTCTCAAGAATGTGACAGGAGTCCATGTGGAGTGAGCAGGAGGAGAGAGGTCTATACAAATGCAACGTTCTTCCTAGTTTGGGTATACTGGTTTGCACATGGACAAAACAGAATGATGGTGGAGGTGTGGCGGTTCAGGTGTGACATTGGAATTGGGACATTGCTATGGGTAATCCAAGATGAACTATGAAGCTATCTGAAGAACATAATGAAGACGCCAGAAGATTGAGTACCGGTAGAGGAAGGGACTGTGAGTTGAGGTAGTATGTTGATTAAGGAGATATTATACACTACTACATTTATAGTAATTTGGACAATGCATTAAGGTACTGATCTGTTGTAATTCTCGTTATGAGGAAGTTAATGCTAGAATTATTATAATATAAATATACATTCGGCCAGTGTCAATATGTGCCAAGGTGAGAGTTTTAACTTTGAATGATGGAACAAAGGTGACTAACTAAGAATTGTCATTCCAAAGTTGTTTTGGGTAATTAATTTGATTATGATTATAAATTATAAGTGGACTGATTGATCTGAATAACTTATTAATATTAATGCTTAGTGTTGTTGACATGGCAATTACTTGATTAGATATGGATATTGATTATTTTGATTGTTATAATACTTGTGATATGGGTGAAAAAGGTTATGTAAGCTAAAGATATTGACACCATTCTTAAACATGTCCTAGATATTATTGTTAAGACAAAGTTGCATATGTTGATGTGATAGGATACTAACACATATATGGGAAATGCTATAAATAAACAAAAGTGGGGAGCATTGTTTATAAAGAAATACACCCAGTTCAGGGAGCGCCATGACAGTAGGTAAATAAATATGGGACATTTTGGGAATTTGGGAATCCTGAATGTTTGTATGAAGTTGTTCCTGGGGGTGGATGGGCCTGCCATGGTTACAAAGCCTAATAGAAAAACTTGGAGGTTAATTTAGAGGAAAACCTTCCAAACTTGTATCCAATACCTGACTGGGCTCTGGGTCCTCATCAAGATGGGTCAGACAATGAGGAATATATATTGGTTTAAATATATGCATATGAAAAGTAACCATATATGGCAAGGATAAGAATAAGTAAATGCGTATGCTTACATTCATTTAAAAATTAATCTTTGTATTATTTGGGACATTGTTGGAATGTCCCAAAGGGGGGAATTATATGGTAATATTTTATGTATCATTAAGGAAAATGTTGGGAAATGTCTAAGATAAAATATAGTAAATATGATTGACAGTTTATAAGTCCAGATGCATGTTTAAATAAGGAATATAGTCAATACAATGTGTAAACATGCTTTAATGAATGTATGCATTTTATTTTAAAAGTGTCTGAGCCACGTCACCAATATAATGAGATAAGGGAAAGAGGCCATATATAAAAGCGCCCATGGTCTTTTGGAGTAAACAACATGTGTTGTTGGACTTTGAAAGATAATAGTGGCGTGGCAGTTAAAGAAGTTAATCAGTGATCTTAAGGGGAGTAGCTTTGTAAGCTATGTATACATGACTGTGCATTTGTGTGTTATATAAGAGATCTCTAAGCAAAAGAGAGACAGTTGTTCCATGGAGCAAGCTCAGCTTTATTATGCAATAAAGTCTAATTCTTGGATTCACAAGCTCCGGTCTCTTGAGAAATATCTTTAAGTTGACTACTTTTGAGTCAAATATTTCTACGACAACTACATCCAATTTGTGTTGGAGGCTATTTTGTAAATGACATCGCCGAAGCCAAGGATCGGTAGGATAGTCAGTTTTACGAGGGCATGTTTGGCAGCATGAGTGAAGGAGGCTTTGTTGCGAAATAGGAAGCCAATTCTAGATTTAACTTTGGATTGGAGATGCTTAATGTGAGTCTGGAACGAGAGTTTACAGTCTAATCAGACACCTAGGTATTTGTAGTTGTCCACATACTCTAGGTCAGACCCGTCGAGAGTAGGCGATTCTAGTCGGGTGGGCGGGTGGGCGTGTGCCAGCAGCGTTCGATTGAAGAGCATGCATTTAGTTTTACTAGTGTTTAAGAGCAGTTGGAGGCTACGGAAGGAGTGTTGTATGGCATTGAAGCTCGTTTGGATGTTTGTTAACACAGTGTCCAATGAAGGGCCAGATGTATACAAAATGGTGTCGTCTGCGTAGAGGTGGATCTGAGAGTCACCAGCAGCAAGAGCGACATCATTGATATACACGGAGAAAAGAGTCGGCCCAAGAATTGAACCATGTGGCACCCCCATAGAGACCATAGGTCCAGACAACAGGCCCTCCGATTTGCACATTGAACTCTATCTGAGAAGTAGTTAGTTAACCAGGCAAGGCTGTCATTAGAGAAACCAAGGCTATTTAGTCTGCCAATAAGAATGCGGTGGTTGACAGAGTCGAAAGCCTTGGCCAGGTCGATGAAGACGGCTGCACAGTACTGTCTATTATCGATCGCGGTTATAATATCGTTTAGGACCTTGAGCGTGGCTGAGGTGCACCCATGACCAGCTCGGAAACCGGATTGCATAGCGGAGAAGGTACGGTGGGATTCGAAATGGTCGGTGATCTGTTTGTTAACTTGGCTTTCAAAAACTTTCGTAAGGCAGGGCAGGATGGATATAGGTCTGTAACAGTTTGGATCTAGAGTGTCACCCCCTTTGAAGAGGGGGATGACCGTGGCAGCTTTCCAATCTCTGGGGATCTCAGACGTTACGAAAGAGAGGTTGAACAGACTAGTAATAGGGGTTGGGACAATTTCGGCGGCTAATTTTAGAAAGAAAGGGTCCAGATTGTCTAGCCCAGATGATTTGTAGGGGTCCAGATTTTGCAGCTCTTTCCTAGCCTCAGTGCAGTGGGCAGCTGGGAGGAGGTGTTCTTATTCTCCATGGACTTTACAGTGTCCCAAAACTTTTTGGAGTTAGTGCTACAGGATGCACATTTCCGTTTGAAAAAGCTAGCCTTCGCTTTCCTAACTGCTTGTGTATATTGGTTCCTAACTTCCCTGAAAAGTTGCATATCGCGGGGGCTATTCCATGCTAATGCAGTACGCCACAGGATGTTTTTGTGCTGGTCAAGGGCAGTCAAGTCTGAGGAGAACCAGGGGCTATATCTGTTCTTAGTTCTGAATTTTTTGAATGGGGCATGCTTATTTAAGATTGAGAGGAAATCACTTTTAAAGAACAACCAGGCATCCTCTACTGACGGAATGAGATCGATATCCATCCAGGATACCTGGGCCAGGTCAATTAGGAAGGCCTGCTCGCTAAAGTGTTTTAGGGAGCGTTTGACAGTGATGAGGGGTGGCCGTTACGGATGCAGGCAATAAGGCAGTGATCGCTGAGATCCTGGTTGAAGACAGCGGAGGTGTATTTAGAGGGTAAGTTAGTCAGGATGATATCTATGAGGGTGCCCATGTTTACGGATTTAGGGTTGTACCTGGTAGGTTCCTTGATAATTTGTGTGAGATTGAGGGCATCTAGTTTGGATTGTAGGATGGCATATTTAATGGCATAGTTAAGCATATCCCAGTTTAGGTCACCAAGCAGTACAAACTCTGAGGATAGATGGGGGGCAATCAATTCACATATGGTGTCCAGGGCACAGCTGGGGGCTGAGGGAGGTCTGTAGCAAGCGGCAACAGTGAGAGACTTATTTCTGGAAAGGTGTATTTTTAGAAGTAGGAGCTCAAACTGTTTGGGCACAGACCTGGATAGTATGATAGAGCTCTGCAGGCTATCTCTACAGTAGATTGCAACTCCACCCCCTTTGGCAGTTCTATCTAGACGGAAAATGTTGTAGTTGGGGATGGACATTTCTGAATTTTTGGTGGCCTTCCTAAGCCAGAATTTAGACACTGCTAGAACATCAGGGTTGGCGGAGTGTGCTAACACAGTGAATAACTCAAACTTAGGAAGGAGGCTTCTGATGTTAACGTGCAGAAAACCAAGGCTTTTACGGTTACAGAAGTCAACAAATGATAACTCCTGGGGAGTAGGAGTGATACTGGGGGCTGCAGGGCCTGGGTTAGCCTCTACATCACCAGAGGAACAGAGGAGGACTAGAATAAGGATACGGCTAAAGGCTTTAAGAACTGGTCTTCTAGTGCGTTGGGTACAGAGATTAAAGGGGGCAGATTTCCGGGCGTTGTGGAATAGATTCAGGGCATTATGTACAGACAAGGATATGGAAGGATATGAGTACAGTGGAGGTAAACCTAAGCGTTGGGTAATGTGGGAAATTATTCTCTTATATTTTAGATGTGCTGTTAACTTAATAAGAAAGCATTAATGATTAAACATAAAAGGTTTGTGCTGTACTGATATAGACTGTTTAACATAACAAGCTGTGATTCATGTGAGGAGCTGTTAGGGAGTAGGGGGAGATAAGACTTGTGTCTCACATACACAAACACAGCCTCTTTGTTAAACCGCGCTCAAGGACATGTGTTCTGCTACAAACTGTGCTAAGGCCACTTTCTACCACTCTAAATTCCAAGCATCTGCCTCTAACCCTAGGAAGCTCTTTGCCACATTCTCCTCACTGCTGAATCCTCCCCCCCCCCCTCCTCCCTCTCTGTGGATGACTTCGTCAACCACTTTGAAAAGAAGGTTGACGACATCCGATCCTTGTTTGTTAAGTCTAATGACACTGCTGGTCCTGCTCACACTGCCCTACCCTATGCTTTGACTTCTTTCTCCCCTCTCTCTCAAGATAAAATCTTGCGACTAGTGACTGCAGGCCGCCCAACAACCTGCCCGCTTGACCCCATCCCCTCCTCTCTTCTCCAGACCATCTCCGGTGACCTTCTCCCCTACCTCACCTCGCTGATCAACTCATCCTTGACCGCTGGCTATGTCCCTTCCGTCTTCAAGAGAAGCGAGAGTTGCACCCCTTCTCAAAAAACCAACACTCGATCCCACTGTTGTCAACAACTACAGACCAGTATCCCTTCTTTCTTTTCTTTCCAAAACTATTGAGCGTGCCGTCTTTAGCCAACTCTCTTGCTATCTCTCTCAGAATGACCTTCTTGATCCAAACCAGTCAGGTTTCAGGACAGGTCATTCAACTGAGACTGCTCTTCTCTGTGTCACGGAGGCTCTCCGCACTGCTAAAGCTAACTCTCTCTCCTCTGCTCTTGTCCTTCTAGACCTTTCTGCTGCCTTTGATACTGTGAACCATCAGATCCTCCTCTCCACCCTCTCCGAGCTGGGCATCTCCGGCGCGGCTCACTCCCTGGTTGCGTCCTACCTGACCGGTCGCTCCTACCAAGTGGCGTGGCGAAAGCTGTCTCCGCCACCACGTGCTCTCACCACTGGTGTCCCCAGGGCTCAGTTCTAGGCCCTCTCCTTTTCTCCCTATACACCAAGTCACTTGGCTCTGTCATATCCTCACATGGCCTCTCCTATCATTGCTACGCTGACGATACACAACTAATCTTCTCCTTTCCCCCCTTCTGATAACCAGGTGGTGAATCGCATCTCTGCATGTCTGGCAGACATATCAGTATGGATGACGGATCACCACCTCAAGCTGAACCCTGGCAAGACGGAGCTGCTCTTCCTCCCGGGAAGGACTGCCCGTTCCATGATCTCGCCATCACGGTTGACAACTCCGTTGTGTCCTCCTCCCAGAGTGCGAAGAGCCTTGGCGTGACCCTGGACAACACCCTGTCGTTTTCCGCTAACATCAAGGCGGTGACCCGATCCTGCAGGTTCATGCTCTACAACATTCGGAGAGTACGACCCTGCCTTACACAGGAGCGGCACAGGTCCTAATCCAGGCACTTGTCATCTCCCGTCTGGATTACTGCAACTCGCTGTTGGCTGGGCTCCCTGCCTGTGCCATTAAACCCCCTACAACTCATCCAGAATGCCGCAGCCCGTCTGGTGTTCAACCTTCCCAAGTTCTCTCACTTCATCCCCCTCCTCCGCACACTCCACTGGCTTCCAGTTGAAGCTCGCATCCGTTACAAGACCATGGTGCTTGCCTATGGAGCAGTGAGGGGAACGGCACCTCCGTAACTTCAGGCTCTGATCAGTCCCTACACCCAAACGAGGGCATTGCGTTCATCCACCTCTGGCCTGCTGGCTCCCCTTCCTCTGCGGAAGCATAGTTCCCGCTCAGCCCAGTCAAAACTGTTCGCTGCTCTGGCACCCCAATGGTGGAACAAGCTCCCTCACGACGCCAGGACAGCGGAGTCACTCACCACCTTCCGGAGACATTTGAAACCCCACCTCTTTAAGGAATACCTGGGATAGGATAAAGTAATCCTTCTCCCCCCAAACAAAACCAAAAAAAAATATATATATATATAAAAATGATTAAAAAAATATTAAAATTAAATATTACAAAAAAAAAACAAAAAAAAATTGTTAAGTGGTTATCCCACTGGCTATAGGGTGAATGCACCAATTTGTAAGTCACTCTGGATAAGAGCGTCTGCTAAATGACGTAAATGTAAATGTAAATGTGTGTCTATGGGTGCTGACTCGGGACAAGTTGTGGAGATAACAATTCATGCCTGGCAACAGTGAAGCGCCAAGGGCCTGGGACCAGCCTGTGCGCCAACGATAGGCTGAGTGAGTCTAAACCACGCTCAGTCTCTACTCTGAGAGGCCAGCAGGGAGCGGGAACTATCTCTGTCAGAGTATTTAAGGAAGAACTTATAACAATGGATCAGTTCTCTGACGGCCCTGCGTGGTTTTTCAGTGAGCCCGTATACGAACCATCACAATTATCATATATACATTTGCATACAATAAATTTAGCTTGAATTGAATACCTCTTGATCATGTTTTCTCTTATCCTAATACCAGATTTGAATTAACGCTATTCTAACAGTAACAATGAAAGAGATAGCATCACTGGAGGCACCGATTGAGCCGGTCTCAGCGTGTATAGGGGCTGGAACAAAGGAGCTATTTGAGGGTTCTATATTGAAATTGTATAATAAGAACTAACTGGAACAGCAATAGGCAAGGCATATTGACATGGGAGAGAGGCATAAAGCAATCACTGGTGTTATTAGAGAGAGCTAAGACAACAACTGGTAATGGCGATGAAAGTTTGGGCTGAGGCTAAACAGATAAACAGGACAGGGTACCGTGTAAAGGAACAGTCCAGCAGGCATCAGCTGTGCAGCTGAGTGATCATAAGATCCAGTGAACAGCAATATGTGAGTCCGAGAGCAGTTCGAATTGGTGCTAAAGCACAGCGAGCAGGAAGCACGGCTGTTGTTTGCGTGTGCTAGCGGGCCGGGGCTAGCAGATGGATCTTCGTGGTCGTCGCAACGGGAAGCCTGTTGAAACCACAGACGATTACGTCGGCAGACCAGTCGTGATGTATCGGCGGGGCTCCGTGTCGACTCTAGGATGTCCCGTCCGGTTGACAGAGAGGTAGATAGCCGGGAGATGTGCCTAACTCGAGGCTAGCTCAAGGCTGATTAGCCAACAACAACATCCATTTGGTTGCAGCTAGATAGTTGCAATGATCAGGTGTTAAAGGTCCAGTGATTTAGTGATTCCGGCAGAAAATCCGATATGTTCTGGGTCGATAACGCGCTGTGCAGACAGTGCAGACTGGCCGATAATAGCAAGTAGCTAGTTAGCTGGCTAGCTAGTTTCAACTGGAGATTTTAGATAAAGGTGAGTAAATAATAGAATCCGTTCCACATTGAGTGAGGCGGGTTGCAGGAAAGTATATTTAGTAGAAGGATGAAAAGTGTGATAGGGAAATATGTACGAAAAATACAAAAAAATACAAAAAACTGGCAATTTACACGGACACACAACAAAGAACACGACCGCACTGCTACGCCATCTTGGATAAGATGATAATTGATAATTGATCTGGATATGAAGCTAGGGTTAGGATTATGGTTAGGGTTGATCTGGGTAGGGAATATTAAGCTAAGTTCAGGGCAGTGTGGACCCGTCATTCAGGGTTTTTTAGTCCCACCTGTTTAGCAAAAAAAAATATACAAAATAAAATAAAAAATCTTCTTTCATTTTGCCTGTTATTTTGCCATTAATATGTGTCACATATCAGTGTGCAAACAATGTAAAAAAAGAAGACGTTTTGAGTTAATAAAGCCGAATACAAACATGGTCTCTTTTTTGCTTTCTTGAGTTAGGAAGCTCCAAAATGCAGGTGTTTCAGCCTAGCTCATTGCTTTCTGTGGTGGAGGGGCAGCCAGCGGAAAATACAGAGCATGGGGTCTGTAATCTTCTCTAGCTGCGCCGTGATTGGCTCAGTGTTCTGCCACTCATGGGGACACTATGTCACCGCAAAATCTACACAAAGAGATAGAAAGTTCAAGCACCTTTGGGTGCTGCCATGGATTTACATTAGAAGTGCCCATCCAAGATGGCTCAAGGTCATTGGACACAGATCAAATAATGTCAAATCAAGTTATATCTACTTTAGCTTTGATACTTTCAAAATCTTAGCTAGCAAGCTAGACAAGTGTCACGATCGTTAGACGGAGTAGACCAAGGCGCAGCGTTAGTTGCAAACATACTGAACTTTATTATCTATAGTGATAATATACACAACAAAACAACAAAACGAAACGTGCAGTCCTACGGTTTAAATATAACCAAAAAGGAACAAACCAAAACGGAAACAAGATCCCACAAACACAAAGGGAAAACAGAAAGTTTAAATATGGCTCCCAATCAGAGACAACCAACAACAGCTGACACTCGTTGCCTCTGATTGGGAGCCACTCAGGCCAACATAGAAATAGCACAACTAGAACTCCCGACATAGAAACACAACACATAGAATGAACACACCCTGGCTCAACATATAGAGTCCCAGAGCCAGGGTGTGACAGTACCCCTAAAGGCGCGGACTGCGACCGCGCCTCAACTAGAACCAAACAGGGGAGGGCTGGGTGGGCATTCCTCCTCGGCCCGGTTCTGGCTCCGGGCTTGCCCACCACCCTCCCATAATCCCCCCATAGCGCCCTGGTCCGATCTGGCCCCGCTGGCTGGAGCTGAACTGGACATAGTAGGAGCGGATAGCTTCAGCTCCGGTGTGGAGCAGCCGACCAGTACCTGATCAGGCACCGGTGACCCATTGTGCGGACTGGCCGGCGCGCACCCCTGGCGTGCGTGGAGCAGGAACGGACCGGACCGGGCTGGCGTCGCACCCCTGGCTTGGTGCGAGGAGCAGCAGGGCGGACCGGCTGACGATACGCACCCCTGGCTTGGTGCGTGGAGGAGAAGCGGGCCTTACCAGGCTGGCGACTTCGTACCCCTGGCTTGTGCGTGGAGGAGGAACGGGCCTTACCAGGCTGACGTCTCGCACCCCTGGCTCGGTGCGAGTAGCAGGAACAGGCCGGGCCGGGCTGGCGACGCGCACCGTAGGCTTGGTGCGTGGGCAGCAACGGGCCTTACCAGGCTGGCGTCTCGCACCCCTGGCTTGGTGCGAGTAGCAGGAACAGGCCGGGCCGGGCTGGCGACGCGCACCGTAGGCTTGGTGCGTGGGCAGCAACGGGCCTTACCAGGCTGACGTCTCGCACCCCTGGCTTGAGTGCGAGTAGCAGAAACAGGCCGGGCCTGGTTGGCGGCACGCACCGTGAGGCTTGGTGCAGTGGCAGGAACAGGCGACCGGATTGGCGGCCGCACCGTAGGCTTGGTGCGAGTGGCAGGAACAGGCCGGCCGGGCTGGTGGCGCGCACCGTAGGCTTGGTGCGAGTGGCAGGAACAGGCCGGGCCGGGCTGGCGACGCGCACCGGTAGGCTTGGTGCAGTGGCAGGAACAGGCCGGGCCGGGCTGGCAACGTGCACCGTAGGCTTGGTGCGAGGGGCAGGAACAGGCCGGGCCGGGCTGGCGACGCGCACCGTAGGCTTGGTGCGAGTGGCAGGAACAGGCCGGGCCGGGCTGGCGACGCGCACCGTAGGCTTGGTGCGAGGGGCAGGAACAGGCCGGACCGGGCTGTGGAGACGGATAGGAGACCTGGAGTGAAGAGCGGCCACAACCCGTCCCGGCTGAATGCCTACCTTCACACACTCTGTGTGAGGCATCCGCACAGGACGTACAGGGCTGTGTACCCGTACCGGCATAACAGCACGTGACACTGGAGCAGGATATCCGGGACCGAGGAGAGGCATTGGAGACCACGAGCGCTGAGCCGGCACACTCCGTCCTGGCTGCATACCCACCTTCGCACGACACGTGCGGGGTGCTCGCACAGGACGTACCGGACTATGCCGGACCACTCGTGGCACCGTACGCCGCTCCGCATACCGCGGCACCTGCCCAGTCCCATGCTGCCATGCCTGAGTACGGGAAGTTGGTTCCGCTCTCCATCCAGGCTCCGCCAACCTGCCTTCTGGCCCCCCAAACCCGGTGGCCTCTTCTCCAAATCTCCCAAATCGCCCTGTGGCAGCCTCCTGCTGCCCAGTCGCCCATGCCGTGTGCCCCCCCCCAACATTTTTTGGGGTTGCCTCTCGTCCGTCCGACGCCGACACTGCTGACGCCGCTGCTCCTCTCTCGCCAGGGCCTTAATCCTAGCCCATGGCCCTTTTCCCCCGAGCATGTCCTCCCAGGACCACACTTTGCCCACCTGGGCCATCGCCAACCTCTCCAGCTCCTTTCCTGGCGCTTCCTCCCATGTCCAGGCAGCCTGCTCCTGGACACGCTGCTTGGTCCTGGAGTGGTGGGATCTTCTGTCACGATCGTTAGACGGAGTAGACCAAGGCGCAGCGTTAGTTGCAAACGTACTGAACTTTATTATCTATAGTGATAATATACACAACAAAACAACAAAACGAAACGTGCAGTCCTACGGTTTAAATATAACCAAAAAGGAACAAACCAAAACGGAAACAAGATCCCACAAACACAAAGGGAAAACAGACAGTTTAAATATGGCTCCCAATCAGAGACAACCAACAACAGCTGACACTCGTTGCCTCTGATTGGGAGCCACTCAGGCCAACATAGAAATAGCACAACTAGAACTCCCGACATAGAAACACAACACATAGAATGAACACACCCTGGCTCAACATATAGAGTCCCAGAGCCAGGGTGTGACAACAAGCAGTCATCATCATGAATCAAGTCGACAATCTGCTGGCAAATCCTTTTCAATCCTTGTCATATGAATAGAAATTATATATAAACCGTATCGGTGCTCATCGGCCATTGGACATAAACATTACACAACAAGTTGGAAATCGCAAATTCAACAATGAGTGGTTTGGAAGGAATCAGTGTTTTACTGCAAGAGTTGCAAAGCAATCACTATTTTGCTTCCCTTGCTATTCGGTGGAGTGGGTGTGTGGTCCAAGTCTGGGCTTAAGGGTCTCTTTTCCAAGCTTAAAAGGATAAACATTCACACGCAACACCATGGGCCAGATGTTCAAAACAACTGGAAACTCTAAACTGGGAAATCTCAGACTTCAGTGAATTCAAGATAACTGGGAACTCTGAAAAAACTAGCTCCGACTGGGAAATGTATTTTGAACAGTCATCCAACTCGGAATTCCATGTCGGGAAATCCGGCCTCTTTCCAAGTTCCCAGTTGTCTTGAAAGCACCATAAATCTAGAGAATGCCAGACTTTGAAGACAAAGATTAATGACAAAATTTGCCCACAGAAGGATGCCGCACCACCTTCCTGTTCAAGTGAGCACAGCACAACGGTGAGTCCAAATATGTCTGGTATGCTGCTGCATAAATTATGTAATATGCCAGGGAGATGTATTCTGTAGCTAAGAAAGTAATACTAAGTGTACAGTATGTGTTGTAGTAAGCTGTTAGTAGCCCATGTGCCTCACCCTAATAATGTGGTCTATTTATCCCTCTTAATTTCGCCTACTGTTCTGATTTGGTGGTGCACATGTAGCCTATAGCCTGTTTAAAGAAATGTAATTATTGAATATTGTAATAGCTTTCATTGTCTACTTATATGCCCTCTTCATTTATCCTACGGTTCTGACTTGGTGTACAGGGAGAATACTGTAAGAACGGCCCATGCTCTGAATTCTGTCGCTTTACATTTCAAAAGTGCTGAACAAATAGTACTATTGTCTACGTCCGTCTTAGCTCGCTCATGAACGTCTTAATCGAAATTACGGATTGCCTCTTATCCGCTCATCGTTCCCTTATGCCAGAGTTTGTACATCTCAATTGTCAGTAGAAACCACATTTGTTTAAGCAAGTCAGCCATATCAGCTATGTTTTTTTAAAAGGCAGTAAATGAGGTTGAATGAACTGTTTCGCTGCCAGACAAGGCTCTGCTGATAGCCAGGTGTAGCGGTGGTAAGGAGTCACTCCATGGTGCTGAAAAGAAAGCTCTGCTGTTGGGACAACTTTCTGTTGGCCCTAACAGTTTGTGGGCACCTTTTGTCACTGTTATAGTGCAATTAATGTATTGTTTTTCTGTTGTGTTGTGTAGTGGCTTTGATGGCATGCATCTAAGATTTACATGCTATATCGCCACTGGGTTAGGGTTACGGCTTGGGTTACGGCTAGTGTTAGGGATGATCCAGAGTGTGGAGATGAAGCTAGGGTTAGAGTTAGGGTAATGGCTAGTAAAGAGGGGTTTGGCGTTTTGGACATATTCATTTATGTGCCTGTTGATAACTTTCTCCCCTCAATTAGATGTTATACTGTAGGTTTTTGAACAGTGTTTCTGAGCAGAGTCTGTCACTTCAGCAGAGTAATTCTCCAGTTCCACACCTTTGGTCTTTTTGTCATGATTTAGAGTGAACCCTGGTGTATTATCCACATACTCCTTAACCAGTAACTGTGGTGCTGATTTGGGATATTGTCGATACCATTGAAGAGTGACATCAGAGGTTTAGTTACAAGAGAGAATAACTCTGTCCCTTTCTGAAGCCATTTCTACGTCAGTGTAGGGTGTAATTACCAGTTCAGAACTGACACCTTGCTCGGTGGTTTGGTCCTCTGGTGGTAAATCCATGTACTGCACTCTTTAGAGGAGCATACCTGAAGCCAACTGATTGGTAATGAACCAGACAAACGTAAAAGGATCTCACACTGTTTTGGTCTCGGTCACGAGATACGAAAAGTAATTCAATTTCACACATCGTCATGTTGTAATATTTCATTATTCGTGTGTTTAGTGTCCCATAAATTGAAATGTGCAGAGCAACAGTATGTAACTGACAATTTGTTTTAATGCAGAAATAGACAATAGAATGATAATTTACATTGTCATCCTCAGAACTTCCTCAACATTTAAATGTGGTAAGCAAGTGTAAGTAGCAAGGTTATATGACAGATCTTCTTTGTCTGTGCTCCTCCTACAGACTGCCCTCCACAGTTATGAAGTCCAGTGACAAGGTTTTTCTATGTATAATAATGATACAATAGTTTCATCTAGTGTTCAACATTCTGCCCAATAAGGTGAAACCTTGACATTGCTTGTATTTTCAAGGGTAAGTTACTAGTGAGAGTCAATAGGTGTCAGTAGAGTTTCATCAATTTGCTTCTATTCTTTTAATTATCATGCAGCATGTGAACACTTTACAGATGTCTGTGTTGTAGAATTTCCCCAACTAATTAGCATATCAAACTAAATCAACCTGAGAAGGGCAGCATTTCACAGGGAATCCTTCAAGCAGTTCAACTAAATTGAATATACAATAAGCTCCTCCCCTACTGCAGAGCCCCACAATTACGAGACTTCTCAGCTACAGTGGATGGGACATAAAGTCCATAACAGTCTATTCAATACATGAATCATAATGGCACATTGGCTTACGAATACTTTACTTATCCTGGCTGCATGCTATTTTGGTACAGTATAGTGCTTTTCCTTCCTATTCTCTTTGTCTGAATCTTAGCCTATTCATAATTATAAAAAAAACTTTAAAAAAACTGTTCTAACTACTTTTTCAGATTGCAGAGGTGAAGAGGCTGTTGACCAGCAGAGTGGACATGTTACTGCCCTTGAAGGAGGACTGGTAACACTCAGCTGTAACTACACTACCAGTAGTACATCTCCTGATCTCTTCTGGTACATCCAGTTAACTAGGGACTCTCCTCAGTATGTCCTGAGAAGAGATCATTATTCAGAAGGTAGCAATAGTGATGAGTTCAAGAAAAGGTTTGATTCCAGGCTGAATGTCACATCTAGCTCTGTCCCCTTGACGATCCAGAGGTTGCAGCTATCTGACTCTGCTGTGTACTACTGTGCTCTGAGGCCCACCGTGACAACAGGAGATTCAGTCACTGTACAAAAACTCAGGGTAGAGTGTTGTTCAGACAATGTCACAAGCTTCTCAATGTTTGACGATACACAGAAAGAGGAGGAGACAAGGAGTTCATAGTCTCATCATGGTCTAGTTACATCAGAGTGGTATTACTCTTCTCCCACTGATCTCACAGTAGCAGGTATGGAACCCTGGCTGAGGAATTTACTGGTTCTTGCTAAAAATTTTTTTGGTAAGATAATATTACTTTCCTTATTTGTTTACTGCCTTTGCTCCAAGCCCTTTATTTTTTCAAACATATCTTTCAGTTTTATACTACTCCTACTAATTTGATACATTTTAATTCCCGCTATCATATTGCTTATCTTCTCTCTCCCCTAATACAAATGTGTGTCCTTTTCCAGAATGCAGAGGAGAAGACACAGTCACTCAGCCACCAGGAGATGTGATCGCTACTGAGGGAGGACAGATCACATTGGACTGTCAATTTGAGACTTCAGTTACTACAAGTCTAAATCTGTTCTGGTACAAGTATGAAGCAAATGACTTCCCGAGGTTTATGCTGGGCCGTTCTTCTTTTGGAAGTATTAATGGCACTGATTTTGAGGATAGATTTGATGCCCAGCTCGATACAGTCTCCAAATCAGTCCCCTTGACGATCCAGAGGGTGCAGCTGTCTGACTCTGCTGTGTACTACTGTGCTCTGAAGCCCACTGTGACAACAGGATATACAGCCCCCTTACAAAAACATACTGAGCTACACAACTACAATACAGCTGTCTGGACAGTATACAACACCACTTTGAAATTGACACAGTAACCTTCTCACTACCTCCCTGATACTACCAAGACTAGTGGTAGCAGATGATGATGATCATAGTGATGATGATGATGATGATGATGATGATTATGCAGTAAGTCATTTTGGATGACAATAAAGCTACCTCTTTCAATTCAGCTCTAAATGTAGATGTAAGAGACTTTACAATTCCATTACAATATCTAATGGATTTGAAAATAGACAATGTTTTTGTTTTCTTGTAGAATAGGCCCAGTGTTACAAGATGAATTTAGAAAATGCAATACTGTGTTGTGTACAGAGTAATGGAAAAGCCAGCATCAACCACAAGGGGGACACAGTACCAAGTGAGTGTTGCTTTCTACTCTGAAATGACTTGTCTATTTGAACATCCCCTCTGTGCTGTGCTGCATGGTCTAGGCCTGTGCTGCTACAAAGACAGGAATCAAGAGAGCACACCAGTTTCTATATTGTAGCATCAGTTTGTCTTGGTCTTTGTATCCTATGATAAGTATGGGACATTGGCTGTGGACCTCTGTTGTTCTTGCTGCACTTCTCTTTGGTAGGATACGGCTCTCATTATCTTTTTCTCAATACTCTGATGTTACTGGAATCCTGACATTTTTCACAAAGGTATTTGTGGTAACTGTATGAGGATTATCCACACGCATTTCAAAGTTCATTGCCTTTAATTGCAAACTACAAAATAAAGGGTTACAGCCATGTACAAACAGTAGAAAACAGGAGAGCAATACACCCAACTCAACATGAGGTAGTGTCCCGTTAATACTGTGCAAACTCTGGGTGATGACATCACAGGAGGGTAAAGGTCACGGTCAACACCAATGTCCATAATAACCATAATCCCATGAATAGCAATAATACTATACTGCAGTTAAGTATACCACCTATTCAGTAGGAATTATTTATATAGTGTCCACACTATAACAGTATTATTCTTTGTTTCCAGAGTGCAGAGGAGCAGACAGTGTTACTCAGTCAAAGAGAAAAGAGACTGATAATGAAGGGGAAGATGTGTCTCTCAACTGTGACTATAACACCAGTTTATCATCTCCATCTCCACAAACGATTACCCTGAATATGTTTTGTGGAAGGATGTCATTGGACCAGGGGATACTGATGATAGACTCAAGTGGAGATTTGATGCCCATCTCAATTCCATCATCAAATCAGTCCTCTTGACGATCCAGAGGTTGCAGTTGTCTGACTCTGCTGTGTACTAATGTGCTCTGAGGTCCACTGTGACAACAGGATATACAGACCCCCTACAAAAACTAGTGTAGCCTTGGCACTAGTGTAGAAAAAATACAAGCTTTACTTCTGTGGTAGGTGGGACGTTAGCAGGGCTGTACACCTCACACAGTGACACACAGAAGAACATTCCAGAGGAGAGTGAATGCATGCAAACATCAGTCTGAAGATGGAGAAATCAATCAGTGCATTGATCATTCCGGTTATGACTACAAGTTAACAATACCTAAACATTTGAACTGCTTGCATCCTTATAATCAGATTATTGAATTATGGTATTGGTAGTGTGAGGGAAAAAGTTAATGTCTGAAGAGATAAGCCTTGAATTGTAAACAGCATCTCCTCTCACTCTATCTTGGAAGGATGCCTCGGGTGTATGTCTGAATGAGAGCAGACCAGCCATGCCCCGTTGTACTTTCCAATTCCTTGCCAAATTGTCACATGGTCAAGACCATGTGTCAAAAGAGGGATGGTGGATCTTGTAAATAAATATATGTGTAAAGTAGGTGGATTTTGTAAATAAATATTGGTGTACAGTAGGTTTTGCTATGTTTGCAGAAAATGCATCTGGTGGTAGGGTTGTACAATGTTTGATTTGCATGACTAACAATGTACTGAAGAGTATTTCCAGAGAACATGTTGTCCCTGTAAGGAATGGAGGAAGACATGGTTGAGTATTGTGTCACCCTTAACAGTGTTCTTAAGACTCTTTCCCCGGGGTGAAGGTGTTTTTGCCGAACCTGGCAGGTGGAGATGAGTACTATTTGAACCCAGGTGATTTCGTGGTGGTCAAGGACTTCAGGAGAAAGAGCTGGAAGGACCCCCATTGGAGAGGGCCGTACCAAGTTCTTCTGACCACCCTCACTGCGGAAACCTGACAGAGGGTGAGATGAGTCCTGAGCCAAAGGGACCAACGCAGGCCCAGAGTAGTGGCCCAGAATTAGATGGTCATCGGAGAAGGAGAGCCATGCTGGGCCCTCATAACTAAGAGGAATGATGGAATGGCCACTACCAAGTTTTCCGATGAGTATGACTGTCTAAAGGGTCTGGGAAATAAAGCCTAAAACAAAGATTGGTGCATTTTCTATGCTTTTAAAACAGCTTCCAACTCAAAATATCATTGCCATGTTAAATCAGAGTCTTCGTCAAGAACTACATTAAATTAACCAGCCACAATAGGGACGCCCCTCAGGGAAGACAACATCTTTAATACAGCAATACCCACAACAGCAATACCCACAGATATAAGTAGACCAATCTGGCCCAAACATTATGGTAAACATACAGGGGAAGGAAATTCCTATGTTGGTAGATACAGGTGCTTAAACACTTATGGGATTTCCTCCACCCCAGTAATAGATTTTGAAACAAAACCCATGCCCTATTCCATAGGACCAATGAACGTTGAAAATGATTTTCTGTATTAACCCACACAACCGTTTAACTTGCTAGGTAGAGACTTGTTAACTAAACTTAATGCTACAATTTACTGTACCCCAGATGGAGTTTTCATTGATATCCCAAACGATGAGATATTAAACCAATCAGTAAGCAGGCAAATTGAACCACTCCCCCAGGAGGAGTAGGGGTCTGACACTGCCTCCCAGTCTATTTTGTCTCAGGTGCCAGAAACCTTATGGACAGAACATTCCAATGAATATCGACTGATAGGCAATGCTAGCCCAGTTATAATAACTGTTGATCCCAGAAATAAACTCTAGTCTCGAGAGCTACCTTAAAAAGGAAGCTCCCTCCAAAGGTTATCCCTCCCCTTCTGAATTGGCTGATGTATTTCATAATTTCGGCGCAATACATATACATCTCATAATAATAGACATTTAATGAGTGCGAAGCAGAAAGTGAATATCCAACAGAAATTGATAATAAATATTAAGAGTAACTTTTTTAGGGTAGACTAAACTGCCATTTACTTACAGACATTATTATTGTGTTAATTGACAAGTTGTGTACTGTGTACTGTGGTATAAACAGTATCCAGGATCAGCTCCCCAATTCCTCCTCTTCATCCACCATGCCTCTAGGACTGTAGTGAGAGCTAAACCTCCATACTCTCACCTCACTGTTAAACTGAACAAAGAGAAGACCTGTGTGGATCTGGAGATCTCCTCTGCTGAAGTGACAGACTCTGCTCTGTACTACTGTGCTCTGACGCCCACAGTGACAGGAAACCCAGAAACACTACAAAAACCTAACATCGCCTGAGAGAGTATTTTACTCTTAATTTGACAATAGTGCCATCAAGTGGAGTCAACATGCACCCATTCTATTGCGTCAAGAGAAGGATCATAGTGTTGCACTTAACATGTAATGATTGGAACTGATTCATCCAATAACATATTTTGCGTCTCTTGCAGGTGACAGTAATGGTCAGACCATTGAGCCAACCAGAGAGGAGGTGTATGTTCCAGCAGGTACACTTTCATGGACCTACTCATCTGCAGTCTCTCTTCAATGGTATCTCCAGGACCCTGGATCAGCTCCTCAGTATATCCTGCTTATCCTGCATGGAGTTGGGTCTTCATCACGGGCTCCAGGTCTGGATCCTCGACTGTCAGTCAAACTAAATGATGAGAAGACCCGTGTGGATCTGGGGAGCTCTTCTGCTGAAGTGACAGACTCTGCTCTGTACTACTGTGCTGTGAGGCCCACAGTGACAGGAAACCTACAGACACTGTACAAAACCTCAGCAGGGACCACATAAGCAGGAATTTATCTGAGTTATTTTTTTACTTTTCTCTAACCCTTACTTTGTAGACGTCAAAACACTAATGAATGATGTTAATGTCTCCTATAAATAAAGCCTATGACTGGAATGTTTCACCTGTCCTTAAGGTGGGTTTATTTTGTTATTCACACTAAAAGGTTGAATGTGAAACTTTGATTGTAAGATTGATTATAAGAAAAATATTCTAATATTTACAATAGCCGTTATGAATTTTCATAATATTGTAGCGGTTTCAGGGGTTGTGTTGTGTATGGACGTTATGTACCTGCGAGGTTCCTTTGTTTTTTGGCTGCCAGGACCACGGACAGCAATGTGAAGTATTCCCCAGAGGCAGGACCACAGACAGCTCAGCGGAAACTTCTAGTCTGCAGCAGAACAGCCACACCTGTTTGCAGTTGTAATCAGAGCCAAACTGCAGACAGGTGAAACCAATCAGTTACTAAACTTAACCACGCCTGGGGTTTTCTTTCTTTGTCTTTTTTGTTGACCCCGGCAGGTGAAGGAGTAGGAGGTTATTGGAGAGACAGAGCATACGGTGGAGAAGTAGGTTTTATAGAAGAAAGGAATTTATGATTTCAACAAGGATTGAACCCCCAAAGACAAAGCTTGGAGGACCTTCCACTGGTGGCGAAGTGTTTACTTAGTTTGTTTTGGGTTTTGTATATCAACAATGCTGTCAAAGCCTGACAGTAATAAACCGGTTTAACCCTTCACTTGGACTGGTGTTATGTGTTTGTATGTGTAAAACCGGCCTTACAAAGAACCCAGTGCCGAAAACGCTACAATTTGTTATCATTGAAATGTGTATCAAACTGTTGAAGAGCGACTAAAAATTATGAAGGGTTTTCTTTATATTTACCCACAAACAGCCATTTCTGCAGCTCCTGGCTGATCTTCAGGTGAGGTACCTTCTTATCCTACATGTGCTGCCCACTACACCTTCTGAAGGATGGGTTGATCAGGCTCAAGTGAGCCAGGTGGCTCATCCACTGTTCCTCCCTTTCCAACCACAACTACTGAGATGTTCTCTCTGCCTCCTGATCAGTTATATGATGGATCTTCCTTGTCTGTGCTCCTCCTGTAGACTGCCCTCCACAGTTATGAAGTCCAGTGACAAGGTTTTTCTATGTCTAATAATGATACAATTGTTCTATCTAGTGTTCAATGTTCTGCCCAACAAGGTGAAACCATGACATTGCTTGTATTTTCAAGGGTAAGTTACTAGTGAGAGTCAATAGGTGTCAGTGGAGTCTCATCAGTTTGCTTCTATTCTTTTAAGCAAGGGCTGCGTCTCAATCCACTGCATCAGCCTATGGCGGTGTTCCGCATCTGTGGTGGAAGGTGGCTGAGCTACAGCGGTGTTTGTCAATCCATGTGACATCCCGAAAATCGGTCTTCTCACAAAAACGTCTGTAGCGTCTGAACAGTTTGGACTAGAAAAATGATATGACCACTCTATTGAAAGATGAGACACTCACGAATACGTATGTAGAGTACGCACCGTTTGGGCTACATACTAATGTGACCCCACTGTGAAAAGGGGAGACTCTCACGAACATGATGGATAATTTAAGGGGTTAAATATGTGTAATTTTTCATATATATATATGTATATTTCCTGGGCTTTCTTATATCTCCTAAATATAGAACAGACACTTAACCTTATTCCGTATGATTTATTTTGTGAATGTCATTTCTTGTCATTTATGACTGTGTTATTCAATGCGTTTCTATGGGATTTGGTAGTAAAGGCCAAATTGAATATTTTATCAAACAATTTTGTTATATATTTTTTTATACCTAAAGGGGGCCTAAACTTCCAAATCAAATAGCTAAATGATCCATGGTATGACCATTTTAAAATAATTACATACAGTGAGGGAAAAAAGTATTTGATCCCCTGCTGATTTTGTATGTTTGCCCACTGACAAACAAATGATCAGTCTATAATTTTAATGGTAGGTTTATTTGAAAATGAGAGACAGAATAACAACCAAAAAATCCTGAAAAACGCATGTCAAAAATGTTATAAATTGATTTGCATTTTAATGAGGGAAATAAGTATTTAACCCCCTCTCAATCAGAAAGATTTCTGGCTCCTAGGTGTCTTTTATACAGCTAACGAGCTGAGATTAGGAGCACACTCTTAAAGGGAGTGCTCCTAATCTCAGTTTGTTACCTGTATAAAAGACACGTGTCCACAGAAGCAATCAATCAATCAGATTCCAAACTCTCCACCATGGCCAAGACCAAAGAGCTCTCCACGGATGTCAGGGACAAGATTGTAGACAAGGCTGGAATGGGCTACAAGACCATCGCCAAGCAGCTTGGTGAGAAGGTGACAACAGTGTGTGTGATTATTCGCAAATGGAAGAAACACAAAATAATTGTCAATCTCCCTCGGCCTGGGGCTCCATGCAAGATCTCCCCTCGTGGAGTTGCAATGATCATGAGAACGGTGAGGAATCAGCCCAGAACTACGCGGGAGGATCTTGTCAATGATCTCAAGGCAGCTGGGACCATAGTCACCAAGAAAACAATTGGTAACACACTACGCCGTGAAGGACTGAAATCCTGCAGCGCCCGCAAGGTCCCCCTGCTCAAGAAAGCACATATACAGGGCCGTCTGAAGTTTGCCAATGGACAAGTGTTGTGGTCAGATGTGTTGTGGTCATCCCCACCGTCAAACATGGAGTTGGAAACATTATGCTTTGCGGGTGTTTTTCTGCTAAGGGGACAGGACAACTTCACTGCATCAAAGGGACGATGGACGGGGCCATGTACCGTCAAATCTTGGGTGAGAACCTCCTTCCCTCAGCCAGGGCATTGAAAATGGGTCGTGGATGGGTATTCCAGCATGACAATGACCCAAAACACACGGCCAAGGCAACAAAGGAGTGGCTCAAGAAGAAGCACATTAAGGTCCTGGAGTGGCCTAGCCAGTCTCCTGACCTTAATCCCATAGAAAATCTGTGGAGGGAGCTGAAGGTTCGAGTTGCCAAACATCAGCCTCGAAACCTTAATGACTTGGAGAAGATCTGCAAAGAGGAGTGGAACAAAATCCCTCCTGAGATGTGTGCAAACCTGGTTGCCAACTACAAGAAACACCTGACCTCTGTGATTGCCAACAAGGGTTTTGCCACCAAGTACTAAGTCATGTTTTGCAGATGGGTCAAATACTTATTTCCCTCATTAAAATACAAATCAATTTATAACATTTTTGACATGCATTTTTCTGGATTTCTTTGTTGTTATTCTGTCTCTCACTGTTCAAATAAATGCAGCATGTCAACACTTTACAGGTGTCGTTGTGGTATAATTTCCCCCACAATTAGCATATCAAACTAAATCAACCTGAGAAGGGCAGCATTTCACAGGGAATCCTTCTAGCAGTTCAACTAAATTGAATATACAATTAGCTTCTCTCCTGCTGCAGAGCCCCACAATTATGAGACTTCTCAGATACAGTGGATGGAACATAAAGACTATAACAGTCAATTCTTCCTCTATACATGAATCATAATGGCCCCTTGGCTTAGGAATACTGTACTTATCCTGGCTGCATGCTATTTTGGTACAGTATAGTGCTTCTCCTTTCTACATTCTCATTCTCTGAACCTTAGCCTATTATGTATTATAAAACCCCAAATATTTTTTTGCAGATTGCAAAGGTGAAGAGTCTGTTGACCAGCAGAGTGGACATGTTACTGCCCTTGAAGGAGGACTGGTAACACTCAGCTGTAACTACACTAGCAGTAGTACATCTCCTGATCTCTTCTGGTACATCCAGTTAACTAGGGACTCTCCTCAGTATGTCCTGAGAAGAGACCGTTATTCAGAAGGGAGCGATAGTGATGAGTTCAAGAAGAGGTTTGATTCTAGGCTGAATTTCACATCTAGCTCTTGACGATCCATAGGTTGCAGCCATCTGACTCTGCTTTGTACTACTGTGCTCTGAGGTCCACTGTGACATCAGTAGATTCAGTCACTGCACAAAAACTCAGGGTAGAGTGTTATTAAGACAATGTCACAAGCTTCTCAATGTTTGATGACACACTGAAAGAGGAGGAGACAATGATTTCATAGTCTTATGTCACATGTACCATACATCAGTGTGTTTTACTCTTCTCCCACCCATCTCACTGTAGGCATGGAACCCTGGCTGAGGAATTTACTGATTCTTGCTGCATGTTGTTATGGTATGATAATATTATGTTCCAAATTCGTTTACTGCCTTTTGCTCCCATCCTTTTCTTTTTCAAACATATTTGAACGTTACCAGTATTCATTTCATATGTCTTTATATATTCTATAATGTGTGGGCCCGTGTGGCTCAGTTATAGAGGATGGTGATTGCAACACCAGGGTTGTGGGTTAGATTCCCACGGGGGACCAGTATGAAAAAGTACAAAAATGTATGCACTCACTACTGTAAGTCGCTCTAAATAAGTCTGCTAAATGAATGAATTTAAAATGTATATCATGTTGCTTGATACTTTTCTCATTCCTTTCCAGAATGCAGAGGAGAAGACACAGTCACCCAGCCACCAGGAGATACGACTGCTACTGAGGGAGAACAGGTCACACTAGGCTGTCAATTTGATGCAGTTAATATTAATAATCTCTACCTGTTCTGGTACAAGCATAAAGTAAATGACTTCCCAAAGTTCATGCTGGGACGTTTTTCTGTTGGAAGTGCAAATGCCACTGAGTTCAAGGAGAGATTTGATGCCCATCTAGATAAAGACTCCAAATCAGTCCCCTTGACGATCCAGAGGGTGCAGCTGTCTGACTCTGCTGTGTACTACTGTGCTCTGAGGCCCACTGTGACAACAGGATATACAGCCCCCTTACAAAAACATACTGAGCTACACAATGACAATACACCTGTCTGTACAGTATACAACACCACTTTGAAATTGACACAGTAACCTTCTCACTACCTTCCTGATACTACCGAGACTAGTGGTAGCAGATTATGATAATCATAGTGATGATGATGATGATGATGATGACGATGATGATGATGATAACTATGCAGTAAGTAATTTTTGATGCCAATAAAGCTCCCTCCTCCAATACAGCTCTAAATATAGATCTAAGAGACATTAAAATGATATTTCAATTAGAAAATAGGTTACAAAACCAATACTCAGTATTGTGAACAGAGCAATGTAAAAGCCAGCATCAACCACAAGGGGGCCACAGTACCAAGTGAATGTTGCTTTCTACTCTGAAATGACTTATCTATTTGAACATCCCCTCTGTGCTGTGCTGCATGGTCTAGGCCTGTGCTGCCACAAAGACAGGAATCAAGAGAGCACCAGCTTCATACAATATAACAATAGTTTTTGCTCTTGCTCTTGCTATAGTATCAGAATACAGCCAACAGTAGCTGAGGTTTGATCTCCAGTGTAAGATTGCCATGCAGAAATGTCTAATTCTCCTTGTGGCCTCAGGTAAATGTCTAGGATATATTGAGCACCTCACTTTTAACATTTATAGCATTACTAGAATAGAAAATGATGCTGTTACCATTACATGATATGTTACAGTGAGACAGAATGTTATGTACAGTATTATCATTTGGATTTTATTGTTCTATTTCTGTGTACAGTGGTAATACTGCATTTACTGCATTATCTTTACAGAACTGATTACTGGGGATCACATTACTCCTGTAAATCCCAGAGTCATCTGTACAAAAGTAGAATCTGTGACACTGAGTTGCTCATATGATACAAGCAGTGATAATATTCTGCTTTATTGGTACCAGCAGTACCCTAAACTGGCTCCTCATTTTCTATTGGTTAAGGTGCCACATAAAGTACCAATTAACATTCCTCTGATAGTTGATATAAATCCACAAAGTATAGCATCTGAACTGGTCATAAAACATCTAACCCTGGCAGACACTGCTCTCTACTACTGTGCTTTTGGGAAAGCACGCACATTTCTTCCATTTAAATGTTTCTTGTTTGATCCTTCTATCTTGGCGGAAACTGTTTCCAGACCACAATTATATATTAGATACACCCAATATGTTTTTAGGCTACCAGAGTGATTGTGGTTACACCTCTAAATGTCCTCTCTCCTTTCAAGAGTGATTAGTACAGCAGCCTATCAACAACTGCACAAGTGTAGAAAAAATCAATATATTTAACCTCTGTAGTGGATGTGACATTGGCAGGTCGGTCAGCTAATGTGACACACAGTGACACACAGCGGAACACTTCAGAGGAGACTGAATGCATGCAAACGTCAGTCTGAAGAAGGTGAAACCAAATTATTTCCTTCCTGTTATTCATTCACTTCAGAAGATCCTCTGAAAAATGAGTTGTGTTGTGTTTAGAGGAGGAGCTAGTATGAGAATGAAAAGGAGACAGTCAAAATAGCATGAAGGTCTTTCCTCAGTGCATTGTAAGCTTGTCTCGCTAACATTAACTGTGCTGTGCTGGTCAGACAAATATAACTTTTATTTCACATGTCAATTTTCTGCAGGTGATAGTTACGGGGATGGAATTTTCTCCAACAGTCTTGAGGAGGATGTGATACATGGTGGCAGTGTCAAGCTTTCCTGCAACTACACAGTATCTGGCGGAGGCAGTGTATTCCGAATCTGCTGAGACAACAGTTACTGCAGAACCACCGTATTCTTGACTGTCAGTTAACGTTGACAAAGTGGCTGAACGTGTGGATCTGGAGATCTCCTCTGCTAAAGTGGCAGACTCTGCTCTGTACTATTGTGCTCTGAGGCCCACAGAGACAGGAACACCAGAAACACTACAAATACCTTCCTGTGATAAAGTCCTACTAGTAAACACCATGTAATAGGCAAGCAGCTGCATATAAATGATCAGAGATCATGTTCATGATTATCCATCAATTATCATATTTGTTAATCACATATATAGTGTGGGTCCATTTACTGAATAGGAGGAGCTAAGATGAGAGGTGGAGAGATGATTCTCCTCTAACTGACTGAACAGCGGGATGTCTTAAGTTCTGCTTCCTGATAACTCACTGTTACACCCATCACCATGTTTCTCTACACATTGTTTCTCCTCTCTGCACTTGTTAGTGAGTATTAGTCTTAAATTACAAACTTTTAGCTTATTCAATGTAACTGTCAAGTGTCCTTTGAAAATAGCACTTCCTAGAAGAAATGTAAATTACTGATGATCTTTTCACTTGTAATGAATATGACACAGAGTATGTAATAATTTATCATGAACTGAAAATGTTTATCTAAACGTAACTTTATTACAGGAGGCAGTTATGAAAATGACATAAAACCAACTTCAGAGACAGCACATGGCATGGAGGAAAGCAGTGTTACACTGTCTTGCAACTACTCTGGCTCAGTAGACTATCTTCAATGGTATCGTCAATATCCCAGATCAGCACCGCAATTCCTCCTCCATACTACAGTCACCTCAAACCCCTATGTATTTAGAGCTAAACCTGAAGACCCCCGACTCTCTGTTAATCTGAATGAAGAGAGAACCCGTGTGGATCTGGAGATCTCCTCTGCTGAAGTGAAAGACTCTGCTCTGTACTACTGTGCCCTGAGGCCCACAGTGACAGGAAACCCAGAAACACTGTACAAAAACCTGACAGCTCATGATAAACTCCTCTTATGCATCTTTTAGGGCAGGGGTGAGCAGTGGCGATTTTGTATTTAAATCTTGGTGGGGCAAACTAAAGAAAAAACATGTCTAGATGCATGCCAGCAAAGCCACTATACTACACAACACTAAACAATATACTTATTGCACTATAATGGTGACAAACGGTACCCACAAACTGTTAGTGCCTACATAAAACTGTCCCAACAGAAGTGCCAACACCTTACCACTGCTACACCTGGCTATCAGCGGAGCCTTGTCTGGCAGCGAAACAGTTTATTCAGCCATATTTACTGCCTTTTAAAAAAACATAGCTGATATGGCTGACTTGTTTAAAAAAAATGTGGTTTCTACTAACAATTGAGATGTACAAACTATGGCATAAGAGAACGATGAGCGGATAAGAGGCAATCATCAATTTCGATTAAGACATTCATGAGCGAGCTAAGACAGATGTAGTCAACTATTTGGAGATATAATTATCTGAGTGTTTGTACCTGAATTATAATAGAGTATGTGTACATTTTCACCCCCCCAAAATATATGTTCATCATACTCACTTCATGGAACATTTATGTAATTGACAATTGCTTTAAGCTACTTTTCATTTCTTGTGAGCTAGACGTAAGCTTTTCACTTTGGCTAATGTACTGCAAAGAGTGCTTATATCTAATCTGAGACCCCTAGAACCTGAGTCTGAATAGATCTTATCTCCCATCCATTATATTCCCTTATTTAAATATGAAAGTTATTTGCTTGTTCAACTACCAGTGACCACATTTTATATTTGGAAATAAAGTAAATATATCATGACTATCAGAAATGTCATATGACTTAACGTTCTAAATATTCTCTCATATAAATGCCATTTGATGCCATCTTTACTGTCATTTAGTAAACCAAACCTTCATCACTACCACCTAACTTCCTTAAGAGCCATCATTGAATGGGTTTTATGTCAAAAGGGAGGAGCTACAGAAATGATCCTGTTCAAACTGTACATATGATTACAGAAGACATATTTTTGTGAATTATTTTGTCCCGCATATACAGTAGAAGAATGTGAATTGAATATGTGTATGTTTTCAAACATTTATTTTCAAATAAGTTAATCATACTCACTTCATACAATATTTATGTCATTGTCAATACCTACCATATTATTTTAGATAGACGTAGTCGTTTCACTTCGTCTCTAATGTACGGCAAAGAGTGCTAATATAATACTGACGAGGAAATATTGACCCATACATTTCTTTACAATCTTTCCTCTCTCTGAACAGGCTCCTCCTTCATGTCTGTCAGTTGATGGTGATATACAGGCTGAGATGGACATGGAAGAGAGAGAGAGGATCTCTACCTCTTACTGTAACTCACAGTCACTCTCTGTGTGTTCTGCATAACCATGGTACTCTGTCTGATCATCTGGCTGGTTCTTGCTGTACTGTGCTTTGGTAAGATGGAACCATTTCGTCATCTATCTAATTTTCCTTTTTTTAATCTTTCATTATCACTGACTTTATATTTGTTTGTCTTCCAGAGTGCTCAGGAGACCATGTTCAACAGCAACCAGGAGGTGTGATTGCTACAGAAGGAAGACTGGCAACACTGAGCTGTCAATATAACACCAGTGCTACTAATGCATATCTATATTGGTACAAACAAGAAGCAAATGATTTCCTTAAACATATGCTGAGCCATTATTCTTATGGATCTGGAGACAAGGCTGCAGGGTTCAAGAAGAGGTTTGATGTCAGTCTAAATGCCAAGACACAATCAGTCCCCTTGATGATCCAGAGGTTGCAGCTGTCTGACTCTGCTGTGTACTACTGTGCTCTGAGGCCCACAGTGACAACAGGATATACAGCCCGCTTAAAAAAAAACTTTGTGTGCATGTGGGTGTGTACAGAACTTTTTGTTGTGTGCCATTTTTTAAGTAAAGGGGAGGTGTTACATAATTGAGGCAGAGGAAAGGAAATACCTTTCATAGCTGACAGTGAGAAACCAGGGGAGTCATTCTGTCATAACTATACTTGTGTTCACTATTTTCACTGTGTTAAATAACACTTACCATAATGATTCTGGGATCAATTTTAATATTTGCACTAGTGGGTGAGTTTGATGCTATTCTTCATATCCAATCACTATGAATGTAGTTACTGAAGACTGGAGTCATATTCCTGTGAAGGATCTTTTGACAATTCTTAATACACTTGACTGAATAATGAGTAGAATTGTATGATAATTTCCTGATAATAATTCCTGTTTTAATAAATGTTTTCCAGGTGGCAGTCATGGGAATGACATTACTCCAACAACAGATAAGGTGTTTGGGTTGGAGGGTGATGTCATAAAGCTGTCCTGTAACTACTCCTCTGCTAGTAATCTCCAGTGGTATCGATAGTACCCTGGATCATCTCCCATCTTCCTCCTCCTCACCGGAGTGTCCTCAAACCCCGCTGTAGTGAACGCTACTCCTCCATACCCACGGCTGTCTGTTAAACTGAATGATGAGAGAACCCGTGTGGATCTGGAGATCTCCTCTGCTGAAGTGACAGACTCTGCTCTGTACTACTGTGCCCTGCAGCCCACAGTGACAGGAAACCCAGAAACACTGTACAAAAACCTGAACTGAATAAAAGTGACATACCCTAAGTGATTTTTTTTTTTAATGTTATCATTACCTTGTATACCTTGTATAGATAAAACACACCTACACTGAAAATGAACACTTCAATATTTTAAATTAACAACAAAAGAATATGTCACTCAAAAGTGAGAGAAACCCAATAATGCTATCTGATTGTTTTGCTGATTTATACTTTAGATTCTAGATTGAAATATGAAACCAAAATAAACTGAAAATTAATGCCTCATGTTGAATAGATGAATTATCTAACAGATCTTCCCTTCAAGCAATGTTTCCCCCTATGACATCACAGTAGACAGGTCAGATCCTTCTGCCAACTCTGTTGACCTAAAATCAAGAAAATAAATGGAGTTTTTTCCAATATCCAATAGAGGGAGACTAAGGTAATCATATTTCAGTGCAGCCCTGCATTTTGAGGATGTGACAGTGGCATCAAGCAGCAGCAAGAAGTCTGCTGTTACTTCTGCTGATCTGACAACGCTCTGTATTTTGGGGTGGGGCTTCAAAGGTTTGAGAACAGATGGTCCATTCAAAACTAGAAGGAGGAGGATGTTTTTTTAGTATACACAAATCTTGTCGTGCTGTGTGTTATCATTTTAACTTTCAGTTTCAGCCACAATGTCAATCCCCACATTTATTTTGCTTTTAGTACAGTGGGGAAAAAAAGTCTTTAGTCAGCCACCAATTGTGCAAGTTCTCCCACTTAAAAAGATGACAGAGGCCTGTAATTTTCATCATAGGTACACGTCAACTATGACAGACAAGTTGAGATGTTTTTTTCCAGAAAATCACATTGTAGGATTTTTAATGAATTTATTTGCAAATTATGGTGGAAAATAAGTATTTGGTCACCTACAAACAAGCAAGATTTCTGGCTCTCACAGACCTGTAACTTCTTCTTTAAGAGGCTCTTCTGTCCTCCACTCATTAACTGTATTAATGGCACCTGTTTGAACTTGTTATCAGTATAAAAGACACCTGTCCACAACCTCAAATAGTCACACTCCAAACTCCACTATGGCCAAGACCAAAGAGCTGTCAAAGGACACCAGAAACAAAATTGTAGACCTGCACCAGGCTGGGAAGACTGAATCTGCAATAGGTAAGCAGCTTGGTTTGAAGAAATCAACTGTGGGAGCAATTATTAGGAAATGGAAGACATACAAGACCACTGATAATCTCCCTCGATCTGGGGCTCCACGCAAGATCTCACCCCGTGGGGTCAAAATGATCACAAGAACGGTGAGCAAAAATCCCAGAACCACACGGGGGGACCTAGTGAATGACCTGCAGAGAGCTGGGACCAAAGTAACAAAGCCTACCATCAGTAACACACTACGCCGCCAGGGACTCAAATCCTGCAGTGCTAGACGTGTCACCCTGCTTAAGCCAGTACATGTCCAGGCCCGTCTGAAGTTTACTAGAGTGCATTTGGATGATCCAGAAGACAGTACCGTGCAGTACCGAAGAGCCCTCACTGCTGCTCGATCATCCTACTTTTCCAACTTAATCGAGGAAAATAAGAACAATCCAACATTTCTTTTTGATACTGTTGCAAAGCTAACTAAAAAGCAGCATTCCCCAAGAGAGGATGGCTTTCACTTCAGCAGTAATAAATTCATGAACTTCTTTGAGGAAAAGATCATGACCATTAGAAAGCAAATTACGGACTCCTCTTTGAATCTGCGTATTCCTCCAGGGCTTAGCTGTCCTGGATCTGCACAGCTCTGCGAGGGCCTGGGATCGGGAGAGACACTTAAGTGTTTTAGTACTATATCTCTTGACACAATGATGAAAATAATCATGGCCTCTAAACCTTCAAGCTGCATACTGGATCCTATTCTACTAAACTGCTGAAGGAGCTGCTTCCTGTGCTTGGCCCTCCTATGTTGAACATAATAAACAGCTCTCTATCCACCGGATGTGTACCAAACTCACTAAAAGTGGCAGTGATAAAGCCTCTCTCTTGAAAAAGCCAAACCTTGACCCGGAAAATATAAAAACTATCGGCCTATATCGAATCTTCCATTCCTCTCAAAAATTTTAGAAAAAGCTGTTGCGCAGCAACTCACTGCCTTTCTGAAGACAAACAATGTATACGAAATGCTTCAGTCTGGTTTTAGACCCCATCATAGCACTGAGACTGCACTTGTGAAGGTGGTAAATGACCTTTTAATGGCGTCAGACCGAGGCTCTGCATCTGTCCTCGTGCTACTAGACCTTAGTGCTGCCTTTGACACCATCGATCACCACATTCTTTTGGAGAGACTGAAACCCAAATTGGTCTACACGGACAAGTTCTGGCCTGGTTTAGATCTTTACCTGTCGGAAAGATATCCGTTTGTCTCTGTGAATGGTCTGTCCTCTGACAAATCAACTGTACATTTCGGTGTTCCTCAAGGTTCCGTTTTAGGACCACTATTGTTTTCACTATATATTTTACCTCTTGGGGATGTTATTCAAAACATAATGTTAACTTTCACTGCTATGCGGATGACACACAGCTGTACATTTCAATGAAACATGGTGAAGCCCCCAAAATTGCCCTCGCTAGAAGCCTGTGTTTCAGACATAAGGAAGTGGATGGCTGAAAACTTTCTACTTTTAAACTCGGACAAAACAGAGATGCTTGTTCTAGGTCCCAAGAAACAAAGAGATCTTCTGTTAAATCTGACAATTCATCTTGATGGTTGTAAAGTCGTCTCAAATAAAACTGTGAAGGACCTTAGCGTTACTCTTGACCCTGATCTCTCTTTTTGACGAACATATCAAGACTGTTTCAAGGACAGCTTTTTTCCATCTACGTAACATTGCAAAAATCAGAAATGTTCTGTCCAAAAATGATGCAGAAAAATTAATCCATGCATTTGTTACTTCTAGGTTAGACTACTGCAATGCTCTACTTTCCGGCTACCCGGATAAAGCACTAAATAAACTTCAGTTAGTGCTAAATACGGCTGCTAGAATCCTGACTAGAACCAAGAAATTTGATCATATTACTCCAGTGCTAGCTTCCCTACACTGGCTTCCTGTTAAGGCAAGGGCTGATTTCAAGGTTTTACTGTTAACCTATAAAAGCGTTACATGGGCTTGCTCCTACCTATCTTTCCGAGTTGGTCCTGCCGTACATACCAATACGTACGCTACGGTCACAAGACGCAGGCCTCCTAATTGTCCCTAGAATTTCTAAGCAAACAGCGGGAGGCAGGGCTTTCTCCTATAGATCTCCATTTTTATGGAACAGTCTGCCTACCCATGTGAGAGACGCAGACTCGGTCTCAACCTTTAAGTCTTTACTGAAGACTTATCTCTTCAGTAGGTCATATGATTGAGTGTAGTCTGGCCCAGGAGTGTGAAGGTGAACGGAAAGGCTCTGGAGCAACGAACCGCCCTTGCTGTCTCTGCCAGGCCGGTTCCCCTCTCTCCACTGGGACTCTCTGCCTCTTACCCTGTTATAGGGGCTGAGTCACTGGCTTGCTGGTGCTCTTTCATGCCGTCCCTGGGAGGGGTGCGTCACTTGAGTGGGTTGAGTTACTGACGTGATCTTCCTGTCTGGGTTGGCGCCCCCCCCCCCTTGGTTTGTGCTGTGGTGGAGACCTTTGTGGGCTATACTCGGCCTTGTCTCAGGATTGTAAGTTGGTGGTTGAGGATATCCCTCTAGTGGTGCGGGGGCTGTGCTTTGGCAAAGTGGGTGGGGTTATATCCTTCCTGTTTGGCCCTGTCCGGGGTTTTCTTCGGATGGGGCCACAGTGTCTCCGGACCGCTCCTGTCTCAGCCTCCAGTATTTATGCTGCAGTAGTTTATGTGTCGGGGGGCTGGGGTCAGTTGGTTATACCTGGAGTACTTCTCCTGTCTTATCCAGTGTCCTGTGTGAATTTAAGTATGCTCTCTCTAATACTCTCTTTCTCTCTGAGAACCTGAGCCCTAGGACCATACGTCAGGACTACCGGGCATGCTGACACCTTGCTGTCCCCAGTCCGCCTGGCCTTGCTGCTATTCCAGTTTCAACTGTTCTGCCTGCGGTTACGAAACCCCTACCTGTCCCAGACCTGCTGTTTTCAACTCTTAATGATCGGATATGAACTGCCAATTGAGAGACCTGAGCCCTAGGACCATACGTCGGGACTACCGGCCGTGGTGACTCCTTGCTGTCCCCAGTCCGCCTGGCCTTGCTGCTATTCCAGTTTCAACTGTTCTGCCTGCGGTTATGGAACCCCTACCTGTCCCAGACCTGCTGTTTTCAACTCTTAATGATCGGCTATGAAAAGCCAACTGAGATTTATTCCTGATTATTATTTGACCATGCTTGTCACTTATGAACATTTTTGAACATCTTGGCATGGTTCTGTTATAATCTCCACCCGGCACAGCCAGAAGAGGACTGGCCACCCCTCATAGCCTGGTTCCTCTCTAGGTTTCTTCCTAGGTTTTGGCCTTTCTAGGGAGTTTTTCCTAGCCACCGTGCTTCTACACCTGCATTGCTAGCTGTTTGGGGTTTTAGGCTGGGTTTCTGTACAGCACTTCGAGATATCAGCTGATGTATGAAGGGCTATATAAAATAAAATTGATTGATTGATTGATTGATTGGGAGAATGTCATATGGTCAGATGAAACCAAAATATAACTTTTTGGTAAAAACTCAACTCGTCGTGTTTGGAGGACAAAGAATGCTGAGTTGCATCCAAAGAACACCATACCTACTGTGAAGCATGGGGGTGGAAACATCATGCTTTGGGGCTGTTTTTCTGCAAAGGGACCAGGACGACTGATCCGTGTAAAGGAAAGAATGAATGGGGCCATGTATCGTGAGATTTTGAGTGAAAACCTCCTTCCATCAGCAAGGGCATTGAAGATGAAACGTGGCTGGGTCTTTCAGCATGACAATGATCCCAAACACACGGCCCGGGCAACGAAGGAGTGGCTTCGTAAGAAGCATTTCATGGTCCTGGAGTGGCCTAGCCAGTCTCCAGATCTCAACCCCATAGAAAATCTTTGGAGGCAGTTGAAAGTCTGTGTTGCCCAGCGACAGCCCCGAAACATTACTGCTCTAGAGGAGATCTGCATGGAGGAATGGGCCAAAATACCAGCAACAGTGTGTGAAAACCTTGTGAAGACTTACAGAAAACGTTTGACCTGTGTCATTGCCAACAAAGGGTATATAACAACGTATTGAAAAACTTTTGTTATTGACCAAATACTTATTTTCGACCATAATTCGCAAATAAATTCATAAAAAATCCTACAATGTGATTTTCTGGATTTTTTTTCCTCATTTTGTCTGTCATAGTTGACGTGTACCTATGATGAAAATTACAGGCCTCTCTCATCTTTTTAAGTGGGAGAACTTGCACAATTGGTGGCTGACTAAATACTTTTTTTCCCCACTGTACTTGCATTTAAGTAATCTACTTAATTGTTTAATGTTGAATCTAAACTAAGTGTTGATGTGTCGAAAATAGATTGTTAACAAGTAATAATAGAGGAATAACATATTTTGCATCTCTTGCAGGTGACAGTAATGGTCAGACCATTGAGCCAACCAGAGAGGAGGTGTATTTTCCAGCAGGTAGCAATATTACACTTTCATGGACCTACTCATCTGCAGTCTTTCTTCAGTGGTATCGTCAGGACCCTGGATCAGCTCCTCAGTATATATTTTGTTATTCACACTAAAAGGTTGAATGTGAAACTTTGATTGTAAGATTGATTGCAAGAAAAATATTATAATATTTACAATAGCCGTTATGAATTTTCATAATATTGTAGCGGTTCAAATCAAATCAAATCAAATCAAATTTTATTGGTCACATGCGCCGAATACAACAGGTGCAGACATTACAGTGAAATGCTTACTTACAGCCCTTAACCAACAGTGCATTTATTTTTAATACAAAATTAAAATAAAACAACAACAAAAAAGTGTTGAGAAAAAAAAAAAAAAAAAAAAAAAAAAGAGCAGAAGTAAAATAAAGTGACAGTAGGGAGGCTATATATACAGGGGGGGTACCGTTGCAGAGTCAATGTGCGGGGGCACCGGCTAGTTGAGGTAGTTGAGGTAATATGTACATGTGGGTAGATTAAAGTGACTATGCATAAATACTTAACAGAGTAGCAGCAGCGTAAAAAGGATGGGGTGGGGGGGCAGTGCAAATAGTCCGGGTAGCCATGATTAGCTGTTCAGGAGTCTTATGGCTTGGGGGTAGAAGCTGTTGAGAAGTCTTTTGGACCTAGACTTGGCACTCCGGTACCGCTTGAGCGTGCGGTAGCAGAGAGAACAGTCTATGACTAGGGTGGCTGGAGTCTTTGACAATTTTGAGGGCCTTCCTCTGACACCGCCTGGTATAGAGGTCCTGGATGGCAGGAAGCTTTGCCCCCAGTGATGTACTGGGCCGTACGCACTACCCTCTGTAGTGCCTTGCGGTCAGAGGCCAAGCAGTTGCCATACCAGGCGGTGATGCAACCAGTCAGGATGCTCTCGATGGTGCAGCTGTAGAATTTTTTTGAGGATCTGAGGACCCATGCCAAATCTTTTTAGTCTCCTGAGGGGGAATAGGCTTTGTCGTGCCCTCTTCACGACTGTCTTGGTGTGTTTGGACCATGATAGTTCATTGGTGATGTGGACACCAAGGAACTTGAAGCTCTCAACCTGTTCCACTACAGCCCCGTTGATGAGAATGGGGGCGTGCTCAGTCCTCTTTTTTTTTCCTGTAGTCCACAATCATCTCCTTTGTCTTGGTCACGTTGAGGGAGAGGTTGTTGTCCTGGCACCACACGGCCAGATCTCTGACCTCCTCCCTATAGGCTGTCTCATCGTTGTCGGTGATCAGGCCTACCACTGTTGTGTCGTCGGCAAACTTAATGATGGTGTTGGAGTCGTGCCCTGGCCATGCAGTCATGGGTGAACAGAGAGTACAGGAGGGGACTGAGCACGCACCCTGAGGAGCCCCCGTGTTGAGGATCAGTGTGGCAGATGTGTTGTTACCTACCCTTACCACCTGGGGGCGGCCCGTCAGGAAGTCCAGGATCCAATTGCAGAGGGAGGTGTTTAGTCCCAAGATCCTTAGCTTAGTGATGAGCTTAGAGGGCACTATGGTGTTGAATGCTGAGCTGTAGTCAATGAATAGCATTCTCACGTAGGTGTTCCTCTTGTCCAGGTGGGAAAGGGCAGTGTGGAGTGCGATAGAGATTGCATCATCTGTGGATCTGTTGGGGCGGTATGCAAATTGGAGTGGGTCTAGGGTTTCTGGGATTATGCTGTTGATGTGAGCCATGACCAGTCTTTCAAAGCACTTCATGGCTACAGACGTCAGTGCTACGGGTCGGTAGTCATTTAGGCAGGTTATCTTAGAGTTCTTGGGCACGGGGACTATGGTGGTCTGCTTGAAACATGTTGGTATTACAGACTCAGTCAGGGACATGTTGAAAATGTCAGTGAAGACACTTGCCAGTTGGTCAGCACATGCTCGGAGTACACGTCCTGGTAATCCGTCTGGCCCTGCGGCCTTGTGAATGTTGACCTGCTTAAAAGTCTTACTCACATCGGCTACGGAGAGCATGATCACATAGTCATCCGGAACAGCTGGTGCTCTCATGCATGCTTCAGTGTTGCTTGCCTCGAAGCGAGCATAGAAGTGGTTTAGCTCGTCTGGTAGGCTTGTGTCACTGGGCAGCTCGCGGCTGTGCTTCCCTTTGTAGTCTGTAATAGTTTTCAAGCCCTGCCACATCCGACGAGCGTCAGAGCCAGTGTAGTATGATTCAATCTTGGACCTGTATTGACTCTTTGCCTGTTTGATGGTTCGTCGGAGGTCATAGCGGGATTTCTTATAAGAGTCCGGGTTAGAGTCCCGTTCCTTGAAAGCGGCAGCTCTACCCTTTAGCTCAGTGCGGATGTTTCCTGTAATCCATGGCTTCTGGTTGGGGTATGTATGTACGGTCACTGTGGGGACGACATCATCGATGCACTTATTGATGAAGCCAGTGACTGATGTGGTGTACTCCTCAATGCTGTCTGAAGAATCCCGGAACATGTTCCAGTCTGTGCTAGCAAAACAGTCCTGTAGCTTAGCATCTGCGTCATCTGACCACTTTTTTATTAACCGAATCACTGGTGCTTCCTGCTTCAGTTTTTGCTTATAAGCAGGAATCAGGAGGATATAGTTATGGTCAGATTTACCAAATGGAGGGCGAGGGAGAGCTTTGTATGCGTCTCTGTGTGTGGAGTAAAAGGTGGTCTAGAGTTTTTTCCCCTCTGGTTGCACATTTAACATGCTGGTAGAAATTAGGTAGAACGGATTTAAGTTTCCCTGCATTAAAGTCCCCGGCCACTAGGAGCGCTGCATCTGGATGAGCGTTTTCCTGTTGATTAATGGCCTTGTACAACTCATTCAGTGCAATCTTACGCCAGCATTGGTTTGTGGTGGTAAATAGACAGCTATGAAAAATATAGATGAAAACTCTCTTGGTAAATAGTGTGGTCTACAGCTTATCATAAGATACTCTACCTCAGGCGAGCAAAACCTCAAGACTTCCTTAGTATTTGATTTTGTGCACCAGCTGTTGTTTACAAATATACATAGCCCGCCACCCCTTGCCTTACCAGAGGCTGCCGTTCTGTCCTGCCGATGTAGCGTATAGCCTGCTAGCTGAATGTTATCGTTGTTGTCGTTCAGCCACGACTCCGTGAAACATAAGATATTACAGTTTTTAATGTCCCGTTGGTAGGATAACCGTAATCTTAAATCGTCCATTTTATTCTCAAAAGCTTGAACATTGGCTAGGAGGATTGATGGAAGAGGCAGTTTACTTGCTCGCCGTCGGATCCTTACAAGGCACCCCGACCTACGTCCACGATATCTCCGTCTCTTCCTCAGGCGAATGACGGGATTTGGGCTTCTGTCGGGTGTCTGTAGAATATCCTTCGCGTCCGACTTGTTGAAGAAAAAGTCTTCGTCCAATGCGAGGTGAGTAATCGCTGTCCTGATATCCAGAAGCTCTTTTTGGTTATAAGAGACGGTGGCATAAACATTATGTACAAAATAAATTACAAATAACGCAGAAAAACACACATAATAGTACAATTGGTTAGAGGGCTGTAAAACGGCAGCCATCTTCTCCGGCGCTGTTACCAGACACACCTGGTTTCAGGGGTGTCTGGTTTCAGGGGTTGTTTCAGGGGTTGTGTTGTGTATGGACGTTATGTACCTGCGAGGTTCCTTTGTTTTTTGGCTGCCAGGACCACGGACAGCAATGTGAAGTATTCCCCAGAGGCAGGACCACAGACAGCTCAGTGGAAACTTCTAGTCTGCAGCAGAGCAGACACACCTGTTTCCAGTTGTAATCAGAGCCAAACTGCAGACAGGAGAAACCAATCAGTTACTAAACTTAACCATGCCCTGGGTTTTATAGAAGAAAGGAAATTATGATTTCAATAAGGATTGAACCCCCAAAGACAAAGCTTGGAGGACCTTCCACTGGTGGTGAAGTGTTTACTTTGTTTGTTTTGGGTTTTGTATATCAACAACGCTGTCAAAGCCTGATTGTAATAAACCGGTTTAACCCTTCACTTGGACTGGTGTTGTGTGTTTGTATGTGTAAAACCGGCCTTACAAAGAACCCAGTGCCGAAAACGCTACAATTTGTTATCATTGAAATGTGTATCAAACTGTTGAAGAGCGACAAAAAATTATGAAGGGTTTTCTTTATATTTACCCACAAACAGCCATTTCTGCAGCTCCTGGCTGATCTTCAGGTGAGGTACCTTCTTATCCTACATGTGCTGCCCACTACACCTTCTGAAGGATGGGTTGATCAGGCTCAAGTGAGTCAGGTGGCTCATCCACTGTTCCTCCCTCTCCAACCACAACTACTGAGATGTTCTCTCTGCCTCCTGATCAGTTATATGACAGATCTTCCTTGTCTGTGCTCCTCCTATAGACTGCCCTCCACAGTTATGAAGTCCAGTGACAAGGTTTTTCTATGTATAATAATGACACAATAGTTCTATCTAGTGTTCAACATTCTGCTCATCAAGGTGAATCCTTGACATTGTATTATCAAGGGCAAGTTACTAGTGAGAGTCAATAGGTGTCAGTTTGCTTCTATTCCTTTAAGCATGGGCTGCATCTCAATCCACTGCATCAGCCTATGGCGGTGTTCCGCATCTGTGGTGGAAGGTGGCTGAGCTACAGCGGTGTCAAACCATGTGACATCCCGAAAATCGGTCTTCTCACAAAAACGTCTGTAGCGTCCAAACGGTTTGGCGTAGAAAAATAATATGACCACTCTATTGAATGATGATACTCTCACGAATACGTATGTAGCGTACGAACCGTTTGGGCTACAAACTAATGTGACCCCACTGTGAAAAGCGGAGTCTCTCACAAACATGATGGATAATTTAAGGGGTAAAATATATGTATATATTTTTTATATATATATGTATATTTCCTGATCTTTCTTATATCTCCTAGATTTAGAACATACGCTTAAAACCTTATTCCGTATGATTTATTTTTTGAATGTAATTTCTTGTCTTTTATGACTCTGTTATTCAATGTGTTTCTATGGGATTTGGTAGTAAAGGCCAAATTGAATATTTTATCAAATAATTTTGTTATATATTTTTTTATACCTAAAGGGGTCCTAAACTTCCAAATCAAATAGCTAAATGATCCATGGTATGACCATCTTAAAATAATTACATATGTCAATTTATAACACCCGCCCCCAACCTCTTAAATGATGCATGCAGCATGTCAACACTTTACAGGTGTCGTTGTGGTATAATTTCCCCCACAATTAGCATATCAAACTAAATCAACCTGAGAAGGGCAGCATTTCAAAGGGAATCGTTCTAGCAGTTCAACTAAATTGAATATACCATAAGCTCCTCCCCTGCTGCAGAGCCCCACAATTAATTATGAGACTTCTCAGCTACAGTGGATGGAACATAAAGACTATAACAGTCTATTCTTCCTCTATACATGAATCATAATGGCCCCTTGGCTTAGGAATACTGTACTTATCCTGGCTACATGCTATTTTGGTACAGTATAGTGCTTCTCCTTTCTACATTCTCATTCTCTGAACCTTAGCCTATTATGTATTATAAAACCCCAAATATATTTTTTCAGATTTCAAAGGTGAAGAGTCTGTTGACCAGCAGAGTGGACATGTTACTGCCCTTGAAGGAGGGCTGGTAACACTCAGCTGTAATTACACTACCAGTAGTCCATCTCCTGATCTCTTCTGGTACATCCAGTTAACTAGGGACTCTCCTCAGTATATCCTGAGAAGAGATCATTATTCAGAAGGGAGCAATAGTGATGAGTTCAAGAAGAGGTTTGATTCCAGGCTGAATTTCACATCTAGCTCTGTCCCCTTGACGATCCATAGGTTGCAGCCATCTGACTCTGCTTTGTACTACTGTGCTCTGAGGTCCACTGTGACATCAGTAGATTCAGTCACTGCACAAAAACTTAGGGTAGAGTGTTATTAAGACAATGTCACAAGCTTCTCAATGTTTGATGATACACTGAAAGAGGAGGAGACAATGATTTCATAGTCTTATGTCACATGTAGCATACATCAGTGTGTTATACTCTTCTCCCACCCATCTCACTGTAGGCATGGAACCCTGGCTGAGGAATTTACTGATTCTTGCTGCATGTTATTATGGTATGATAATATTATTTTCCTAATTTACTGCCTTTGCTCCCATCCCTTTCTTTTTTCTAACATATTTTTCAGTATAACACTACCAGTATTCATTTAATATGTCTATCTATCCTCTATCAAGTGTGGTCCCGTGTGGCTCAGTTATAGAGTATGGTGATTGCAACATCAGGGTTGTGGGTTAGATTCCCACAGGGGACCAATATGAAAAAGTACAAAAATGTATGCACTCACTACTGTAAGTCGCTCTGGATAAGTCTGCTAAATGAATGAATTTAAAATGTATATCATGTTGCTTGATACTTTTCTCATTCCTTTTCAGAATGCAGAGGAGAAGACATAGTCACTCAGCCACCAGGAGATACGACTGCTACTGAGGGAGAACAGGTCACACTAGGCTGTCAATTTGATGCAGTTAATATTAATAATCTCTACCTGTTCTGGTACAAGCATAAAGTAAATGACTTCCCAAAGTTCATGCTGGGACGTTTTTCTTTTGGAAGTGCAAATGCCACTGAGTTCAAGGAGAGATTTGATGCCCATCTAGATAAAGACTCCAAATCAGTCCCCTTGACGATCCAGAGGGTGCAGCTGTCTGATTCTGCTGTGTACTACTGTGCTCTGAGGCCCACTGTGACAACAGGAGATACAGCCCCCTTACAAAAACATACTGAGCTACACAATGACAATACACCTGTCTGTACAGTATACAACACCACTTTGAAATTGACACAGCAACCTTCTCACTACCTTCCTGAGACTACAAAGACTAGTGGTAGCAGATGATGATAATCATAGTGATGATGATGATTATACAGTAAGTCACTGTTGATGCCAATAAAGCTCCCTCTTCCAATTCAGCTCTAATTGTAGATGTAAGAGACATTACAATTCCATTACAATATCTCATGGATTAGAACATATACAGCTAGTAGTGTCTAACTAGATTAATTCAGGAGAAAAAAGTTATATTTCAGTATTGTGTAGAGTAATGTAAAAACCAGCATCAACCACAAGGGGGCCACATTACCAAGTGAGTGTTGCTTTCTACTCTGAAATGACTTGTCTATTTGAACATCCCCTCTGTTCTGTGCTGCATGGTCTAGGCCTGTGCTGCTACAAAGACAGGAATCAAGAGAGCACACCAGTTTCTATATTGTAACATCAGTTTGTCTTGGTCTTTGTATCCTATGATAAGTATGGGACATTGGCTGTGTACCTCTGTTGTTCTTGCTGCACTTCTCTTTGGTAGGATACGGCTCTCATTATCTTTTTCTCAATACTCTGATGTTACTGGAATCCTGACATTTTTCACAAAGGTATTTTTCTTTGTTTCCAGAGTGCAGAGGAGCAGACAGTGTAACTCAGTCAAAGAGAGAAGTGACTGCTTATGAAGGAGAAGACACGTCTCTCAACTGTGACTATAACACCAGTTTATCAGCTCCATCTCTCTTCTGGTACGTTCAATCCACAAACAATTACCCTGAATGTGTTTTGTGGAAAGATGTCATTGGATCAGGGGATTTTTATGATAAATTCAAGGAGAGATTTGATGCCCATCTCAGTTCCATCACCAAATCAGTCCTCTTGACGATCCAGAGGGTGCAGCTGTCTGACTCTGCTGTGTACTACTGTGCTTTGAGGCCCACTGTGTATCCTTGGCACGAGTGTATCCTTGGCACTAGTGTAGAAAAAATGCAAGCCTTACTGATGTGGTGGGTGTGACGTAACCAGGGCTGTTCACCTCACACAGTGACACACAGTAGAACATTTCAGAGGAGAGTGAATGCATGCAAACATCAGCCTGAAGATGGAGAAATCAATCAGTGTATTGATCATTCTGATTATGGCTACAGGTAAACAATACCTAAACATTTGAAATCCTTGCATCCTTATAATCAGATTATTATTATTATTATTATTATTATTATTATTATTATTATTATTATTATTATTATGGTATTGGTAGGAAAACATTTATATTAAAGTCATTTAAATGTAAATAATAAGCATGAGTTTCCAATCAGCTTTATTATCTACATTTCCTCTGCAGGAATGGTATCTGGAGATAGTGTGACTCCTGACAAGGAGGAGTACACCCCCACTGAGGGATCATCAGTGTCTCTGAGCTGTACATATGAAACAAGCAGCAGTGACATCTTCCTTTACTGGTACCGGCATTATTCTAACCAGGCTCCTCAGTTTCTACTGTATAAAGGTGCCAGATCATACAGCGGTAGTGACCATATCCCTGATACGAGATATAAATCCACAACGTCTCAGACATCAACTGAACTGGTTATAACAAGCCTAACCCTGGCAGACACAGCTCTCTACTACTGTGCTCTCTGGGATTATACACAGTGATACAAAGGGTATAAGATGCCGTACAAAAACTTGCAGACCAAAAATGCTTTGTTGCTGTGTGGAACATAATTAAACATCAAACCACAATGTGATATCATAATAGCAGAGGTTGAGATCAGAGAAGTGTGGTCACACCTGTGCTGTGTGCAATCAACAGGTTGTCTAGTGTTTCTCTGTCTTCATATTCAATGAACTGTGAGAAAGATGTATTTGTCACTCTTCTAGTCTTCAATTTCAGTTAGACAGGTATTTTAATATTGGTTGGAAAAGCACTTGGGAATATGAAAAAGTACAACAATGTTATTGTTTGTAGTTACTCCTCCTCACAATTTACACAGCTTGGGCTGTAGTGGAACAGGTTGAGAGCGTCAAGTTCCTTGGAGTCCACATCACCAACAAACTATCATGGTCTAAACACACCAAGACAGTCGTGAAGAGGGCACGACAAAGCCTATTCCCCCTAAGGAGACTGAAAAGATTTGGCATGGGTCCTCAGATCCTCAAAAAGTTATACAGCTGCACCATCGAGAGCATCCTGATTGGTTGCATGACTGCCTGGTATGGCAACTGCTGGCTTCCGACCGCAAGGCGCTACAGAGGGTAGTGCATACGACCCAGTACATCACTGGGGCCAAGCTTCCTGCCATCCAGGACCTATATACCAGGCGGTGTCAGAGGAAGGCCCTAAACATTGTGAAAGACTCCAGCCACCCGGTACCGGACCACGAAATCTAGGTCCAAATGGCTTCTTAACAGCTTCTATCCCCAAGCCATAAGACTCCTGAACAGCTAATCGTGGCTACCCAGACTATTTGCATTGTCCCCCCCACCCTACCCCACCGCAACCCATCTTTTACGCTGCTTCTGCTCAGTTTATTATCCAAGCATAGTCTTTTTAACTCTACCCACATGTACATATTACCTCAATTACCTCAACTAACCAGTGCCCCCGCACATTGACTCTGTACCGGTACTCCCTGAATATAGCCTCCGCACTGTTATTTTATTTTACTGGTGCACTTTAATAATTTTTTATTTTTTATTTTTTACTTATCTATTTTTTACTTAACACTTTTTATCTTAAAACTGCATTGTTGGTTAAGGGCTTGTAAGTAAGCATTTCACTGTAAGGTCTACACCTGTTGTATTCTGCGCATGTGGCAAATAAAATTGATTTGATTTGATTTTGGTGGTGTAGTATGAAAGTCAACCTGAAGGGGGCAACCTAACAAAGCATACACACCTGAATCAGAGGATGCCATACAGACAGACACCTCCCCATAGTCTACTACTGCATGTAATACAGAACAACATGAAGCATCAACAGTAGGACAGAGGGTGTCAAAGCTCTGTGATAGATAGATCAGCATTGTTCTGCTCCTTACCTTTTACACTTCAAACTGACTGACTAGTCATGAGAAACTGGCTGATCCTGCATGTTCTGGCTGCATGCTGCTTTGGTATAACATCACTCTGTTCATCTGTCTCTTTCTGTGCATTTGTTCTTTTTATTTAGATACATTATTATTATATGTTGTGAAGATAGTCTTCTGCTCTGCACAAATATATGTAACACAGCCAACAGAAGATGCAATGGTTGTAGAAGGACAACCAACAACACTCACTTGTCTATTCGATACAACTGATCAATAACCATATCTCTTCTGGTACAAACAACAAACAAATAGCAACCCCATGTTTATGCTGAGAAGGGATACGTTTTCACCTGGAGACACTACTACTGAGTTCAAGGAAAGATTTGATGCCCGTCTGAATGTCACAGCAAAATCAGTCCCCTTGACAATCCAGAGGTTGCAGATGTCTGACTCTGCTGTGTACTACTGTGCTCTGAGGCCCACTGTGACAACAGGAGATACAGTCCCCCTTACAAAAACTATTTGGTTCACATGTGTCCATAGAAACATACAGTACCACTGAAAAGTTGGGACCCAAATCAAACATTTCAATATACTTCATGTACAGTAGTATACCTGAATTAGATACTCTGTAGGCTACATGAGTGTTTGTTCCTGAATTATAATAGAATAACTGCACCTTTTCAAAAATATATATATATACAGTGGGGAGAACAAGTATTTGATAGACTGCTGATTTTGCATGTTTCCCTACTTACAAAGCATGTAGAGGTCTGTAATTTTTTATCATACGTACACTTCAACTGTGAGAGACGGAATCTAAAACGAAAATCACATTGTATGATTTTTAAGTAATTAATTTGCATTTTATTGCATGACATAAGTATTTGATTAATCAGAAAAGCAGAACTTAATATTTGGTACAGAAACCTTTGTTTGCAATTACAGAGATCATACGTTTCCTGTAGGTCTTGACCAGGTTTGCACACACTGCAGCAGGGATTTTGGCCCACTCCTCCATACAGACCTTCTCCAGATCCTTCAGGTTTCGGGGCTGTCACTGGGCAATATGAACTTTAAGCTCCCTCCAAAGATGTTCTATTGGGTTCAGGTCTGGAGACTGGCTAGGCCACTCCAGGACCTTGAGATGCTTCTTACGGAGCCACTCCTTAGTTGCCCTGGCTGTGTGATTCGGGTCGTTGTCATGCTGGAAGACCCAGCCACGACCCATCTTCAATGCTCTTACTGAGGGAAGGAGGTTGTTGGCCAAGATCTCGCGATACATGGCCCCATCCATCCTCCCCTCAATACGGTGCAGTCGTCCTGTCCCCTTTGCAGAAAAGCATCCCCAAAGAATGATGTTTCCACCTCCATGCTTCACGGTTGGGATGGTGTTCTTGGGCTTGTACTCATCCTTCTTCTTCCTCCAAACACGGCGAGTGGAGTTTAGACCAAAAAGCTATATTTTTGTCTCATCAGACCACATGACCTTCTCCCATTCCTCCTCTGGATCATCCAGATGGTCATTGGCAAACTTCAGACGGGCCTGGACATGCGCTGGCTTGAGCAGGGCGACATTTCGTGCGCTGCAGGATTTTAATCCATGACGGCGTAGTGTGTTACTAATGGTTTTCTTTGAGACTGTGGTCCCAGCTCTCTTCAGGTCATTGACCAGGTCCTGCTGTGTAGTTCTGGGCTGATCCCTCACCTTCCTCATGATCATTGATGCCACACAAGGTGAGATCTTGCATGGAGCCCCAGACCGAGGGTGATTGACCGTCATCTTGAACTTCTTCCATTTTCTAATACTTGCGCCAACAGTTGTTGCCTTTTCACCAAGCTGCTTGCATCTTGTCCTGTAGCCCATCCCAGCCTTGTACAGGTCTACAATTTTATCCCTGATGTCCTTAAACAGCTCTCTGGTCTTGGCCATTGCGGAGAAGTTGGAGTTTGTTTGATTGAGTGTGTGAACAGGTGTCTTTTATACAGGTAATGAGTTCAAACAGGTGCAGTTAATACAGGTAATGAGTGGAGAACAGGAGGGCTTCTTAAAGAAAAACTCACAGGTCTGTGAGAGCCGGAATTCTTATTGGTTGGTAGGTGATCAAATACTTATGTCATGCAATAAAATGCAAATTAATTACTTAAAAATCATACAATGTGATTTTCTGGATTTTTGTTTTAGATTCCGTCTCTCACAGTTGAAGTGTACCTATGATAAAAAATTACAGACCTCTACATGCTTTGTAAGTAGGAAACCCTGCAAAATCGGCAGTGTATCAAATACTTGTTCTCCCCACTGTATATGTTTGTCATACTCACATCATGGAACATTTATGTAATTGACAATTGCTTTAAGCTACTTTCGATTTCATGTGAACAAGATGTAAGCTTTTCACTTTGTCTAATGTACTGCAGAGAGTGGGAATATCTAATATTGCCAGACACAATATTGATTCATACATTTTTATACAATCTTTCCTCTCTCTGAACAGGCTCCTCCTTCATGTCTGTCAGTTGATGATGATATACAGGCTGAGATGGACATGGAAGAGAGAGAGAGGATCTCTACCTCTTACTGTAACCCACAGTCACTCCCTGTGTGTTCTGCATAACCATGGTACTTTGTCTGATCATCTGGCTGGTTCTTGCTGTATTGTGCTTCGGTATGAAGGAACCTTTTCTCTCATTGGTTTATCTCATCTTTAACTAATTTGACCTATAGTTTTATAATTTCTATCATCTTAAAATTATCACTCAGTCTTTCTTTTTTCCCCAGAGTGCACAGGAGATAATGTGCAACAGCAACCAGGAGGTTTGATTGTTACAGAAGGAGGACTGGTAACACTGAGTTGTCAATATAAGACCAGTACTAATAATGCATATCTATATTGGTACAAACAAGAAGCAAATGACTTCCCTAAACATATGCTGAGCCGTTATTCTTTTGGATCTGGAGACAAGGCTGCAGGGTTCAAGGAGAGGTTTGATGCAAGTCTAAATGCCAAGAAACAATCAGTCCCCTTGATGATCTGGAGGGTGCAGCTGTCTGACTCTGCTCTGTACTACTGTGCCCTGCAGCCCACAGTGACAGGAGACCTGTGCACACTGTACAAACACCTGGAAAGAAAACTGACATCCCCTAGATATCCCCTCATTTTCTATTTCAACATTACCTTGCATAGACAAAACACACATACACAGAAAATGAGCAATGAAAGATTTTCAATGAACACTAAAAATGAACATAACATGGAAACGTGACAGAAATGTATTAAGGCTATCTGATTGTGTTGCTTATATATACTTTAGATTCTAGATTTAAATAAGAAAATAAAATAAACTATTAATGAATGAACGCCTCATGTTGAATAAATGAATATCTTGCAGATCTTGCATCAAGCAACTCTGTTGCCCTAAAATCAAGAAAATAAATGGAGATAGATAACACAGTTTTATACAATATCCAATAGATGGAGACTAAGGTAATCATGTTTCATTGCAGACCTGCATTTTGAGGATTTGACAGTGGCATCAAGCAGAAGCAACAAGTCTGCTGTTACTTCTGCATGATCTGACAACACTCTGTATTTTGGGGTGGGGCTTCAAAGTTTTGAGAACAGATGGTCCATTCAAAACTAGAAGGAGAAGGATGTTTTTTTAGTATACACAAATCTTGTTGTGCTGTGTGGTATCATTTTAACTTCCAGTTTCAGCCACAATGTCAACCCCGACATTTATTTTCTTTTTAGTATTTGCATGTAAGTAATCTACTATAATCCGTAAAAAAATATATGTTTTATGTTGAATCGAAATAAAGATTGTATGCGTTTAAAATAGATCTATAACAGAGTAATAATAGAAGAATAACATATTTTGTATCTCTTGCAGGTGACAGTAATGGTCAGACCATTGAACCAATCAGAGAGGAGTTGTATGCTCCAGCAGGTAGCAATATTACACTTTCATGCACCTACTCATCTGCAGTCTCTCTTCAATGGTATCTCCAGGACCCTGGATCAGCTCCTCAGTATATCCTGCTTATCCTGCATGATGTTGGGTCTCCATCACGGGCTCCAGGTCTGGATCCTAGACTGTCAGTCAAACTAAATGATGAGAAGACCCGTGTGGATCTGGAGATCTCCTCTGCTGAAGAGAAAGACTCTGCTATGTACTACTGTGCACTGACGCCCACAGTGAAAGGAAACCTACATACTCTGTACAAAAACCTTACCTGACACATTCTATAGTTACATGGCATGACCAACAGGAGATGTTACATCTCAAGGTTTTTCTTTTTAACAGGAAACCTGGTGGGTGTGTTTAAAAACCTATGTAAAGAGGAGGAGCAACATTGTATATGGCTACTTATCATTTCAAAGTCATAGCAGTGTTTTGGCTTTGCTGTTTTCTAAATAACACATTCATTTCTGATCTCTAACATAGACCATGGTGCTACTCTGTTATATTCTACTGATTTCAGCACTTGTATGTGATACTTTAGAGGATGATATTACTCCAACCAGCCCTGAGGAGTATTATTTAGAGGGTAGCAGAGTTAAGCTCTCCTGTTACTATATAGTAAAATCAGACTTTCTGCTCTGGCACAGACAGTACTCTGGATCAGCATACCAATTCGTCCTCTACACTACAGTCACCTCAAAGCCCTCTGTAATAAGAGCTAAACCTGAAGAACCCCGACTCTCTGTTAATCTAAATGAAGAGAGAACCTGTGTGGATCTGGACATCTCCTCTGCTGAAGTGACAGACTCTGCTCTGTACTACTGTGCCCTGAGATCCACAGTGACAAAAAACCCAGAAACACTTTACAACAACTGTACAGAAGCAGTAGATAACAATCCTTGTTGTGAACCGTTTCAGATCTAATTATTATCTGTCAGTTCCAACTCAGGTTGACAACACCTTAACGCTTAAAGAAGTCCACATTATCAGTCCTTCTTCACCCCAATCAATACCATTTAAATCATCAAGATATACAGTATAACTCCCTATCTTCTGTAGAGGGCCTCATCTCAACACTACACACACCTCTATTTCTCTGAGCAGGTGGCTCCTCCTCCTGACAGTGGAGGTAGTTGCAGGGCAGACAGACAGCAGCCAAACAGTACATATCAAATATCACATCCTGCAGATCACAGTACACTGCATATCACATATCACAGTACATTGCATATCACATATCACAGTACACTGCACATCAGACAGTTGAGTTAACCCCTGTCCTGTAGCTGCATTTTCTGTCACATACACCATGATGTTGCTCACTTCAATCTTACTGTTTTCACCACTTGTTGGTAAGTAAGGTTTTATGTAAAGTAATTTCCATACTGTCTAATGACACTATTTTATTCTTGAATATTGTTCTTCTTCAATTATGAAATCTGAAGTTCTAGTCATGTACTGTATTTATTAGTCTTCATGTGTAATTTCTTCTCCTTCACACATGATACTTTAGAGGATGATATTACTCCAACCAGCCCTGAAGATAATTATTTAGAGGGTAGCAGAGTTAAGCTCTCCTGTAACTATACAGTAATAGCAGATAGTCTGCTGTGGTACAGACAGTACTCTGGATCAGGTCTCCAATTCCTTTACCTGGTCACAGCTACCAATAATCAATATGAAGTGAAAGGTGATCCACAAGACCTTCAACTGTCTGTTACACTGAACAAGGAGAGAACCTGTGTGTATCTGGAGATCTCCTCTGCTGAAGTGACAGACTCTGCTCTGTACTACTGTGCTCTGAGGCCCACAGCGACAGTTTACCCAAACACTATACAAAACCTTACTGCAATAAAGGCCTATCAGTAAAACAAGCAATATAATACATAAGAATACATCATAAAAACGTCATATGTCATGTTCATGATTATCCATCAATTAAGTCATATTTGTTCATCACAGATTTTAATTTTGATGTAATGTGGATCCATTTACTGAATAGGAGGAGCTAAGATGAGAGGTGGAGAGATGATTCTCCTCTAACTGACTGGAACAGTGGGATATCTTCAGTTCTGCCTCCTGATAACTCACTGTTACACCCATCACCATGTTTCTCTACCCAGTGTTTCTCCTCTCTGCACTTGTTGGTAAGTATTAGTCTTAAATTACAAACTTTTAGTTTATTCAAGGTAACTGTCAAGTGTCATTTGAAAATAGCACTTCCTAGTAGAAATGTAAATGACTGATTATCTTTTCACCTGTAATGAATATGACACAGGGTATGTAATAATGTCCCATGAACTGAAAATGTTTATCCAAACTTAACTTTATTACAGGTGGCAGTTATGAAAATGACATAAAACCAACTTCAGAGACTGTCACGTTCATTGAGAGACGGGTCAGACCAAGGTGCAGTGTGATATGCGTACATATTTATTAATACGAATAAACACTTGACAAAATAACAAAACAACGAAAACTTGAAGTCCTGTGGGTTATACACACAACAAGCCTAACAGGAACACAAACAAGATCCCACAACTAAGGTAGGCAACCAGGCTAACTAAGTATGATCCCCAATCAGAGACAATGAGCGACAGCTGCCTCTGATTGGGAATCACACCCGGCCAAACATAGAAATATCAAACTAAATCTACAACATAGAAATACAATAACATAGATCTCAACAGAAACTCACACCCTGACCCAACCAACAAGAGTTCTCTAGATCAGGGCGTGACAGAGACAGAACATGGCATGGAGGGAAGCAGTGTTACACTGTCTTGCAAATACTCTGGCTTAGTAGACTTTCTTCAATGGTATTGTCAATATCCCAGATCAGCACCCCCATTCCTCCTCTACACTGCAGTCACATTAGATCCCTCTGTATTTAGAGCTACACCTGAAGACCCTCAACTGTCAGAGACTTCAAAATTGTCAAAGACTCCAGCCACCCTAGTCATAGACTGTTCTCTCTGCTACCGCACGGCAAGCGGTACCGGAGTGCCAAGTCTAGGTCCAAAAGACTTCTCAACAGCTTCTACCCCCAAGCCATAAGACTCCTGAACAGCTAATCATGGCTACCCGGACTATTTGCACTGCCCCCCCACCCCATCCTTTTTACGCTGCTGCTACTCTGTTAATTATTTATGCATAGTCACTTTAACTCTACCCACATGTACATATTACCTCAACTACCTCAACTAGCCGGTGCCCCCGCAAATTGACTCTGCAACGGTACCCCCCTGTATGTATAGCCTCCCTTATGTTACTTTATTTTACTTCTGCTCTTTTTTTTCTCAACACTTTTTTTGTTGTTGTTTTATTTTTGTTAAAAATAAATGCACTGTTGGTTGAGGGCTGTAAGTAAGCATTTCACTGTAATGTCTGCACCTGTTGTATTCGGCGCATGTGACCAATAAAATTTGATTTGATTTGTCTGTTAATCTGAATGAAGAGAGAACCCATGTGGATCTGGAGATCTCCACTGCTGAAGTGACAGACTCTGCTCTGTACTACTGTGCCCTGAAGCCCCCAGTGACAGGAAACCCAGAAACACTTGTCATGGAAATTCTACACAGGGACAGTCGAAGTCAATCTTAAATGAATAATTGCTTAATAACAGTTAACTGGAGAGGTTCCAAGAAACTTGATGCACCATACGACACGTCTGTCAGGAGCTCTAATGGGGCAGTCCCATTAGAACCCCTATATACTGGTTACGGACACGTTACATAGGCATAGTTTATAGGGTTGGTTCCAGTATGTGACTGGCACCGTCTCCTATCTTAACTTATGGAACATATTCTGGGCGTTCTGCCAGTTGGTCTAAGGAGGGTTCATGTCCCCCCCTTCATATGTTTACCAAGCACAGGCAGGAACCAAGGATTATTTTATTTTTGACACTAAGACAAGGTGAACATTTTCAAGGCTGTCTCTTCACATGACAAAAATGTCCATCACATTCCATCCTCTTATCACTTTTGTGATAATAATCATTTAATTTTAATGTAAGTGTTTAGATTTTATTTTCTATAGAAAATACATCATTATGATAAATCATAATAAATATTAGACTTCTATTAGAGAGAGGGAATCTAATTTCATTCATAATCATCATAATAAAGCTAAAATCTACAATCAAAGTAGTAAGTAAACAAAATCAACACTTCTTAGTGAGAGTGATCCGGTTTGTACTTGTAAAACCAATGCAGTAGAATGTTTTAACTTAAGACCTTCGCTTCTTACAGTTAAACATATGCGTCATTACACAATTTCATTTGTGGATTCTGGCATTGACATTTCAGCTGGAGCTTGTGGCATGTTAATGACAGATCGGTATCTCAATGCATTTCTAGTCTAAAGTACATTACATTTTGCAGTGTGCAGACCTCCGCAATGAACCTGATACCCCAAATAAACTATTTTGGATAAGCCTAAATCAATTACGGGCACGGTTGACCACCCTCCTCCCTCCCGGCACACATTCTTCTGGCGTTTCAATTAATCCTCCCAATGGCACATGTTCAAAGTGGATGGCCCTTGATAATGTCTCTCACCTGAGCTGCCACTGTCCTTTACAGTCCATTTTGTCTTGTCCATTTTCCTACCAGTACAACAGCAGCATGAGAGAAGTTTGGATGGGATCTCTCTCCATGCTCACTCCACATGGACACATGTCGCACTCCTGAGAGAAAAGGGATGAGAGAAAAGGTAGTTGATAGCTTCGACAGGATGCTGTGTACATGTTGATGGCTTGGACTCAGGTCTCACGGTAGAAGTGGTGAAGGACCATAGTGAACGCCATTGTCACCTTTACTTCAGCTGGTTTGGGGGGGTTGAGGTTCACACTGTTCTTGGTCAAATGATCTCTTCCATGCATCTAGACACCATCTGTGGTCACCTTCACCATAACCTCGAGAGAGGACAACCAGAACAACAGTTTAGTTTGGAAATTTCTGATTCAGGAAATCCAGAAAAATGATTCACTGAATGACAAATTATTGCTACTACCAATATTTTTAATACAGATTGCTAAAACAAATGTCAAAGAGAATAACAACACACAGTCGAAACTTTTTTTTTCTATTCAAATTGGCTTATTATCCACTATCATCTTGGCAATCTCACTGCAGAGTTACAGGGTCAGGGAGTTAGAGGACTAATCCTTAGGGATAAATCCCGACCAACAGACCCAATCTGGTGAGATTTGTTATTGAAGCCAGACAAAAACAAAGATACGAAAAGAAAACAACAACAGCAATACACATACATAACTCGAGGTGGGGAAAATTTCAATCCACTGAACTAAATCAATTTACATATTTACCAAAGGGCCAGGGCCCCAGGGGACTGGTAATTGAGGACTGGTAATTCCCCCTTTGGACACATGACTCACATAGTGATTCATGCGTCCAAAAAAAACAACAACACTGCCTGTTAAGTAACAAAATTAACGAATAAGAATAACAAATCCAATTAGAACTCTTGATAACTACATAAGGAAATTATTGTTTCCCATAATGTAATGGTAAAATAGACTAGAGACAGGTGTCCCCCATTCAGGGGCAGCACTCTCTCTCTGTCCTTCTCGTGGTCCGAATCAGACATAGGACCATTGCTAAATTATAAACTTCTTCCAAATTATTATTGTTTACATAGTGCATTTAAATCTCACTCAATGTCTCTAGTCTTTGTAGTGAGATTGATCAAGCCTCACCAGGAAGTCAGAACAGAGGTCAGAGATCATTCAACCCCATTAAGTGAGTGTTTGTTTCCCTGTACATTATTTAAAGATATTTTAAACATTTCAAACATTTTGTGTATCAAGTTTACATTGGGTTTTTCATTACATTTCTTATAAAGTTAAATTACATGTGTGCAACCAAAACTCTGATAATAGCTACTTCAGAAAATGTAAATTGTGTACCGTTTAAGTGATGCATGCAGCATGTCAAAACTTTACAGGTATCTGTGTTGTTTAATTTCCCCCACGAATGTGTTTTAACCCTTTCTTGTCACAGTTGCATATTCTGTTTTTGCTTCTTGTATTAACAATTGACATATAATGTACAGTGAGGGAAAAAAGTATTTGATCCCCTGCAGATTTTGTACGTTTGCCCACTGACAAAGACATGATCAGTTTATAATTTTAATGGTAGGTTTATTTGAACAGTGAGAGACAGAATAACAACAACAAAATCCAGAAAAACGCATGTCAAAAATGTTATAAATTGATTAATTTGAATGAGGGAAATAAGTATTTGACCCCTCTGCAAAATATGACTTAGTACTTGGTGGCAAAACCCTTGTTGGCAATCACAGAGGTCAGACGTTTCTTGTAGTTGGCCACCAGGTTTGTACACATCTCAGGAGGGCTTTTGTCACACTCCTCTTTGCAGATCTTCTCCAAGTCATTAAGGTTTCGAGCCTGACGTTTGGCAACTCGAACCTTCAGCTCCCTCCACAGATTTTCTATGAGATTAAGGTCTGGAGACTGGCTAGGCCACTCCAGGACCTTAATGTGCTTCTTCTTGAGCCACTCCTTTGTTGCCTTGGCCGTGTGTTTTGGGTCATTGTCATGCTGGAATACCCATCCGCGACCCATTTTCAATGCCCTGGCTGAGGGAAAGAGGTTCCCACCCAAGATTTGACGGTACATGGCCCCGTCCATCGTCCCTTTGATGCGGTGAAGTTGTCCTGTTCCCTTAGCAGAAAAACACCCCCAAAGCATAATGTTTCCACCTCCATGTTTGACGGTGGGGATGGTGTTCTTGGGGTCATAGGCAGCATTCCTCCTCCTCCAAACACGGCGAGTTGAGTTGATGCCAAAGAGCTCGATTTTGGTCTCATCTGACCACAACACTTTCACCCAGTTCTCCTCTGAATCATTCAGATGTTCATTGGCAAACTTCAGACGGGCCTGTATATGTGCTTTCTTGAGCAGAGGGACGTTGCGGGCGCTGCAGGATTTCAGTCCTTCACGGCGTAGTGTGTTACCAATTGTTTTCTTGGTGACTATGGTCCCAGCTGCCTTGAGATCATTGACAAGATCCTCCCGTGTAGTTCTGGGCTGATTCCTCACCGTTCTCATGATCATTGCAACTCCACGAGGTGAGATCTTGCATGGAGCCCCAGGCCGAGGGAGATTGACAGTTATTTTGTGTTTCTTCCATTTGCGAATAATCACACACCAACTGTTGTCACCTTCTCACAAAGCTGCTTGGCGATGGTCTTGTAGCCCATTCCAGCCTTGTGTAGGTCTACAATCTTGTCCCTGACATCCTTGAAGAGCTCTTTGGTCTTGGCCATTGTGGAGAGTTTGGAATCTGATTGATTGATTGATTCTGTGGACAGGTGCCTTTTATACAGGTAACAAACTGAGATTAAGAGCACTCACTTTAAGAGTGTGATCCTAATCTCAGTTTGTTACCTGTATAAAAGACACCTGGGACCAGAAATCTTTCTGATTGAGAGGGGGTCAAATACTTATTTCCCTCATTAAAATGCAAATCAATTTATAACATTTTCGACATGTGTTTTTCTGGATTTTTTTGTTGTTATTCTGTCTCTCACTGTTCAAATAAACCTACCATTAAGATTATAGACTGATAATTTATTTGTCAGTGGGCAAACTTACAGAATCAGCAGCAGATCAAATAATTTTTTACCTCAATGTATAAGAGCAGACAGTGGTTTTCCAAAGTGCATGCAGGCAGAGTCAACTGTATTTATTACCACATTGTGTAGAGCTATATATAATATAGGGCTTACAAAATAATTGTCACGGAATCAGACGAGGCTGCTCCTCCTCCTTGTTCGGGCAGGTTTCGGCGTTCGTCGTCCCCAGAGTACTAGCTGCCACCGATCTATGTTTCGGTGTTTGACTTGTTTTGTCCTGATTGTGTACACCTGTTCCTCATTATGTTGTATTGTTTCCCCTATTTAACCCTCTGTCATGCATTGTGTGTTGTGTGTTATTGTATTCGTCTTCGGCAGTGTTAGTGTGCGGGTTGTTTTCCTCCTTGTATGGAGATGGTTTCCTTCTCTGGTTACTTTCAGTAAAGTACGTTTCCAGTAAGCTCTGTGTCCTGCGTTTGACTTTGCCTACCGCACATCACCGTCGCCTTCTGACAGAATAACACACCTTCCGATGGAGTCAGCAGGATCGTCCGCGCTCAGGGGAGCACTGGAAGAGCGTGTAACCCAACAAGAGGCCGTGATCCAGCACCTGGGCACCACCATCCAAGGGGTGATGGACACCTTGAGGCGATGGGAGAGTGGAGGTTTGCCCACACCTCATCCTACGATACCACCACCATCAGCCATACCCATCGGTCCATCTCCGGAGTCCAGTGGGATTCAGCTCTCGCTCCCGAGGGCTTATGATTGCACCGCGGCCGGGTGTCAGGGTTTTCTTCTCCAGGTTGAACTCTACCTAGCAACCATTCACCCGGCGCCCTCGGGATACGAGAGCGTGTCCGCCCTCATCTCCTGTCTGTCCGGCAAGGCGCTGGAATGGGCCAACGCCGAATGGGGTTTGATAGACGCCGCTACGGTCAGCTATGCGGAGTTCACCCGCCGCTTCCGGGCAGTATTTGATCATCCCCCAGAGGGTAAAGCGGCGGGTGAGCGTCTATTCCACCTTAGACAGGGGAGGAGGAGCGCGCAGGAGTTCGCGCTGGACTTCCGGACGCTAGCAGCCAACACGGGATGGAATGAGAGGGCCCTCATCGACCACTACAGATGCAGCCTGAGGGAGGACGTGCGTCGGGAATTAGCCTGCAGGGACACCAACCTCAGCTTTGACCAACTGGTGGACATGTCGATTCGCCTGGATACCCTGTTGGCTACCCGCGGACGTCCGGATTCGGGGCCGTCCATTCCATCCCCCAGCACTTCCGAGCCGACCCCTATGGCGCTCGGGGGTGCTGGTGCTAGGGGGACCAGGAGGGAGACCAGGAGGGAGGCCGTCCCCTGCAACAACTTTGGCCACAGAGGACACACTGCTGGTCGGTGCTGGGGAGGGCCTCCTAGGAATCGAGGCAGTGGGCGATGCACTGATGAGTCATTCCAGGTGAGTAGGCACACAACTCACCCATCATAAGGCGCTAGTAGATTCAGGCGCAGCTGGGAATTTAATTGATCGCCAGTTCACCTATAAGTTAGGGATTCCTATCGTACCTGTTGATTTGCCCTTCCCCATTCATGCCCTAGATAGCCGCCCGTTGGGGTCTGGGTTGATTAGGGAGGTCACGGTGCCTCTCCGGATGAAAACGCAGGAGGGTCATGAGGAGATAGTACGTTTGTATTTGATTGATTCTCCTGCGTTTCCCGTGGTGTTGGGGCTTCCCTGGTTAACCGCTCATGACCCCAACATTACATGGCAGCAGAGAGCTCTCCAGGGATGGTCTGATCAGTGTACTGGGCGGTGTGTAGGCGTTTCCGTAGGGGCAACGACGGTGTAAAGCCCGAACCAAGTTCCCACCTTGCATATTCCACCTGAGTATGCCGATTTGGCTCTCGCCTTCTGTAAGAAGAAGGCGACTCAATTACCACCTCATCGACAGGGGGATTGTGCGATAGACCTCCAGGTAGGCGCTGCGCTTCCACGTAGTCACGTGTATCCTCTGTGTCAGGAGGAGACGGCCGCTATGGAAACCTACGTCACCGAATCTTTGAGACAGGGTTACATACGGCCGTCTACTTCCCCTGCTTCCTCAAGTTTATTTTTTGTGAAGAAGAAGGATGGGGGTTTACGCCCGTGTATTGATTGCCGTGGTCTAAATCAGATCACCATCAAATACAGCTATCCTCTCCCTCTGATTGCTAGTATGACGGAGTCTTTACACGGGGCGCGATTCTTCACAAAATTGGATCTCAGGAGCGTGTACAACCTGGTGCGTATTAGGGAGGGAGATGAGTGGAAGACAGCATTCAGTACCACCTCGGGTCACTATGAGTACCTCGTCATGTCATATGGGTTAATGAATGCTCCTTCAGTCTTCCAATCATTTGTGGACGAGCATTTCCGGGACTTGCATGGACAGGGTGTTGTGGTATATATTGATGACATTCTAATATATTCCGCTACACGAGCCGAGCATGTGTCCCTGGTGCGTCGAGTGCTTGGTAGACTGTTGGAGCATGACCTGTATGCGAAGGCAGAGAAATGTCTGTTCTTCCAAGAGTCCATCTCCTTCCTGGGACATTGGTTGTCCGCGTCAGGGGTAGAGATGGAGATTGACCGCGTTTCTGTCGTGCGTAATTGGCAGACTCCCACCACGGTGAAGGAGGTGCAGCGCTTCTTGGGTTTTGCCAATTACTACCGGAGGTTTATCCGGGGCTTTGGACAGGTAGCAGCTCCCATTACCTCTCTGCTAAAGGGGGGTCCGGTGCGCCTGCAGTGGTCAGCTGAGGCGGACAAGGCGTTTAAACGTCTGAAGGACCTGTTTACCTCAGCTCCGGTGCTGGCGCATCCGGATCCCTCGTTGGCATTCCAGGTGGAGGTGGACGCTTCCCGAGGCTGGGATCGGCGCTGTGCTGTCTCAGCGCTCGGTACGCCACCTAAACTCCGCCCCCTGTGCTTTCTAGTCTAAGAAGCTTCAGTCCCAGCGGGAGCGCAATTATGACGTGGGGGGATAGGGAGCTGCTGGCTGTGGTTCAAGCCCTGAAGGTGTGGAGACATTGGCTTGAGGGGGCTAAACACCCTTTTCTCATTCTGACTGACCATCGTAACCTGGAGTACATCCGGGCAGCGAGGAGGCTGAATCCTCGCGAGGCAAGGTGGTCAATATTTCTTTCCCGCTTTGTATTTAAGCTCACCTATATACCAGGGTCCCAGAACGCTAAGGCAGACGCCCTGGGAAGTTACAACCCCTACCTGTTCCACAACGGCCGTGGTCTCACCTATCGGTGGATTTTGTCACATACCTTCCCCCCTCCCAGGGGAACACTACGATCTTGGTCGTTGTGGATCGGTTTTCTAAAGCCTGCCGTCTCATTCCCCTGCCAGGTCTCCCTACTGCCCTACAAACTGCTGAGGCCCTGTTTACACACGTCTTCCGGCACTATGGGGTGCCTGAGGATATAGTGTCTGATCGGGGTACCCAGTTCACTTCTAGAGTCTGGAGGGCATTTATGGAACGTCTGGGGGTCTCGATTAGCCTTACCTCAGGTTTTCACGCCGAAAGTAGCAGGTGGAGAGAGTTAACCAGGATGTGGGTAGGTTTCTGAGGTCTTATTGCCAGGACAGGCAAGAGGAGTGGTCGGGATATATTCCCTGGGCAGAGATAGCCCAAAACTCCCTCTGCCATTCGTCCACTAACCTGACGCCTTTCCAGTGTGTGTTAGGTTATCAGCCGGTTCTGGCACCTTGGCAACAGAGCCAGACCGAAGCCCCTGCGGTGGACGAGTTGTTTCGGCGCTCGGAGGAAACTTGGAACGCTGCGCATGTCCATCTGCAGCATGCCATTAGGTGGCAAAAGGCGAGCGCTGATCGCCACCGCAGTGAGGCTCCAGTGTATGCACCAGGAGACCGGGTCTGGCTCTCGACCCGAAACCTGCCCCTTCGCCTGCCCTGCCGGAAGCTGGGTCGGCGGTTTGTGGGGCCCTTTAAAGTCCTGAGGAGATTGAACGAGGTATGTTATAGGTTACAACTGCCCAGGTATTATCGCATTAACCCCTCGTTCCATGTGTCTCTCCTCAGGCCGGTGGTGGCTGGTCCACTCCAGGAGAATGAGGTACGAGAGGCTCCTCCGCCCCGTTGGACATCGAGGGGCTCCGGCGTACTCAGTCCGTTCCATCTTGGATTCGAGGCGTCGGACGGGGGGCCTGCAGTATCTCGTGGAGTGGGAGGGGTGCGGTCCGGAGGAACGGTGCTGGGTCCCCTAGGAGGGACATTCTAGATCCCCTCCATGTTGAGGGACTTCCACCGGAATCATCCGACTCGCCCTGCTCCGCGTCCTCCTGGCCGTCCCCGAGGCCGGGGTCGGGCGCACGGCTGGGCAGCCGCGTCAAGGGGGGTACTGTCACGGAATCAGCCGAGGCTGCTCCTCCTCCTTGCTCGGGCAGGTTTCGGCGTTCGTCATCCCCGGAGTACTAGCTGCCACCGATCTATGTTTCGGTGTTTGACTTGTTTTGTCCTGATTGTGTACACCTGTTCCTCATTATGTTGTATTGTTTCCCCTATTTAACCCTCTGTCGTGCATTGTGTGTTGTGTGTTATTCTATTCGTCTTCGGCAGTGTTAGTGTGCGGGTTGTTTTCCTCCTTGTATGGAGATGGTTTCCTTCTCTGGTTACTGTCACGGTTTCGGCCGGGGCGGCTCCTCCTCCTTGTTCGGGCAGGTTTCGCCGGTCGTCGTCTCCGGAGTTCTAGCTGCCACCGCTCGATGTTTCTTGTTTGTTTGGTTTTGTCTGTTAGTCACACCTGTTTTGTGTTAGGTCTCGTTTAGCACCCTATTTAGTTTCCTTGTTGTTAGGTTTGTGTTGTGTGTGATTGTTCGTGTCGTGGTTGCGCTACCCGTGTCGGTACGCTATTTTTCCTGTGCTTCCTCCTTGTTGTGTGAGGAGAGATTTACGCACCTGTGTGTGCGCTTGTATTTTACGCCTGTGTGCGTCTTTTGCCTCCGGGCTGTTCTGGATTACTTTTCGTGCTCAATAAAGTCTTGTTGGACTTACCCTCTGCTGCCTGCGCCTGATTCTACACCACACCCATACACAGCACCGTGACAGTTACTTTCAGTAAAGTACGTTTCCAGTAAGCTCTGTGTCCTGCGTTTGACTTCGCCTACCGCATTTCACCGTCGCCTTCTGACAATAATTTAATATATTCCCTTGAGGCATTTACTTTAATGGCTGAAGCAGTGCATCAGACACATGCAACAACACACAGACACTTAAAAAAAAAAATTCTAAGAGTGCAGTTAATAACTATAATAGTATAAAAACAGTGCCAAGGGTTGGTCAAGGTTAAGGTCGGCCCTAGCCTAACTCTAACCCTAGCTTCTTGTCCACGTACTGAATTGACCACAACCCTAGAATGAACCCTAACTCTAACTTCAGTTTGCACAAATAATGAATTTAGGATAACAGGATTGTGAGGCAGGCAGTTTTCTACTTGATTAACTCCAGGCAGGAGCGAGAGGTTTATTTTATGGCCCAAATCGAGAAAGAACAACCCATGCGTAATAGGCTACATGGTGAAGATAAAAGTCAACAACTGTCTATTCTTCCTCTACACATTAATCATAATGGCCCCTTGGCTTAGGAATACTTTACTTATCCTGGCTGGATGCTATTTTGGTACAGTATAGTGCTTCTCCTTTCTACATTCTCATTCTCTGAACCTTAGCCTATTATGTATTATAAAACCCCAAATATTTTTGGGCAGATTGCAAAGGTGAAGAGGCTGTAGACCAGCAAAGTGGACATGTTACTGCCCTTGAAGGAGGACTGGTAACACTCAGCTGTAACTACACTATCAGTAGTCCATCTGCTTATCTCTTCTGGTACATCCAGTTAACTAGGGACTCAGTATGTCCTGAGAAGAGATCGTTATTCAGAAGGGAGCAATAGTGATGAGTTCAAGAAGAGGTTTGATTCAAGGCTGAATTTCACATCTAGCTCTGTCCCCTTGATGATCCAGAGGTTGCAGCTGTCTGACTCTGCTGTGTACTACTGTGCACTGAAGCCCACTGTGACAACAGGAGATTCATTCACTGTACAAAAACTCAGGGTAGAGTGTTGTTCAGACAATGTCACAAGCTTCTCAATGTTTGACGATACACAAAAAGAGGAGGAGACAAGGAGTTCATAGTCTCATCATGGTCTAGTTACATCAGAGTGGTATTACTCTTCTCCCACTGATCTCACAGTAGCAGGTATGGAACCCTGGCTGAAGAATATACTGGTTCTTGCTGCATGTTGTTATGGTATGATATTATGTACCTGATTTGTTTACTGCCTTTGCTCCAAACAGTTATTTTAAAAAATATTTATTTTTCAGTTTTAGTAGGGCCCCCCCCCAGATGCGAGCTTCAACTGGAAGCCAGTGGAGTGTGCGGAGGAGTGTGCGGAGGAGCGGGGTGACATGAGAGAACTTGGGAAGGTTGAACACCAGACGGGCTGCAGCGTTCTGGATAAGTTGAAGGGGTTTAATGGCACAGGCAGGGAGCCCAGTCAACAGCGAGTTGCAGTAATCCAGACGGGAGATGACAAGTGCCTAGATTAGGACCTGTGCCGCTTTCTGTGTAAGGTAGGGTCGTACTCTGCGAATGTTGTAGAGCATGAACCTGCAGGATCGGGTCACCGCTTTCATGTTAGCGGACAGGGTATTGTCCAGGGTCACGCCAAGGTTCTTTGCACTCTGGGAGGAGGACACAATGGAGTTGTCAACCGTGATAGCGAGATCATGGAGTGGGCAGTCCTTCCCCGGGAAGAAGAGCAGCTCCGTCTTGCCAAGGTTCAGCTTGAGGTGGTGATCCGACATCCACACTGATATGTCTGCCAGACATGCAGCGATGCGATTCGCCACCTGGTTATCAGAAGGGGGAAAGGAGAAAATGTATTGTGTGTCGTCTGCGTAGCAATGATAGGAGAGACCATGTGAGGATATGACAGAGCCAAGTGACTTGGTTTATAGAGAGAATAGGAGAGTGCCTAGAACTGAGCCCTGGAGGACACCAGTGGTGAGAGCATGTGGTGCGGAGACAGATTCTCCGCACCACAATTACATGTTTTAGTTTAGCTTGTTGGTGATTTGCTGACCAGAGTTCATTAGCAGGCAGCAGAGAGTCTGTAGATTAGATTATTGTGGTTATACCTGTTGTTAGAGTAAGTAAAAACACATTTAGCATAATAGGGGAAACTTGTATTATATACAAATTATAGAATATTATCAATATGGAAACAAAATCATTTGAAAATGCATTTTTTGTAAGCTTGTCTCGCTAACATTAACCATGCTGTGCTGGTTCACCTTGTTCTTTTTAACATTTGTAAAATACATTTAACAGTAATGATAATGTGTAATTACTTAATTACAACAGAATTCATATCACGCTTTGGCCAGACAAATATAACTTGTATTTTATTTTCTGCAGGTGATAGTTGTGGGGATGGAATTTTCTCCAACAGTCTTGAGAAGGATGTGATACATGGTGGCAGTGTCAAGCTTTCCTGCAACTACACAGTATCTGGTGGAGGCAGTGTCTTATGGCATCACCAATATCCCACATCTGCTCCCCAATTCCTCCTCCTCATCTCAGTGTATTCAGCAACTGCTGAGACAATAGTTACTGCAGATCCACCGTATCCTCGACTGTCAGTTAACGTTGACAAAGTGGCTGAACGTGTGGATCTGAAGATCTCCTCTGCTGAAGTGACAGACTCTGCTATGTACTACTGTGTTCTGAGGCCCACAATGACAGGAAACCCAGACACACTGTAAAACAAATGTACAGAAGCAGGGGATAACAATTATTGTTGTGCACTGTTTCAGATCTAATTATTATCTGGCTATTCCAACTCAGGATTACAACACCTGAACGCTTAAAGATGTCCACATTATCAGTCCTTCTTCACCCCAATCAATACCATTTAAATCAACAAGATATACAGTGTGCCCTCAAAGCTCATCACTAAGCTAAGGACCCTGGGACTAAACACCTCCCTCTGCAACTGGATCCTGGACTTTCTGTCGGGCCGCCCCCAGGTGGTAAGGGTAGGTAACAACACATCTGCCACGCTGATCCTCAACACGGGGGCCCCTCAGGGGTGCGTGCTCAGTCCCCTCCTGTACTCCCTGTTCACCCATGACTGCATGGCCAGGCACGACTCCAACACCATCAGTTTGCTGACGACACAACATTGGTAGGCCTGACCACCGACAATGATGAGACAGCCTATAGGGAGGAGATCAGAGACCTGGCCGTGTGGTGCCAGGATAACAACCTCTCCCTCAATGTGACCAAGGCAAAGGATATGATTGTGGACTACAGGAAAAAAAAAGAGGACTGAGCACGCCCACATTCTCATCGACGGGGCTGTAGTGGAACAGGTTGCGAGCTTCAAGTTCCTTGGTGTCCACATCACCAACAATCTATCATGGTCCAAACACACCAAGACAGTCGTGAAGAGGGCACGACAAAGCCAATTCCCCCTCAGGAGACTGAAAAGATTTGGCATGGGTCCTCAGATACTCAAAAAGTTATACAGCTGCACCATCGAGCGCATCCTGACTGGTTGCATCACCGCCTTGTATGGCAACTGCTCAGCCTCTGACCGCAAGGCACTATAGAGGGCAGTGTGTATGGCCCAGTACATCACTGGGGCCAAGATTCCTGCCATCCAGGACCTCTATACCAGGCGGTGTCAGAGGAAGGCCCTAAAAATGGTCAAAGACTCCAGCCACCCTAGTCATAGACTGTTCTCTCTGCTACCGCACGGCAAGTGGTACCGGAGTGCCAAGTCTAGGTCCAAAAGGCTTCTTAACAGCTTCTACCCCCAAGCCATAAGAGTCCTGAACAGCTAATCATAGCTACCCGGACTATTTACAGTAAGCATTTCACTGTAATGTCTACACCTGTTGTATTCGGCGCATGTGGCAAATAAAATTTGATTTGATTTGATTTGAGTATAACTCCCTGTCTTCTAAAGAGGGCCTCACCTCAACATTACACAAACCTCTATTTCTCTGAGCAGGTGGCTCCTCCTCCTGACAGTGGAGGTAGTTGCAGGGCAGACAGACAGCAGCCATACATTACATATCACATATAACATCCTGCAGATCACAGTACACTGCAAATCAGACAGTTGAGTTAACCCCTGTCCTGTAGCTGCATTTTCTGTCACACACACCATGATGTTGCTCAATTCAATCTTACTGTTTTCAGCACATGTTGGTAAGTAAGGTTTTATTTAAAGTCATTTCCACATTGTCTAATGGCACTATTTTATTCTTGAATATTGTTGCGCTTCAATTATAAAATATGAAGTTCTAGTCATGTACTGTATTTATTAGTCTTCATGTGTAATTTCTTCTCCTTCACAGGTGATACTTTAGAGGATGATATTACTCCAACCAGCCCTGAGGGGTACTTTATGGAGGGTAGCAGAGTTAAGCTCTCCTGTAACTATACAGTAAAAGCAGATAGTCTGCTGTGGTATAGACAGTACTCTGGATCAGGTATCCAATTCCTCTACCTCATAACAACTACCAATAAGCCACATGAAGTGAAAGGTGATCAACAAGACCTTCAACTGTCTGTTACACTGAACAAGGAGAGAACCCGTGTGGATCTGGAGATCTCCTCTGCTGAAGTTACAGATTCTGCTCTGCACTACTTCGCCCTGAAGCCCACAGTGACCGGAAACCCAGAACCACTGTACAAAAACCTGACTGCTCCTGATAAACTCTTATGCATATTTTAGGGCAGGGGTGGGGCTTACTACTGTAGGTTCAAGAACACAAATTATCCTATAAAAAACTGTGTTGAACTTCACTCCAGCATATAACCTCAGCTACAATATGATGGTTCTCTACACAGTTATTTTAATGTCTGCACAGCTTAGTAAATTACTGTATTCCTGTTTAGGCTAATGTATAGTTTATCTGTATTATTGGATTTTAGAGTAAACACCAAGATCTTTCCTCATTTCAAATACATCTTCTTTGGGATTTATCCATCATCTCTTAACATTTGCAGGTGACAGTTTTCAGCAGACCATCCAGCAAAACCAACATGAAGTGTATGGAGAGGAGGGTAGTTATGTTCAGCTTTCCTGCAACTACTCCTCAGCATACAGTGTACTGTGATATAAACAGTATCCAGGATCAGCTCCACAATTCCTCCTCTTCATCCACCATGCCTCTAGGACTGTAGTGAGAGCTAAACCTCCATACCCTCACCTCACTGTTACACTGAACAAAAAAAAGACCTGTGTGGATCGGGAGATCTCCTCTGCTGAAGTGAGAGACTCTGCTCTGTACTACTATGCTGGGTTGTCAACAGGCACACATAACTCACTGACTCAGCACTCAGCAGAATACAGACCTGTCACCTCTCAGTTAGTTAGAGATTTACATGCATCTGATGTATTTTGTTTGATCTGTCAGTTTGTGGTTTTACAAACATCTGCTATCTTTTCTTTGACCACAGAGCCATCAAATGGAGTTTTGTGCATAAATCATTTGTAAACTGCTTTCAAATGTATAGAAAACATTGTTGTTTGGTTCAACATTGTCAGCAGGAGGAGCCAGAGTATAAAACTCAGGATCAGATTATGAATCCTCAAGATAAGACATGATACTACCATGAAGATCATAGCCAGTTGATGCTTTTCATCAGCAGCTGGTGCTTATTCTACACATCCTGCCATCTATAATGTTGTTCTGTTCACTTTTACTCTTATTTGACTTGATAGGTAAGTAATGACATTTTGATTTAACCCGAGTGTGATTATGTTAAGGTGTATTTATTTTTCTAAATCGAAGATTATAAAGATAATACATGATATGAGGACGCATGGTTCTAACTTTAAAAACATTTTCTCTTTAAACTGCATTTGAAATTAATTCAATCTTCCATGTGTGTAGAGTATTACATAATATATAATATTGTGTTTTACAGGTCTCAGTTCTGAACAGGTAATACCACCCTACACTGATGTCGAAAGGGACAGAGTTACTCTCTCTTGTAACTACACCTCAGATATCACTTTTCAATGGTATCGGCAATATCCCAAATCAGCACCACAGTTACTGGTTATGGAGTATGTGGATATTACACCAGGGTTCACTCTTAATCATGACAAAAAGGCCAAAGGTGTGGTTCTGGAGATCTCCTCTGCTGAAGTGACTCTGCTCAGAAACACTGTTAAAAAATCTACAGTATAACATCCAATTAAGGGGAGGGAGTTATCAACAGGCACATCAACGAATATGTCTAAAACACTAAACCCCTCTTTACTAGCCATTACCCTAACCCTAACCCTAGCTTCATGTCCACACCCCGGATCAACCCTAACCCTAGCCGAGTGGCGATCTTAGCATATAAAATCAAACTAAAATATATATTTTTAGATGTATGTCAGCAAAGCCACTACACAACACAACACTAAACAATACATTCATTGCACTATAACGGTGACAAATGGTGCCCACAAACTGTTAAGGCCAACAGAAAGCTGTCCCAACAGCAGAGCTTTCTTTTCAGCACCATGGAGTGACTCCTTACCACCACTACACTTGACTATCAGCGGAGCCATGTCTGGCAGCGAAACAGTTCATTTAGCCTAATTTACTGCCTTTTTAAAAAACATAGCTGATATGGCTGACTTGCTTATTAAACAAATGTGCTTTCTACTGACAATTGAGATGTACAAACTATGGCATAAGTGAACGATGAGCGGATAAGAGGCAATCATTAATTTTGATTAAGACATTAATGAGCGAGCTAAGACAGATGTAGTCAATATAACTATTTGTTCAGACATTTTTTAATGTACAGCGACAGAATTCAGAGCATAGGCCATTCTTACAGTATTCTCCCTGTACACCAAGTCAGAACCGTAGGATAAATAAAGAGGACATATATGCAGACAATGAAAGCTCTCACAATATTCGATGATGACATTTCTCTAAAACAGGCTATAGGCTACATGTGCACCACCAAGTCAGAAGAGTAGGCTAAGTTATGAGGGGGAAAGGGACCAAATTATTAGGGTGAGGCACATGGGCTACTAACAGCTTACTACAAAACATACTGTACAGTTAGTAGTACTTTCTTAGCTACAGTATACATATCTCCCTGGCATATTACATAATTTATGCAGCAGCACACCAGACATTTTTGGACTCACCATTGTGCTGTGCTCACTTGAATAGGAAGGTGGCGGTCCTTCTTGTGGGAAAAAATGTTTCATTAAACTTTGTCTACAAAGTCTGGCATTATCTGGATTTATGGTGCTTTCAAGACAACTGGGAACATGGAAAGTAGAATCATGATATCAGTGATCTTCAGGTCGGAGCTCTAGAAAGAGGCCTGAGTTCCCGACTTGGAATTACAAGTTGGATGACAGTTCAAAACGTATTCTCCAGTCGGAGCTTGTTTTATTCAGAGTTCCCAGTTGTCTTCAAAGTCTGAGATTTCCCAGTTCCGAGTTTCCAGTTGTTTTGAACGCGGCAGATGTCATGCTGGATTGACAGCATGGCCAATGTATTCAACCTTTTCTTCCCCATGGTGTTGTGTGTGAATGTTTATCTTTTTAAGCTTGGAAAATAGGCCCTTAAACCCAGACTTGGACCACACACCCTCTCCACCGAATAGCAGGGGAAGCAAAATAGTGATTACTTTGCAATGCTTGCAGTTAGCCACTGATTCCTTCCAAACCACTCATTGTTGAATTTGCGATTTCCAACTTGTTGTGTAATGTTTATGTCCAATGGCCGATGAGCACCGATACGTTTTATCTATAATTTTTCTTCATATGACAAGGATTGAAAAGGATTTGCCAGTAGATTGTCAACGTGATTCATGATGATGATTGCTTGTCTAGTTTGCTAGTTAAGATTTTGAAAGTATGATGTTGACATGATCAGTCCAAACAAAGGTACCGTAGATATAACGTGATTTGACATCATTTTATCTGTGGCCAATGACCTTGAGCCTTCTTGGATGGGCACTTCTAACGTAAATCTATGGCAGCATCCAAGGGGGCTTGAACTTTCTAGCTCTGCCTGTATGTTTTCAAGTGACATATTGTCCCTATGAGTGGCAGAACACTGAGCCAATCATGGCACAACTAGAGAAGATTACCAACCCCTACGCTCTGTATTTTCCGCTGGCTGCCCCTCCACCACAGAAAGCAATGAGCTAGGCTGAAACACCTGCATTTTGGAGCTTCCTTACCCAAGAAAGCAAAAAAGAGACCATGTTTGTATGCAGCTTTATTAACTCAATACATCTTTTTTTTTCACATTGTTTGCACACTGATATGTGACAAATATGAATGCCAAAATAACATGCATAACAGGCAAAACAAAAGATACGATTTTCATTATTTATTACAGATATTTTTTACTAAAGAAAAACAGAATGATGGGTCGCCACTGCCCTAAACCCTAGATCAACCCTAACAATAACCCTAGCTTCATGTCCAGATCAATTATTAATTTCAAACTTTTTTCTTCAAAATGCAGTATAACAAGAATGAAATGGTATTGTTAAAAATAAATGAATGCACCAATCCTACGATGTACATTAAACAAGGATTCCATGGTACACACAGAAACAAGGTTGGTTGTTCACCACCCCCTGTCTTTGGCAGTAGGTGGATGTCACGCCCTGGCTCGGGGGACTCTCGTATGTTGAGCCAGGGTGTTCGTTTCTATGTTTTGTGTTGTAGGTTGTGGGTCTAGGTTTGCATTTCTATGTTGGCCAGGGTGGCTCCCAATCAGCGACGGCTGTAGCTCGTTGTCTCTGATTGGGAGCCATACTTAGGTAGCCGTTAGGCATTTGTTTGGTGTGGTTTCTTGTTCCGTGTTGGTTTGTGTATGTAACCAGGGACGTCACGTTATCGTTTTGTTCGTGTGATCATTATTTAAATAAAATATGTTCGCATTCCACGCTGCACCTTGGTCCTCTCTTCCCGACGATCGTGACAGTGGAGCTTCAACATTTTCGCCAATCAGCAAGACTGAAAGATTGCTGCTGAGAAATATTCAACTCTGCCTATGTTGTGCCAGAGTTTTTTTGATACTGTGTCTATCAGCTATGTTGCTGCTTTCATAATTTCTCCTCCTCTCAGTCCTTGTTGGTGAGTGCTGTATTCAATTTGACAGTTTTAATTCCAACTCCAGAATATACACTACCGGTCAAAAGTTTTAGAACACCTACTCATTCAAGAGTTTTTCTTTATTTTGTACTATTTTCTACATTGTAGAATAATAGTGAAGACATGAAAACTATGAAATAACAAATATGGAATCATGTAGTAAGCAAAAAAGTGTTAAACAAATCAAAATATATTTTATATTTGAGATTCTTCAAATAGCCACCCTTGGCCTTGATGACAGCGTTGCACACTCTTAGCATTCTCTCAACCAGCTTCACCTGGAATGCTTTTCCAACAGTCTTGAAGGAGTTTCCACATAAGCTGAGCACTTGTTGGCTGCTTTTCCTTCTCTCTGCGGTCCGACTCATCCCAAACCATCTCAATTTGGTTGAGGTCCGGTGACTGTGGAGGCCAGGTCATCTGATGCAGCACTCCATGTGTGTGCCTTGAATTCTAAATAATTCACAGACAGTGTCACCAGCAAAACACCCCCACACCATAACACCTCCTCCTCCATGCTTTACGGTGGGAAATACACATGCGGAGATCATCCGTTCACCCACACCGCGTCTCACAAAGACACGGCGGTTGGAACCAATTTGGACTCCAGACCAAAGGACACATTTCCACCGGTCAAATGTCCATTGCTCGTGTTTCTTGGCCCAAGCAAGTCTCTTATTATTATTGGTGTCCTTTAGCAGTGGTTTCTTTGCAGCAATTCGACCATGAAGGCCTGATTGACACAGTCCACTCACTCTGAACATTTGATGTTGAGACGTGTCTGTTCCTTGAACTCTGTGAAGCATTTATTTGGGCTGCAATTTCTGAGGCTGGTAACTCTAATTAACTTATCCTCTTCAGCAGAGGCAAGTCTTCCATTCCTGTGGCGGTCCTCATGAGAGCCAGTTTCATCATAGCGCTTGATGGTTTTTGCGACTTCACTTGAAGAAATTTTCCGGATTGACTGACCTTCATGTCTTAAAGTGGACTGTTTTTACCAAATAGAGCTATCTTCTGTATACCCACCCTACCTTGACACAACACAACTGATTGGCTCAAACTCATTAAGAAGGAAAGAAATTCCACAAATTAACTTTTAAGAAGGTACACCTGTTAATTGAAATGCATTCCAGGTGAGTACCTCATGAAGCTTGTTGAGAGAATGCCAAGAGTGTTGTTTAACACTTCTTGGGTTACTACATGATTCCAGATGTGTTATTTCATAGTTTTGATGTCTTCATTATTATTGTACAATGTAGGAAATAGTAAAAATAAAGAAAAACCCTTGAATGAGTAGGTGTTTTAAAACTTTTGACCGGTAGTGTATATTGATAGTTGTCAAAAAAGCTATTAAAAATAGCAACATGTTTTTCCTCTTCTGACAGGTGGTAGTTTTGAAGATGACATTAATCCCATTAGGTCTATGGTAGATGGTGTGAGGGTGATTCCATCACACTATCCTGCAGCTACACTGGCTCTGTAAACAATATACAGTGGCATCATAAGTATCCTAGATCTAAACCAGAGTTCCTGATTCTCATCACCAAATCAGGATATGTCCCTTCTCGCATGTCAGCTCAGGTTCATGCCAACCGTGTGGATCTGGAGTGCTCCTCTGCTGAAGAGTCTGCTCGTCCTTGCTCGACTTCTTTCATTCAACTTTTTCTCCCCGGATGGTTTATCTGGACATGGTTCTACAGGACCTCCACCAGCCAAAAAAGCTAAGTAGTAACATTAACTTTATGCCCTCTAATTGCAGTCGCTGTACTCATAAAATGCAGGAGAACAATCATCTTATGGGGAGGATAACCGAGTTGCAATCCCAGCTTCAGACGCAATCATTAGGCAAGGGCAATTTAAGTGTAGGAAAGGATGAAACAGCATCTGTGCCACCAGTAAGTTCAGATAGTAGTATTAATCCCCCTGCACAGTCCCAACAATTTTTGCTGGTTGAAAACTGTTTTCTGCCCCTCCCAAAATATGGAATTTGTAGATAATTGGCCCTCTTTCTGGGACACCCACAAACAGGACCAAGCCTTGCCTGCTGGAGGGGTGCTTTCATTTGATCTATCAACATAGCCAGGGCACCAACTCCTCTAGCTCCATAATGAGATAGGGTGCATGCCAGGCAGCAGGCTGTTAGCCAGCCTGCCAGCATAGTGGTGTCTGTCGCTAGCACAGTTAGTGTAGCCAGCTTAGTTTACCCCATTCAGACCGTAGCTGTGCCTCAATCTAGATCGGGAAAATCTAAACATAGTGGTGTTCGCCTTAGCAATCTCAATGGAATAAAGACCTCCTCCATCCCTGTCATGTTTGAAAGAGACTGTGATAATACCTAGGACTACTTAATGTTAGATCCCTCACTTCCAAGGCAGTCATAGTCAATTAACTAAACATCGCTTAAGCCTGATGAATTTACTGAGTTAATGAGGCCTCTCCTCCTGGTTACACTAGTGACCATATCCCCCGCACATTTCGCAAAGGCATTTTTGAAAGCAAATTTCAATTTATAAAAATAAAATACCTGCTTTTCCATCTTTTGAGGTGCTAGTCATGTAATCTATTCAGCCTACCCAAGCACTTTTTTATATCTACTGTTTACAGGCCTCCTGGGCCGTATACAGCATTCCTCACTGAGTTCCCTGAATTCCTATCGGACCTTGTAGTCATGGCAGATAATATTCACATTTTTGGTGACTTCAATATTCACATGGAGAAGTCCACAGACCCACTCCAAAAGGCTTTTGGAGCCATCATCGACTCAGTGGATTTTATTCAACATGTCTCGGAACAAATTGCATTGCCACAATCATACCCTGGATCTAGTTTTGTCCCATGGAATATATATTGTAGCTCTAAATGTTTTTCCTCATAATTCTGGACTATCCAACCACCATCTTCCTCTGTAGTGGTCCTCTGTAGCTCAGCTGGTAGAGCACGGCGCTTGTAACGCCAAGGTAGTGGGTTCGATCCCCGGGACCACCCACACACAAAAATGTATGCACGCATGACTGTAAGTCGCTTTGGATAAAAGCGTCTGCTAAATGGCATATTATTATTATTATTATTATCTTATTACTTTTGCAATCGCAACAAATAATTTGCTCAGACCCCAACCAAGGATTATCAAAAGCCGAGCATTAAATTATCTGACAACCCAAAGATTCCTTGATGCCCTTCCAGACTCCCTCCACCTACCCAAGGATGTCAGAGTACAAAAATCAGTTAACCACCTAACCAGGGATCTAAACTAACCTTGCATAATACCGCTAAAAACAACAACACAAAATTTCACAAGAAACTAGCTCCCTGGTGCACAGAAAATACCTGATCCCTGAAGCAAGCTTCCAGAAAATTGGAACAATTTTGGTACTCGTCCCTAGTCCACCTGGTCGTGCTGCTGACGCAGTTTCTGCTGTTCTGCCTGCGGCTATGGAACCCTGACCTGTTCAGAGCCTGGTTCTTCTCTAGATTACTTCCTAAGTTCCTGCATTTCTAGGGAGATTTTCATAGCAACTGTGCCTCTACTTCTGCAATACTTGCTCTCTGGGCTTATAGGCTCGGTTTCTGTATGAGCACTTTGTGACAACTGTTGTTGTAAAAAGGGCTATATAAATAAATGTGATTGATTGATTGATTGATTGATTGATTTATACTACTGTGCCCTGGAGTCCACTGTGACAGGAAACACAACTTTGTCATACAAAAAGAAGCCAGCCTGACACACATATGTAGGAATGAACTTTATCCTTATCAAGAGTGATACAATATTACACAATTATTATTATAAGGTTTATTTGCAGATTGTACATATGGTATAGCATGTGTCGTAGAAATATTTGACTCAAAAAGTAGTCAACTTAAAAATATTTCTCAAGAGACTGCAACTTGTGAATTTAGAAATTAGACTTTTATTATTTGCATAACAAAGCCGAGCTTGCTCCATGGAGCAACAACTGCTTGCCCTGAACCGGAGCGCTCCTTTTTATACAGACACAAATGCATAGTCACACTGATACATCTGATAGTTCCTCCTCCCTATGTGAATGAATAACATCTTTCAGTATCACATGTTGGCTACTCACGAGGGCTACTTGCGCTTCTCTAAGTGGGGCCTCTGTATCTTATTAGTGGCATGACTCAAAAAAGTATGTACATATGTACGTTAAAGAACAATCACACTCTGTATTGACTATATTCACTATCCAGGCATGCATCTGGAGTACAAAGTATCAATCATGTTCATTCTGTTTCACCTTTATCATTTCATAACACATTATAAAACATATCAATTAATACTTTAACATGGTTTAAACATGTCATCCATAACCCATTCTCAACCACATACATTTAAGCATTTATCATTTACCATCCTCCCTGGCCCTTGAGATTATGTGCATGTGGCTATGTGTCAGGTCATAAGGTCATAAGCACAAACAAATGATAACACTAGTTCCATTGTTACTCCAATCTCCACACAGCCATCATGAGGAGTTGTATCTCTATCACATGTCATTGACATACCCAGACCAGCTGCAGGGAGTTTATGAAAAACACATAAATGTCTCTGCTCTGTATTAACCCTTCAACTGGTTCTCAATCCATAAACATTTTAAGGCATATAGGTGTTTAATTCTACAACATATGTACTTGAAAATCATCCATATATTTCCCCCCTTTGGGACTTGCTAAGTCCCAACCAATAAAACAAAAGAGAACATAAATTGAGTGTAAGCACGTGCATATACTTATTCTTAGCCTTGCCATCTGTGGTTACATTTTATAAGAATATATATTCAGACCAATGAATCTTCCTCATTGGCTGACCCATCCTGATGAGGACAAGGAGCCCAGTCGGGTACTGGGTACAAATCCGGAAGGTTTCCCTCTAAGCTAACCTCCAATTGTTGCTGTTGAGCTTTGTAACCATTGCTCCCCTTTTTGTTTTGTTGTATTTCCAATATACGTGGTAGTATCCTAACACATCAAAATATATAAGAAAGAAATGCAACTTTGTTTTAACCATAATATCTAGGACATGTTAAGAATAGTGTCAACATCTTTAGCTTACATAACCTTTTTTACCCATATCACAATTATTATAACAATCAAAAGAAGCAATATCTAATCCATTCATTGCAATGTCAACATCAATAGTTATTAACATATGAATAACTTTTTCAAATCAGTCAGTCACCTTATAATTCATAGTCATTATCAGATGAATTACCCAAAACAATTTTAGAATGACAATTCTTAGTTATTCACTTTGGTTCCATCATTCAAAGTTAAATCTCTCACCTTGGCACATATTGACACTGGCAGAATGTATATTTATACTATCATAACTCTAGCATTAACTTCCTCATAACAAGAATTACAACAGATCATTATCTTAATACATTCCTAGTCTAAATTACTATAAATTTAGCAGTGTATAATACCTCCTTAATCAACATACTACCTTAACTAACACTCCGTTACTCTACCGGCACTCAATCTTCTGGCGTCTTCATTATGTTCTTCAGATAGCTTCAGAGTTCATCTTGGATTGCCCATGGCAATGTCCCAATTCCAATGTCACACCTGAGCCGCCCCACCTCCACCATCATTCTGTTTTGTCAATTTGCAAACCAGTATACCCTATGAAGAACGTTGCATTTGCATAGACCTCTCTCCTCCTGCTCACTCCACATGGACTCCTGTCACATTCTTGAGAGAAAAGGCACGAAAGAGAAGGCAATTGATTGTCTTGATTTGATGCTGGATTCAGGTCTCCTGGCAGAGGTGGTGTCGGACAGGAACGTCTTCAACGCCTTTGTTGTTCCTCTTCAGCCGGGTAGAGGGTTTTTGGTTTTTATTGAGGTTCACACCGCTCTGGACCGAATTATTTCTACTATGTATTACAACACCATCTGTAGTAACATCTTGAATGTCTGGAATCTCTCAGTGGTCTGGAATCTCTCGGCGGTCTGGAAGGTCTTGGAAGTCTCAGTGGTCTCCTAGTCATCAGTTCCCTCACTCTGGTACAATGGTTTGGATGACACCCGATCACGCTCCCCTCTATCCGTACCGCCGTTGGTGTAACCTGGACGTTGATGTATGGTCACCTTTAGCTGTTAACCTTCTCCTATCACTAGGGTCCCCAGATCAGCCAGAGTCCCTCTCAATCTATCGACATCGGTCTGCGATGAGTGTCCTTCTATCAGCCTACCCATAGGGAAGCTCGGAGTTACTGCTGCAAAGACACAAGCACAGACACACACAAAATACAACAATACTCAGATTCTCCTACTCAGTTGGGCAGAGTTATCTTCACCCATGAAAATAAAATCTTAAGAACATTGTTAGGTTAGGTACAGCTCTTTTCAAAATAAATCACACATATTTACATATCACTCAGTAAATAAAACCCAAATTACATGTGTATGCCCCTTTAAGATATTTCACTACCATCCCATCAAAAAACCCAAAATAGAAATAAAAATCTTATACAGAATAACATTTCATACTAAGTAGTTTGTTTGTGGTTATTCGAACACCATATAGTAAAACAATAAACAAACAAAAATGGCCAGGCCTTATTTATTTTGGTAGCTCCCTATGACAACCTAAAAATAACACTACTTAATTTTACTAACTAGTTCCACCCTAGCCTACAGACTTTTTAACATCTCAATGAGATATAAAGAAATCCCCATGTTCCTGGAAGAGAAAGTATACATGTCGTTAACATATAATCAACAATCCAAAGATAGTAATTACACACAAAACATCATACATATATCCCCAGTCCTATCTCATCAACAATCATTAACCCCAGCATCGATTTAAAATTGTTTGATACGTCGTGTCCTACTTCACCCCTAACATAATATTATAGGAGACTCCCATCAATCCTTAAAAGAAAACTCCCACTTAGAAGACACTAGATAATACGACGTTTTATTAAGTTAACTACACCTTCCACTATAAACTTATAACCCCTTTTTAGTAATTGAAACGTCGCAAACTGTTGCATTGATGTTTTTTTTTTTTATATAAACGTATTGTTTCATAATCCAAAACCCATAAAAAGATGTCTACTTAATCCATCAAGCCAACAGCAACAACTACCTCCCATCGTTCAATGTACTATAAACAAATTATCGTTATCTGAAGTAAAAAACCATCGTCATAACTCACTGCTGTTTAAACAAACTATATAATGTCATAATAAAATGATCAATTATCAAATATCGTTCCTTATTCAACTATCGAGACATGTTCTTCATTAGTAAATCGTCTCCACAAAGCAATACTACCTAATAACATATTCTCATTCTCCTAAATATAAATAATTACTTCTATTAAACAATCCCATTCAACATCAAGTCAACCTGTCTCATCACCCAATTAACTTATTTTTTAAACCCTCTACAATACCTATCATACTCTACCGCTAATTTCCCTCATAACGGTACCTCAACAGATGACAAATTATAAATATAAAATAGTAAAAACCAATAAAACATCAAATTCACCAATATGCAATTACTATGTTATCCTATCCGACATGGATTGGTAGGACAACATCTTTCCTATAATGTTATCAATGAAACCAGTAATTCACATCAATAGCATCAATGTAAAAGATTTACTTTCTGTCCCTTACTGGATTCGAACCAGGGACCCTCTGCACACATCCACAACATTCACCATCGAAGCACCGTTACCCGTCGCTCCACAAATGCCACGGTACCCGCAAAAGCATCTACTTCCAGTTTATAGAGCAAGTGACGTCACCCAACGAAAACCGCACTAGCTCTCACCGCTAACTAGCTAACAATTTCCTGCCGATAATATTCAACCTCCTACGACTTCCTACAAAATACGCGATCCTTGTACACCTAACTTAACCCATAATGTCCCTTATAGCGCTCTCATGTTTCAGCAAGCCCCAATGTTTAACACCCGCAGACAAAAATGGAAATTCTTCAATTTTTACTAGCAGACCTAATAAAACACACTTTCAAACATCGTTCTGCATTTACCTCTATCATAGGGTTTAAAAACGAACTTAACAACATTAACCATGCTAAATTGCCGTAGTAACGTCATGTTTGGTTCAGTTTATCTATTACCATATAAGACATTCACTTCTCCATGCGTCATAAACTATATCCTATTTCTCTTGTAATCAACTAAAATCATAGCCACGCAATTAAACCATCACTCCGCCATTACAGAATGAATGAGATCTATTCAACTATCCTTTCTAAGTAAGCTACAAGTAACACCAAACACTTGCTGTAGTTTACCATCATATATTGAAATCATCCATTTATCACGATCCAATTTATTTATAGACATATTCCACCATTGTCACTTGTTTAACCCTCCCGTTGTCCTAGGGTCAAATTGACCCGCCACTGTGTTGAACCAACTTTATTTAATTTGTATATTTTTTGGATAATTTGTGAGAAGGAGGCAGTGATACTTTCTTTAAAGTCTCACTGCCTCCTTCTCACAAATGATCCCAAAAATATACAAATTAAATAAAGTTGGTTCAACACAGTGGCGGGTCATTTTGACCCTAGGACAACGGGAGGGTTAATCTAGCAAAACCTTATTCAATGACTAAAAAATTACTACCACGTACTCTCCATACCTGTTAACATTTTTACATGTTAGTCATTTAGCAGATGCTCTTATTCCAAGCGACGCACAATTAGTGAGCTCATACATTTTCATACTTATACTAGCCCCCCTTGGGAATCGAACACCCAACCCTGGCGTTGCAAGCACCGTGCTCTACCAACTGAGCTACAGAGGACCACAGATGAGCGTATAGTGCCTTTTTCTGATAAGGTTATAATTGTAGCCTATTGCATTACTTTAGTTTAAAATATACGTTTGTTTATTCAACAAATCTAGAACCCACTATAAATTGGTGCTATTCACTCAGCATAATAGCCAAAGCTCCTTGCATCCCCTGGTTCACGTAACGAAAATACATTATCATTTTATTCAAATATCTAACATTACCAACTATTCGCATACATCACTAATGTCACGCAAACTATAGAATAAAGTAATAATAATTAGAATGTGTCAAATAAATGTTTTCCATCCAACTATTCAAACTTGCTTCAAATATCTTTCAGCTCGATACAGTCAAGCAAGTACGACTCTCTTTTACCCAGAAACTAGTTAATGGCATTAGTAAAGTCTATTCACATCCCAACAATAATTAATAATATATTTATATTCATATTATTAAAAGACCTTACTTTCATTCCAGTCTACCTAAACAATTCAAATTATGGCCAAAACTCTATCCAAATTGCCACTCCGCTTTTCAAATGAATGTCCTTTCTGATTCGACTATAGACACTCCTCCTTCTTTCCCGTTGAATAAGTGAGTCCTTCAGTCTGAAAAGACGCAGACTGTTCCGTCAATCTAAACAACCCACAACCATAGTTAAACTATACTTAGAAAACCTAGACTCTGATCAGCGATGCAGAATCTATGCTTTATTGAAAAGACAAGTTAATCCTCCTTTATTTCAATGATAATGGTCAGTAGTTTTAGTATCTGGCACATACCAAATTTTATCAGAAAATACCTTTGAAGGACACAGATCTCACACGCTCAACGTAAACAACTTAACAGTCAACGAGTCAAACCCCACATTCATTGATTTGGAAACAGATCTAACGACCTAACCAAATGAATTATATTTTCCCCTAATATACTAAAATTCCTTGACTATATCACCTCTGCTTCTGAAATAATAGATAGTTTATTTTAATGCTTAATTCCACCACATGCTCCATGTACTTTCTCCCATCCTCACGTACTTCTGTACGTGTTTGGGCGTGCAAGTCAACACCTATAATTTTATCCAATGACTTGTAATAAATTACACTCCCATAAAATTCATTCTATTCTAATATATTCACATCAACCAAACCATTCATGTTTCTAATGATTCTTTATTGCCACAAATCAGTTAATCACAATCTAGTCTCAGCGGAACAAACAACAAATTACCCAAATCCTTCCCCTCAGTCATAGAATCCTCCCAGAATCATATATGCTGGTCACTATTCCCTGATCTTACAAAATTCTATGACAGGCATTGTTGTACGAAACTCCAACATATCATTTACAAGAAAAGCTTATTATTCCAACGTATATATAATTATCATACACACCTCTATATATCATCATTCAAACTTCAGACTGCGAGTAATTTACACCATTATACCACTCTTATTCCATATTTATACAATGTTGTTCTCAAACGTGCTTAATTACTATTTGTATAACCTACAGGAATATTTTATTCTATCAAAGGGCCCAAATTTGGAATGTTAACCCTATCCTAGTTATTATTTTTATTGTAGTCAATTTATCCTAATACTACATCACCTCTAAAGTTTCCAAATATAATGTCAGAAACATACCCTAAAAGATTGATCAAAATACAATGCATAGACGTCATATGATCACACCGGTACACGTGACCTGTTCCTCCAACAGGATTTATTCTTCCCTCCTGGTAACGTGAATTTTCTACACTCAGTTGGTCAATGAATATCCAGGCACCATTTATTCTTCTCTTTCCTAATGTGAGATTGGGCACGCCCTTTCTCCATCAGACAGAAGCTTCAAACGACCTCAAATATATTTCCTTTCCTTACAGAAAGGCTATTTACTTGCAGGATTTCTTATTATTCTCACTCACACAGATGAGCAGCCACTTGTGCCCAAATGAATCAGAAAGTTGAATGACTCACAGCCGCCCAAGCAAACCACTCACCCACACAAGATGAGCAGACCTAATCTATTTAACACTGTCTCTATATTTTGAAGCCCTTGTGGCTATTTAACCCGTTCACCTACTCAGGATGACCGGTGTTACTCCAATTTATGCTGTCACCTACGCCGGATGACCTAACTTTTTTACCTGATCGACCCTGCCTAACTTTGGCATCACCACAACACAGGATGATGCCCCACCTACCCGAGCAGACCTCTAACAATGCATTCCTCATTAGAGCAGTAACCGTAGGTCCCAAATTTAGCTAGCCACCTGCCCGTTCATCCCTCTGGAGCGCTAATTTTTAGCTCTCCAAAGCGGTATCCACAGGATTTCTATTTATTTAGCTCCCTAGGTGATACACTTCCTTCACACACCTGGACTTTCCTAAGCGACCTGTAAATTCTGCCCTTTCTTTCTGATACACTTCACAGAAAAAAGAAGCGGTATTGCACAGGATTTCTGACAAACAACAGAGTGACATCGACATGTATTCTTAAATTCAAAAGCTCCTAGTCTCTAATTTTCTGGTTCTTAAATTTGGAGAGACCTACTTGGTATTTCTGCAGCTGATGCCGTGCCCCGGATCGGACCACACAAACGTTATACTATATAAGTAAGAACTTGGCTTACCTGTTAAAATCAATTTCAATCAATTTTATTTTATATAGCCCTTCGTACATCAGCTAATATCTCGAAGTGCTGTACAGAAACCCGGCCTAAAACCCCAAACAGCTAGTAATGCAGGTGTAGAAGCACGGTGGCTAGGAAAAACTCCCTAGAAAGGCCAAAACCTAGGAAGAAACCTAGAGAGGAACCAGGCTATGAGGGGTGGCCAGTCCTCTTCTGGCTGTGCCGGGTGGAGATTATAACAGAACCATGCCAAGATGTTCAAAAATGTTCATAAGTGACAAGCATGGTCAAATAATAATCAGGAATAAATCTCAGTTGGCTTTTCATAGCCGATCATTAAGAGTTGAAAACAGCAGGTCTGGGACAGGTAGGGGTTCCATAACCGCAGGCAGAACAGTTGAAACTGGAATAGCAGCAAGGCCAGGCGGACTGGGGACAGCAAGGAGTCACCACGGCCGGTAGTCCCGACGTATGGTCCTAGGGCTCAGGTCTCTCAGTTGGCTTTTCATAGCCGATCATTAAGAGTTGAAAACAGCAGGTCTGGGACAGGTAGGGGTTTCGTAACCGCAGGCAGAACAGTTGAAACTGGAATAGCAGCAAGGCCAGGCGGACTGGGGACAGCAAGGTGTCAGCATGCCCGGTAGTCCTGACGTATGGTCCTAGGGCTCAGGTTCTCAGAGAGAAAGAGAGAACGAGAGAATTAGAGAGAGCATACTTAAATTCACACAGGACACTGGATAAGACAGGAGAAGTACTCCAGGTATAACCAACTAACCCCAGCCCCCCGACACATAAACTACTGCAGCATAAATACTGGAGGCTGAGACAGGAGTGGTCCGGAGACACTGTGGCCCCATCCGAAGAAACCCCGGACAGGGCCAAACAGGAAGGATATAACCCCACCCACTCTGCCAAAGCACAGCCCCCGCACCACTAGAGGGATATCCTCAACCACCAACTTACAATCCTGAGACAAGGCCGAGTATAGCCCACAGAGGTCTCACCACAGCACAAACCAAGGGGGGCGCCAACCCAGACAGGAAGATCACGTCAGTAACTCAACCCACTCAAGTGACGCACCCCTCCTAGGGACGGCATGAAAGAGCACCAGCAAGCCAGTGACTCAGCCCCTGTAACAGGGTTAGAGGCAGAGAACCCCAGTGGAGAGAGGGGAACCGGCCTGGCAGAGACAGCAAGGGCTGTTCGTTGCTCCAGAGCCTTTCCGTTCACCTTCACACTCCTGGGCCAGACTACACTCAATCATATGACCTACTGAAGAGATAAGTCTTCAGTAAAGACTTAAAGGTTGAGACCGAGTCTGCGTCTCTCACATGGGTAGGCAGACTGTTCCATAAAAATTGAGATCTATAGGAGAAAGCCCTGCCTCCCGCTGTTTGCTTAGAAATTCTAGGGACAATTAGGAGGCCTGCGTCTTTGTGACCGTAGCGTACGTATTGGTATGTACGGCAGGACCAACTCGGAAAGATAGGTAGGAGCAAGCCCATGTAACGCTTTATAGGTTAACAGTAAAACCTTGAAATCAGCCCTTGCCTTAACAGGAAGCCAGTGTAGGGAAGCTAGCACTGGAGTAATATGATCAAATTTCTTGGTTCTAGTCAGGATTCTAGCAGCCGTATTTAGCACTAACTGAAGTTTATTTAGTGCTTTATCCGGGTAGCCGGAAAGTAGAGCATTGCAGTAGTCTAACCTAGAAGTAACAAATGCATGGATTAATTTTTCTGCATCATTTTTGGACAGAAAATTTCTGATTTTTGCAATGTTACGTAGATGGAAAAAAGCTGTCCTTGAAACAGTCTTGATATGTTCGTCAAAGAGAGATCAGGGTCAAGAGTAACGCCGAGGTCCTTCACAGTTTTATTTGAGACGACTTTACAACCATCAAGATGAATTGTCAGATTTAACAGAAGATCTCTTTGTTTCTTGGGACCTAGAACAAGCATCTCTGTTTTGTCCGAGTTTAAAAGTAGAAAGTTTTCAGCCATCCACTTCCTTATGTCTGAAACACAGGCTTCTAGCGAGGGCAATTTTGGGGGCTTCACCATGTTTCATTGAAATGTACAGCTGTGTGTCATCCGCATAGCAGTGAAAGTTAACATTATGTTTTCGAATAACATCCCCAAGAGGTAAAATATATAGTGAAAACAATAGTGGTCCTAAAACGGAACCTTGAGGAACACCGAAATGTACAGTTGATTTGTCGGAGGACAGACCATTCACAGAGAAAAACTGATATCTTTCCGACAGGTAAGATCTAAACCAGGCCAGAACTTGTCCGTGTAGACCAATTTGGGTTTCCAGTTTCTCCAAAAGACTGTGGTGATCGATGGTGTCAAAGGCAGCACTAAGGTCTAGTAGCACGAGGACAGATGCAGAGCCTCGGTCTGACGCCATTAAAAGGTCATTTACCACCTTCACAAGTGCAGTCTCAGTGCTATGATGGGGTCTAAAACCAGACTGAAGCATTTCGTATACATTGTTTGTCTTCAGAAAGGCAGTGAGTTGCTGCGCAACAGCTTTTTCTAAAGCGGCCGCTTTTGTTTGTATGGTCCGTCCAAGCCGTTTCATAACTGCAGATGTACACCGTCTCTGGCCCCTGTTGTCAACTACTGGCAAAGCTCGCCAAAAATGTGTCGTAATAATAATAATAATAATATAATATTATTAATAATAATAATAATAATAATACTAATTAGAGAAATATTTGACTCAAAAAGTAGTCAACTTAAAAATATTTCTCAAGAGTCTGCAACTTGTGAATTTAGAAATTAGACTTTTATTATTTGCATAACAAAGCCGAGCTTGCTCCATGGAGCAACAACTGCTTTCCCTGAACCGGAGCGCTCCTTTTTATACAGACACAAATGCATAGTCACACTGATACAACTGATAGTTCCTCCTCCCTATGTGAATGAATAACATCTTTCAGTATCACATGTTGGCTACTCACGAGGGCTACTTGCGCTTCTCTAAGTGGGGCCTCTGTATCTTATTAGTGGCATGACTCAAAAAAGTATGTACATACGTACGTTAAAGAACAATCACACTCTGTATTGACTATATTCACTATCCAGGCATGCATCTGGAGTACAAAGTATCAATCATGTTCATTCTGTTTCACCTTTATCATTTCATAACACATTATAAAACATATAAATTAATACTTAAACATGGTTTAAACATGTCATCCATAACCCATTCTCAACCACATACATTTAAGCATTTATCATTTACCATCCTCCCTGGCCCTTGAGATTATGTGCATGTGGCTATGTGTCAGGTCATAAGGTCATAAGCACAAACAAATGATAACACTAGTTCCATTGTTACTCCAATCTCCACACAGCCATCACGAGGAGTTCTATCTCCATCACATGTCATTGACATACCCAGACCAGCTGCAGGGAGTTTATGAAAAACACATAAATGTCTCTGCTCTGTATTAACCCTTCAACTGGTTCTCAATCCATAAACATTTTAAGGCATATAGGTGTTTAATTCTACAACATATGTACTTGAAAATCATCCATACATGGCATAATACTGTGGATCTATTAAAAAATAAATAACAATAATAACAACAAAGAAACAAAGAAACAAATAAACAATATCATTCCCTAGACATTCCCAGATAGAAATGAAGTCTAAAATAATCTGAGGAGGAGGCCAATAGGAACTGAAAACCCTTTACCAAAAATCACAGAAGAAGAATTACATATCCGGTTATCAGAGGGGCCTCATAGTCAAACACTGGTATAGGCTGGGTATACCTGCAACCATGAGGATGTCTCTGTAGAGGATCTACTGAGCTCTCACTGTCTTATCTGTCAGTTGGTTTATCTAGTCTGTGTCAGGATGTCACTCATATTACTGTTGCTCCTCTCTGTGTTTGTAGGTGAGTGCTGAATTCTCATCTTCAACCAAATAACATTTTGAAAACGAAATGGTAGTAATACTTAAAAGTTTATATAACATGTATTTTACGTGATAGGGGTATCTAATCCAGATATTTTCCATTGACCATTCAACTTAATTAGGAATTAACATTAACACAATGACAATACATATGTTGTTGCAGGTGATAGTATGGAGCAGGAAACAATAACTCCAGTGAAGCCTGAAGTCAATGCTCTCCAAGGAACAGACATCACTCTCTCCTGCAACTACAAGGGCAACGTTAACAATCTCCAACGGTACCGTCAATACCCCGGATCTAGACCAGAATGTCTTCTTTTGATCCTACAGAGCAACATGTAAAGTTGAAGTCGGACGTTTACATACACCTTAGCCAAATACATTTAAACTCAGTTTTTCACAATTCCTGACATTTAATCCTAGTAAATATTCCCTGTCTTAGGTCAGTTAGGATCACCACTTTATTTTAAGAATGTGAAATGTCAGAATAATAGCAGAGAGAATGATTTCTTTCAGCTTTTATTTCTTTCATCACATTCCTAGTGGGTCAGAAGTTTACATACACTCAATTAGTATTTGGTAGCGTTGCATTTAAATTGTTTGGGTCAAACGTTTCGGGTAGCCTTCCAAAAGCTTCCCACAATAAGTTGGGTGAATTTTGGCCCATTCCTCCTGACAGAGCTGGTGCAACTGATTCAGGTTTGTAGGCCTCCTTGCTCGCACACGCTTTTTCAGTTCTGCCCACACATTTTCTATAGGATTGAGGTCAGGGCTTTGTGATGGCCACTCCAATACCTTGACTTTGTTGTCCTTAAGCCATTTTGCCACAACTTTGGACGTATGCTTGGGGTCATTGTCCATTTGGAAGACCAATTTGCGACCAAGCTTTAACTTCACGACTGATGTCTTGAGATGTTGCTTCAATATATCCACATAATTTTCCTTCCTCATGATACCATCTTTTTTGTGAAGTGCACCAGTCCCTCCTGCAGCAAAGCACCCCCACAGCATGATGCTGCCACTCCCGTGCTTCACGGTTGGGATGGTGTTCTTCGGCTTGCAAGCGTGCCCCCTTTTATCTCCAAACATAACGATGATCATCAGACCAGAGGACATTTCTCCAAAAAGTACGTTCTTTGTGCAGTTGCAAACCGTAGTCTGGCTTTTTTATGGCGGTTTTGGAGCAGTGGCTTCTTCCTTGCTGAGCGACCTTTCAGGTTATGTCGATATAGGACTCGTTTTACTGTGGATACTTTTGTACCTGTTTCCTCCAACATCTTCACAAGGTCCTTTGCTGTTGTTCTGGGATTGATTTGCACTTTTCGCACCAAAGTACGTTCCTCTCTAGGAGACAGAACGCGTCTCCTTCATGAGCGGTTTGACGGCTGTGTGGTCCCATGGTGTTTAAACTTGCGTACTATTGTTTGTACAGATGAACGTGGTACCTTCAGGCATTTGAGAATTGCTCCCAAAGTTGACTTGTGGAAGTCTACAAAATTTTTTATGAGGTATTGGCTGATTTCTTCTGATTTTCCCATGATTTCAAGCATAGAGGCACTGAGTTTGAAGGTAGACCTTGAAATACATCCACAGGTACACCTCCAATTGACTCAAATTATGTAAATTCGCCTATCAGAAGCTTCTAAAGCCATGCCATCATTTTCTGGAATTTCCCAAGCTGTTTAAAGGCACAATGAACTTAGTGTATGTAAACTTCTGACGCACTGGAATTGTGATACAGTGAATTATATGTGAAATAATCTGTCTGTAAACAATTGTTGGAACATGTATTTGTGTCATGCACAAAGTAGATTTCCTAACCGACTTGCCAAAACTATAGTTTGTTAACAAGACATTTGTGGAGTGGTTGAAAAATTAGTTTTAATGACTCCAACCTAAGTGTATGTAAACTTCCGACTTCAACTGTATGTACAGAATACATCCATTGCAACTCCACGACACACTGGTAGACTGAATGAAGAGAAGACCTGTTTTGTTTCAGGAACAATTAAATGTATGTGTTTTAAACCATTCTCTATGCTGGTGTCAGTTGTGAGGACCTCCACTCAAGAAAGAAGAGTATTGTTTAGAGGGAACCCCTGTTACCCTGTCTTACAACTACTCCAGAACAGCTACTGGTGGAGATTAATTCTATTGGTATCACCAAGACACAGCACAAAGGCCAACGCTCCTCCTGTACATCTCATGTTCAGAGTTTATAAAGAAAGTAGATCTTCTGAAAACTCGAATATCTGTCAAACTGAATAAAGAGAAAAAACATTTGGATCTGGAGATCTCCTCTGCTGAAGTGTCAGACTCTGCTCTGTACTACTGTGCTGTGATAACCACGGTGACAGGAAAATTCCTTCAATTTGATGTGTATTCATATTCTGCTACAGTCAAGCCTCTTAACCACATCATATACATACAATATGCATGGTTTATATGACATCATTGCTCTCAACATTTAAATTTGGTCAGCAAAGTGTAAGTCGACTATAAAGGGTTTTCTTTATATTTACCCACAAACAGACATTTCTGCAACTCCTGGCTGATCTTCAGGTGAGGTACCTTCTTATCTTACATGTGCTGCCCACTACACCTTCTGAAGGATGGATTAATCAGGCCCAAGTGAACCACGTGGCTCATCCAACTCTTCTCACTCTTCAGCCACAACCACTGAGATGTTCTCTCTACCTCCTGATCAGTTATATGATATATCTTATTTGTCTGTGATCCTCCTGTTATTAAGTATTTGACTGTCCTCCATAGTTATGAAGTCCAGTGACAAGGTTTTTCTATGTATAATAATGATACAATAGTTCCATCTAGTATTCAACATTCTGCCCAACAAGGTGAAATCTTGACATTGCTTGTATTTTCAAGGGTAAGTTACTAATGAGAGTCAATAAGTGTCAGTGGAGTCTCATCAGTTTGCTTCTATCCTTTAAGCTAGAAATATCTGTTTTTTTGCAAGGGCTGCTTCTCAATCCACCGCATCAGCCTATGGCAGTCTTTCGCATCTGCGCTGGAAGGTGGCCGACCTACAGTAGTGTTTGTCGAACCATGAGACATCCTGAAAATCGTCTTCTCTCAAAAACGTCTGTAGCGTCTGAATGGTTTGACCTAGAAAACTAATTTGACCGCTCTATGGAAAGATGAGACTTTCACGAATACGATGGTGGTCTCTCGTCTGAAGTCGATACCGTCGATGTGCCAACTTCTGGTTGTAGCGTACGAAACGTTTGGGCTACAAACTAATTTGACACCACAGTGGAGAATTTAAGGGGTTAAATATGTGCACCCAACATATACAGTGGGGGAAAAAAGTATTTAGTCAGCCACCAATTGTGCAAGTTCTCCCACTTAAAAAGATGAGAGAGGCCTGTAATTTTCATCATAGGTACACGTCAACTATGACAGACAAAATGAGAAAAATAAATCCAGAAAATCACATTGTAGGATTTTTAATGAATTTATTTGCAAATTATGGTTGAAAATAAGTATTTGGTCAATAACAAAAGTTTCTCAATACTTTGTTATATACCATTTGTTGGCAATGACACAGGTCAAACGTTTTCTGTAAGTCTTCACAAGGTTTTCACACACTGTTGCTGGTATTTTGGCCCATTCCTCCATGCAGATCTCCTCTAGAGCAGTGATGTTTTGGGGCTGTCGCTAGGAGCAACACAGACTTTCAACTCCCTCCAAAGATTTTCTATGGGGTTGAGATCTGGAGACTGGGCTAGGCTACTCCAGGACCTTGAAATGCTTCTTACGAAGCCACTCCTTCGGTGCTCGGGCCGTGTGTTTGGGATCATTGTCATGCTGAAAGACCCAGCCACGTTTCACCTTCAATGCCCTTGCTGATGGAAGGAGGTTTTCACTCAAAATCTCACGATACATGGCCCCATTCATTCTTTCCTTTACACGGATCAGTCGTCCTGGTCCCTTTGCATTAAAACAGCCCCAAAGCATGATGTTTCCACCCCCATGCTTCACAGTAGGTATGGTGTTCTTTGGATGCAACTCAGCATTCTTTGTCCTCCAAACACGACGAGTTGAGTTTTTACCAAAATGTTCTATTTTGGTTTCATCTGACCATATGACATTCTCCCAATCCTCTTCTGGATCATCCAAATGCACTCTAGCAAACTTCAGACGGGCCTGGACATGTACTGGCTTAGCAGGGGGACACGTCTGGCACTGCAGGATTTTAGTCCCTGGCGGCGTAGTGTGTTACTGATGGTAGGCTTTGTTACTTTGGTCCCAGCTCTCTGCAGGTCATTCACTAGGTCCCCCCATGTGGTTCTGGGATTTTTGCTCACCGTTCTTGTGATCACTTTGACCCCACGGGGTGAGATCTTACGTGGAGCCCCAGATCGAGGGAGATTATCAGTGGTCTTGTATGTCTTCCATTTCCCTAATAATTGCTCCCACAGTTGATTTCTTCAAACCAAGCTGCTTACCTATTGCAGATTCAGTCTTCCCAGCCTGGTGCAGGTCTACAATTTTGTTTCTGGTGTCCTTTGACAGCTCTTTGGTCTTGGCCATAGTGGAGTTTGGAGTGTGACTGTTTGAGGTTGTGGACAGGTGTCTTTTATACTGATAACAAGTTCAAACAGGTGCCATTAATACAGGTAACGAGTGGAGGACAGAGGAGCCTCTTAAAGAAGAAGTTACAGGTCTGTGAGAGCCAGAAATCTTGCTTGTTTGTAGGTGACCAAATACTTATTTTCCACCATAATTTACAAATAAATTCATAAAAAATCCTAAAATGTGATTTTCTGGAAAGAAAATTCTCAATTCGTCTGTCATAGTTGACGTGTACGTATGATGAAAATTACAGGCCTCTCTCATCTTTTTAAGTGGGAGAACTTGCACAATTGGTGGCTGACTAAATACTTTTTTTTCCCCACTGTATATATATATATATATATATATATATATATATATATATATATATATATATATATATATATATATATTTCTCTGAGCTTTCTGATATCTCATATAGGACAGACACTTAAAACCTTATTCCATACTATTTATTTTTTGAATGTCATTTTTTGCCATTTATGAATGTGTTATTCAATGCGTTTCTATGGGATTTGGTAGTAAGGCCAAATTCAATATTTTATCAAATAATTTTGTTATATATTTTCTAATAAGCAAAGGGGTCCTAAAATACCAAATCAAATAGCTAAATGATCCATGGGATGACCATTTTAAAACAATTCAATATGTCAATTAATAACCCCCCCCCAACCTCTTAGAATGAAATGATGCATGCAGCATGCCAACACTTTACAGGTGTCGGTGTGGCATAATTTCTCCTAATAATTAGCATATCAAACTAAATCCACCTGAGAAGGGCAGCATTTCACAGGAAATCCTTCTAGCCGTTCAAATTAATTGACTATACAATAAGCTCCTCCCCTACTGCAGAGCCCCACAATTATGAGACTTCTCAGCTACAGTGTATGGAACTTAAAGACTACAACAGTCTATTCTTCCTCTATACATGAATCATAATGGCCCCTTTGGCTTAGGAAAACTGTACTTATCCTGGCTGCATGCTATTTTGGTACAGTATAGTGCTTCTCCTTTCTACATTCTCATTCTCTGAATCTTAACCTATTAATTGCTATAAAAAAAATAAAAAAATCATAAACTACTATAACTACTTTTTTAGATTGCAAAGGTGAAGAGGCTGTTGACCAGCAGAGTGGACATGTTACTGCCCTTGAAGGAGGACTGGTAACACTCAGCTGTAACTACACTACCATTAGTCCATCTCTTGATCTCTTCTGGTACATCCAGTTAACTACGGACTCTCTTCAGTATGTCCTGAGAAGAGATCGTTATTCAGAAGGGAGCAATAGTGATGACTTCAAAGAGAGGTTCGATTCCAGGCTGAATTTCACATCTAGCTCTGTCCTCTTGACGATCCAGAGGTTGCAGCTGTCTGACTCTGCTGTGTACTACTGTGCTCTGAGGCCCACTGTGAAACAGGATATACAGTCCCCTACAAAAACTAGTGTAGCCTTTGCACTAGTGTAGAACATATGCTATCCTTACTTCTGTGGTTAGCAGGGCTGTAGACCTCACAAAGTGACACACAGAAGAACATTTCTGTCACGATCGTTAACGGATGACACGGACCAAGGCGCAGCGTGATAAGCGTACATTTTATTTAGTACTGAACACACGACAAAAACAACAAATGAACGATACGTGAAGTCCTAGGTTACACAAAACAAACCTTTACGGAACAAGATCCCACAAACTAACATGCCAACAGGCTGCCTAAGTATGGTCCCCAATAAGAGACAACGAGCTACAGCTGTCTCCGATTGGGAACCACCCTGGCCAACATAGAAACTAAACGATCTAGAACCAAACATAGAAAACTAAACATAGAACATACACACCCTGGCTCAACAATTAAGAGTCCCCAGAGCCAGGGCGTGACAGTACCCCCAAAGGTGCGGACTGCGACCGCGCCACACCAACACAACAGGGTAGGTGCCGGGTGGGCATTCCGCCTCGGAGTCCGATCCGGCTCCGGGCGTGACCACCACTCTCTCTCTACCCCCCCGTTGCGCCCCTGGTCTGGTCTGGCCCTGCTGGCCGGAGCTGGACTGAACACCGGTGGAACAGGCACGGGCCGTGCCGGACTGACGACGCGCACCACTGGCTTGGTGCGGGGAGCAGGAACGGGCCGGACCGGGCTGATGACGAGCACCACTGGCTTGGTGCGGGGAGCAGGAACAGGCCGGACCGGGCTGGCGACGCACACCACTGGCTTGGTGCGGGGAGCAGGAACAGGCCGGACCGGGCTGGCGACGCCACCACAGGCTTGGTGCGGGGAGCAGGAACAGGCCGACCGGGCTGGCGGCAGCGCACCACAGGCTTGGTGCGGGGAGCAGGAACAGACCGGACCGGGCTGGCGACGCACACCACAGGCTTGGTGCGGGGAGCAGGAACAGGCCGGACCGGGCTGGCAACGCGCACCACAGGCTTGGTGTGGGGAGCAGGAACAGGCCGGACCGGGCTGGCGGCCCGACGCACCACAGGCTTGGTGCGAGGAGCAGGAACAGGCCGGACCGGGCTGGCGACGCGCACCACTGGCTTGGTGCGGGGAGCAGGAACAGGCCGGACCGGGCTGGCGACGCGCACCACAGGCTTGGTGCGGGGAGCCGGAACGGGCCGGGCCGGACTGTGGAGGCGGACTGGAGGTCTGGAGCGGAGAGCTGACACATCCCGTCCTGGCTGAATGCCTATTTCCACACAATATGTGTGAGGCATCAGCACAGGACATACAGGGCTGTGCACTCGTACTGGCGCTACAGCACGTGGCACTGGCGCAGGATATACGGGACCAAGGAGGGGTACTGGAGGCCACGAGCGTTGAGCCAGCACACCCCGTCCTGGCTGCATGCCCACCTTAGCACGACACGTGCGTGGTGCTAGCACAGGACGTACAGGACTGTGCCGGAAAACTCGCGGCACAGTACGTGGCTCCGCATAACACGGAGCCTGCCCAGTCTCACGCTTCCTAGCCTGAGTATGGGGAGTTGGCTCTGCTCTAACTCTAGGCTCCGCCAACCACCCTTTTGGCCCCCCCCAAAAAAAAGATCTTGGGGCTGTCTCTCGGGCTTCCTCCTCGGCCGGTACCCTCTGCGTTGCCGCTGCTCCTCTCTGTAGCGCGCCTCCACAGTCTCCTCCCAAGGACGGCGATCCATTCCGGCCTGAATCTCTTCCCAAGTCCAGGCTGTCTGTTCCTGGACACACTGCTTGGTCCTCTTTCGGTGGGATCTTCTGTCACGATCGTTAACGGATGAGACGGACCAAGGCGCAGCGTGATAAGCGTACATTTTATTTAGTACTGAACACACGACAAAAACAACAAATGAACGATACGTGAAGTCCTAGGTTACACAAAACAAACCTTTACGGAACAAGATCCCACAAACTAACTTGCCAACAGGCTGCCTAAGTATGGTCCCCAATCAGAGACAAGGAGCTACAGCTGTCTCCGATTGGGAACCACCCTGGCCAACATAGAAACTAAACGATCTAGAACCAAACATAGAAAACTAAACATAGAACATCCACACCCTGGCTCAACAATTAAGAGTCCCCAGAGCCAGGGCGTGACAATTTCAGAGGAGAATGAATGCATGCAAACATCAGTCTGAAGATGGAGAAATCAATCAGTGGATTGATCATTCTGATTATGACTACAGGTAAACAATACCTAAACATTTGAACTTCTTCCATTCTATTAATCATATTATTCAATTGTGGTATTGGTAGTAAAACATATTTTGATGAAGTAAAGTCATTAAAATGTGAAAAATAAGCATGTGTTTCAATTAACTTTTATTATCTATATTTCCTCTGCAGGAATGGCATCTGGAGATAGTGTGACTTCTGACAAGGAGGAGTATACCCCACTGAGGAATTATTAGTAACTCTGAGCTGTACATATGAAACAAGCAGCAGTAACATCAACCTTTATTGGTACCAACGATACCCTAACCAGGCACCTCAGTACCTACTGAATAATCATCAATATGAATCTACAACGTCCCAAACGTCAACTACACTCATGATAAAACAAGTAACTCTGGCAGACACAGCTCTCCACTACTGTGCCCTGAAGGACACCCATTGATACAGAGTCTCTGAGAGGATGTACAAAAACTAGAACACTGATAAATCACTTGTTTTAGATGAGCTTGTTTGTCATTTCCTGAACACAGTTCACTATCAGGCAGCAGAGAGTCTGTAGATTAGATTATTGTGGTTACACCTAGGGCTGTTGCAGTGACCGTATTGCCGCCACATCAGCGGTCACGAGTCATGAAGGAAGTCAAATTCCAGGTGACCGTTTAGTCACGGTAATTAGGCTTCTCCAAGCTCTGATGCTGCTGCTGGTCATTAGTAGCCTACCAAACTTGCTAACTGCCTGGTACTCAGCACTCTATTGTCCCACTAATCACTCTGACATCAATGCAAATGTTATCGAAAATCTAATCAAACACTTAATGAGATCCCATGAGCTAATATTGCACAACATTTCTATAGGCTATATAATTGCGCAGGAAAACAGGGTGATGGCCTCTACTAAAAAGAGGAGGATCCCATCAGCTTTCTATAGGCTAGGCCTATGTCACAAGTGTAGAGAGGAGTAGGCAGGAGGCAGTCGCAGGTTTAGAACTACTGAATTTATTAAAGCACCATAGCTTAAAGCGGGACGAAACCCACAGTGCAAAATATAAAGTACTCAGGAAATAGCAGGAGAGATTCCTCTCAGGAAAACAAGCAACATATACATTGACCGACAAAGACAAATGACAGAGAGAGTATACTGTATATACAGTGATAGAGTGTGGATTGGAACCAGGTGTTTGTAATGATGACGAGACAAGTCTGGGGTTGATGAGTGAAGAGCGTTTGCCAGCAGCAGGTTCGGCAGCACCTAGAAGGCCGGCGACGCCGAACGCCTGAGCTGTACTTTGTTCAATTGTGTTCTTCATACTATAAAATAATCCCACAGAATTCTAAGCAAATCTTGTCTGCTAAATTAACTAGTGTAACCCACAGCCATTTGGCATAGCCAGATCAGGACCTAACATAAGGACAACTCTGAGTATGCGATTCTTTTCTTCTGAAATAGACCTGTCTAAAATAAATAATGGATTTTTTGTGAAAGTGTAGACTTTATTACATGGATTTATTAGACTTTTTTAAATGTAGATGTTCCAAAGGTCTGCATCAGTGGCTTGTCGGCTATGTGTGGAAGCAAGGAGATGCTAAATGTGTTTATGTTAATTAGCGGTCAATTACCGTGAGACCAACAGTTATTTGCTTGACAATCACCGGCTGACGATATTTCGTGACCGCCACAGCCCTATCCCTGATGTGATTTGAACTCACATCTTTTGGGTTGTTAGACGTTCACGTTATACACCCAACCATCTACCCCGACCAACCACCCTACTTAGTAACCGTGATGGAAATTGTAATGTTGGTGCTTTTCTATTCTATACATTTCTATGTTCTATTCATATGCTGTTCTAATAACCACTTTCTGTGTTCATGCAAGTGACTGATCGGACGAATCCTCACTTATCAGTATCTGCAATTTGGCAGTACGCCCAGACCTTGTTTTGAGAACGAAAGATATCTCAGTTTCAAGGTCTCAGCTTAGAGAGAAGAAGCCTTGGTCATGTTATGAACCAGTATTGGTCGGTCACATGAATGAAACAAAATGGTAATAATGAATTTATTATGCTAAATCATGCAAATATAACACACCTGCAGGGATGGCATGTGTACATATGGTGCATTGAGTTGGTTGGAACCTCTCCAGCGCGCTGACAATAAACAATGATTAATTTAAGATTGACTTGGAGTGTCCCTAGTGGTGATTTCCACGACATGGTGTAGAATTTCCATAACATAACCATCTGTCTTTTGTAACCATACCAAACATAACATATCACAGTTATTTGACGGTCCCGGATTTACATTTACTATGTTACGTCTAGTCTATGAGACTAGGCTGTGTATAAAGCTGCCATATCACAGAGCGGAAGCGAACATATCTGATATAATGTATTGTCATAGTGTTGTGGGAACAAAGTTAAATCTGTTAGATAGGTAGCTCTTGGTGCCACAGAGTCTGAATGCCAAGGATTCCAGTATGTCTAGGGAGCTTACTGGTGTTTATCTTAGAATGATTGATAGATGGAATATACTGACTTGGGTACAAGCTGGTACCATCAGAGTGGGGAATGCCCACTAATGGGTATCAGATGTTGTTGAAGAAACTTGTAACATGAAGTATATAAACTGAAAGATTTCCTTTGTCCAGGGTTCGAATGACAAGAGGCAACGCCTGTGCCATTTGTTATGCGAACCCGGTACCGTATCTATTAAATACTTTGCATCAACTTTACATCTAAGTGTTAAATATATTCTTGCATCCTGAATTACTTGATACCAGAGGAACTCATCATAACAATATCCCTGATAAGAAATATGCATCCGCAACGTCCCGGGTATCAACTGAAATGATCATAACACACCTAATCCTGACAGATTCCTCTCTCTACTACTGTGCGCTCAGGGATTGTTATAACCATTATTGTTATAACCAGTGAAACATATAAGACCCTGTACAAAAACCAGCAGAACAAAATGCTTTGTTGCTGTGTGGATCAAAATTAAACATCAAATCACAGGTTGAGATCAGAGAATTGTGGTCACATCTGCGCTGTGTTGAATCGCCAGGTATCTAGTGTTTCTCTGTCTTCATATTCAATGAACTGTGAGAAAGATGTATTCTTCACTCTTCAATCAGTGGTCTTCAATTTCAATTACCATTGGCAGTTTTTGATATTGGCTGGATAATCACTTGGGAAAATGACAAAGTACAACAATATTATTATTATTATTATTATTATTTTATTTGTAATTTTTTTAGGGGGTAGATCAGCTTAATATTGCAGATAGATTGTAACTTCCATCAATGTAATTGTCTGCATCACTTCCAATCCCCCATGTTTTATTTTATATATATATATATATATATATATATATATATATATATATATATATATATATATATATATATATATACAGTGGTGTGAAAAGGTGTTTGCTCCCTTCCTGATTTGTTATTTGTTTGCATGTTTGTCACACTTAAATGTTTCAGATCATCAAACAAATTTAAATATTAGTCAAAGATAACACAAGTAAACACACAATGCAGTTTTGAATTGAAGGTTGTTATTATTAAGGGAAAACAAAATCCAAACCTACATGGCCCTGTGTGAAAAAGTGTTTGCCCCCCCTGTTATAACACAACTCAACTGTGGTTTATCACACCTGAGTTCAATTATTCTAGCCACACCCAGGCCTGATTACTGCCACACCTGTTCTCAATCAAGGAATCACTTAATTAGGACCTGCCTGACAAAGTGAAGTAGACCAAAATATCCTCAAAAGCTAGACATCATGCCGAGATACAAAGAAATTCAGGAACAAATTAGAAATAAAGTAATTAAGATCCATCAGTCTGGAAAAGGTTATAAAGCCATTTCTAAAGCTTTGGGACTCCAGTAAAGCACAGTGAGAGCCATGATCCACAAATGGCGAAAACATGGAACAGTGGTGAACCTTCCCAGGAGTGGCCGTCCGACCAAAATTACCCCAAGAGCGCAGCGACGACTCATCCAAGAGGTCACAAAAGACCCCACAACAACATCCAAAGAGCTGCAGGCCTCACTTGCCTCAATTAAGGTCAGTGTTCATGACTCCACCATAAGAAAGAGACTGGGCAAAAATGGCCTGCATGGCAGAGTTCCAAGACGAAAACCACTGCTGAGCAAAAATAACATTAAGGCTTGTCTCATTTTTGCCAGAAAACATCTTGATGATCCCCAAGACCTTTGGGAAAATACTCTGTGGACTGACGAGACAAAAGTTGAACTTTTTGGAAGGTGTGTGTCCCATTACATCTGGCGTAAAAGTAACACTGCATTTCAGAAAAAGAACATCATACCAACAGTAAAATATGGTGGTGGTAGTGTGATGGTCTGGGCCTGTTTTGCTGGTTCAGGACCTGAAAGACTTGCTCTGATAAATGGAACCATGAATTCTGCTGTCTACCAAAAAATCCTGAAGGAGAATGTCCGGCCATCTGTTCGTGACCTCAAGCTGAAGCGAACTTGGGTTCTGCAGCAGGACAATGATCCAAAACACACCAGCAAGTCCACCTCTGAATGGCTGAAGAAAAACAAAAGGAAGACTTTGGAGTGGCCTAGTCAAAGTCCTGACCTGAATCCTATTGAGATGCTGTGGCATGACCTTAAAAAGGCAGTTCATGCTCAAATCCTCCAATGTGGCTGAATTACAACAATTCTGCAAAGATGACGGGGCCAAAATTCCTCCACAGCGCTGTAAAAGACTCATTCCAAGTTATCGCAAACGCTTGATTGCAGTTGTTGTTGCAAAGGGTGGCCCAACCAGTTATTAGGTTGTAGGGGAAAATCACTTTTTCACACAGGGCCATGTGGGTTTGGATTTTGTTTTCCCTTAATAATAACAACCTTCATTTCAAAACTGCATTTTGTGTTTACTTGTGTTATCTTTGACTAATATTTAAATTTCTTTGATGATCTGAAACATTTAAGTGTGACAAACATGCAAACAAATAAGAAATCAGGAAGGGGGCAAACACTTTTTCACACCACTGTATATATATATATATACACACATACATATACATATCCTTTAAAAAATATATATTCCCCTTTATTACTTTCCAACCCCACCACCCTTTCCCTACTTGGAGTAAACTAGTCAACAACAATGCTTATGCCTCTACTTCCAGCTTATACTTACTATGTACATTTTATGGACAATTTTACAATAATTATATTTTGTTAGTTTTTTCTCCTGTACTTCTTCTACTCGCAATATTATTGTTTGTAGTTACTCCTTGTCACGATCGTTGACACGATCGCATACAAGCCTAAACACGGAACAAGATCCCACAACTAAGGTAGGCAAACAGGCTACTAAAGTATGATCCCCAATCAGAGACAACGAGCGACAGCTGCCTCTGATTGGGAATCACACCTGGCCAAACCTAGAAATACACATCTAGAATCTAAACGTAGAAATAATAACATAGATCCTCACGCCCTGACCAAACCAACTAAAGACAACCGGCCTCTCAAGGCCAGGGCGTGACAGTACCCCCCCCAAAGGTGCGTACTCCGGCCGCACCAACCTGACTCATTAGGGGAGGGTCCGGGTGGGCTTCAGCCTCGGAGGCGGATCCGGCTCCGGGAGTGACGACCTATTCCTCTCTGCCTGCCCGTTGCGCCCCTGGTCTGGTCTGGACCTCGGCCCGATGCATACCGGGCTGGTGACACGTACCACCGGTTTGGTGCGAGGAGCAGGGACGGGCCGTACTGGACTGGGAACACGCACCACTGGCTCCGCTGACCGGAGCTGGATCGGGCACCGGTGGTGCGGACTGCTCTGGCTCCGGAGTGGAGCCGCTGACCGGAGCTGGATCGGGCAACGGTGGAGCGGACTGCTCTGTCTCCGGAATGGAGCCGCTTACCGGAGCTGGATCAGGTGCCGATGGAGCAGATTGCTCTGGCTCCGGAGTAGAACCACTGACCGAAGCTGGACTGGGCACCAGTGGAGCGGACTGCTCTGCCTCCGGAATGGAGCCACTGACCGGAGCTGGATCAGGCACCGGTGGAGCGGATTGCTCTGGCTCCGGAGTGGATCCACTGACTGGAGCTGGACTGGGCACCGGTGGAGCGAATTGCTCTGGCTCCGGAGTGGAGCAAACTTCCGGACCCGTATCCATCCCCATCTCTGGAGCAGGACTAAACGCCGTGCCCAGCCTGGGCACCGATGCAGAGGAAAATTCCAGCCCTGTAATAGGACTGGGTGCCGGCCAAAGACTGGGCACCGACAAGTTTAGGAGCTCCCTGCAGGGGACCGTCGCTGGAGGTCGGGTGAGTTGTGTGGTTGAAGGAGGTGTAGAAACGCCACCTCTCTCCAATGTACTCACCATGCGCACCATTGCGCTGCTGAGCGCCTGGATCCTGCTCGCCTGCCATTGGATACGTTCCTCCCAAGATTCGGACGGACCGACTGTACCTGCTGACTCCATTTTAGGTGCGTGTTTCTGTCCTGGAACGGGCCGTACCGGACTGGGAACACGCACCACTGGCTTGGTGCGGGGAGCAGGCACGGGCCGTGCCGGACTGGGAACACGCGCCACTGGCTTGGTGTGAGGAGCAGGCACGGGCCGTGCCGGACTGGGAACACGCGCCACTGGCTTGGTGCGAGGAGCAGGCACGGCCCGTGCCGGAGTGGGAACACGCACCACTGGCTTGGTGCGAGAAACAGGCACGGGGCGTACCGGGCTGGGAACTGCCGTTGAATCTGTACGACTGTTCCAGTCCCTCTCTCTCCGCGCCCAATCCTCCTCCAGTGAGGACTCCTCCGGGAGCCCCCACGAGTTAGGGAACAGAAACTCATCGTCGTCGTCATCCTCCGACTCCCCAGTGTAAAACTTCCCATTCCTGTTCCCATGGTCATAGGGACTCCAACTGGAACCCCACCGGGTGCCGTGGTCGGGGCTCTTCTCTCTCGATCCGCAGGTCTTGGAGGACCTCTAAAATAGCGTCCTCCTCCTCTCTAGTCAGCCCTTTCCCGGCCTCCTGCTGCCTCGTCGTCCACCCCGTGAGCCCCCCCTCAACATTTTATTGGGGCTGCTTCTTGGGCTTCCGCTTCTGCCGGCTTCGTTGATGTCGCCATTGATCCTCTCTAACCCGGGCTTCCTCTGTCTGTTCCCAAGGACAGCGATCCATCCCAGCCTGGATCTCCTCCCATGTCCAAGATCCCTTACCATCCAGGATGTCCTCCCATGTCCAGGATGTCTGCTCCTGGCCACGCTGCTTGGTCCTCGTTTGGTGGGATCTTCTGTCACGATCGTTGATAGACGGGTCAGACCAAGGTGCAGCGTGGTATGCGAACATGTTTATTAAACTCAATAAACATAAACAAAACAAGAAACAACGTAACGTGAAGTCATCAGGCTATACATATACAAGCCTAAACATGGAACAAGATCCCACAACTAAGGTAGGCAAACAGGCTACTAAAGTACGATCCCCAATCAGAGACAACGACCGACAGCTGCCTCTGATTGGGAATCACACCCGGCCAAACCTAGAAGTACACATCTAGAATCTAAACAGAAATAATAACATAGATCCTCACGCCCTGACCAAATCAACTAAAGACAACCGGCCTCTCAAGGCCAGTGCGTGACACTCCTCCACAAAATTCACACTGCTTGGTGGTGTAGTATGACAGTCAACCTGAAGGGGGCAACCATAACAAAGCACACATCCCTGTATTGAGGACGACATACAGACAGACACTTCCCCATGGTCTACTACTGCATGTAATACAGAACAACATGAAGCATCAACAGTAGGACAGAGGGTGTCAAAGCTCTGTGATAGATAGATCAGCATTGTTCTGCTCCTTGTCCATAGAAACATACACTACCAATGAGAAGTTGGATCAAAGCACAATATGTATTTCAATATACTTTATGTACAGTGGTAGACCTGAATTAGATACTATGTAGACTACACAAGTGTTTGTACCTAGAATAGTAATAGAATATGTGTACGCTTTCACAAAAAAAAAGTCTGATAAATTAATCATACTCACTTCGTACAACATTTAAGTCATTGTCAATTCCTTCAGGCTGATTTCCATTTCATGTGAGCTAGATGTGTAGGCTTTACATTTTGTCTACTGTACTGCAAAGAGTGCTAATATAATATTGACGAGGTAATATTGACCCATACATTTCTATACAATTTTACCCCTCTCTGAACAGGCTCCTCCTTCATGTCTGTCAGTTGATGGTGATATACAGGCTGAGATGGACATGGAAGAGAGAGAGAGGATCTCTACCTCTTACTGTAACTCACAGTCACTCTCTGTGTGTTCTGTATAACCATGGTACTCTGTCTGATCATCTGGCTGGTTCTTGTTGTATTGTGCTTCGGTATGATGGAACCTTGTCTCTCATTGGTTTATCTTATCTTTAACTAATGTTAACTATAGTTTTTATAATTTCTATTTCTTTTCCCCCCAGAGTGCACAGGAGACCATGTTCAACAGCAACCAGGAGGTGTGATTGCTACAGAAGGAGGACTGGTAACACTGAGTTGTCAATATAACACCAGTGCTACTAATGCATATCTATATTGGTACAAACAAGAAGCAAATGATTTCCCTAAACATATGCTGAGCCGTTATACTTTTGGATCTGGAGAAAATGCTACAGGGTTCAAGGAGAGGTTTGATGCAAGTCTAAATGCCAAGACACAATCAGTCCCCTTGACAATCCAGAGGTTGCAGCTATCTGACTCTGCTGTGTACTATTGTGCTCTGCAGCCCACAGTGACAGGAAATGTCGGCACGCTGTACTAAAACCTGAAGAAAAAAATCTCCTAGACATCCCCTCATTTTGAATTTCATCATTACCTGTAAAGACAAAACATACATACACAGAAAATGAACCATGAAAGATTTTCAATAAACAATAAAAAATAAAAAGATTAAAATGTTGAATGGAAAAGTGACAGAAACTCATTAAGGCTATCTGATTGTGTAGCTGATTTTTACTTCAGATTTTAGTTTTAAATAGGAAAACAAAATAAACTGTGAATGAATGAACACCTCATGTTAAATAAATGAATATCTTGCATTTCTTGCATCAAACAATGTTTTCCCCTATGACATCACTGTAGTCAGTTCAGGTCAGGTCCTTCTGCCAACTCTGTTGCAATAAAATCAAGAAAATAAATGGGTATAAATAATAGTTTTGTCCAATATCCAATAGAGGGAGACTAAGGTAATCATATTTCAGTGCATTTTGAGTCTGCTGTTACTTCTGCTCATCTGAAAACTCTCTGTATTTTGGGGTGGGGCTTCAAAGGTTTGAGAACAGATGGTCCATTCAAAACTAGAAGGAGGAGGATGTTTTTTTAGTATACACAAATCTTGTTGTTCTATGTGGTATCATTTTAACTTCCAGTTTCAGCCACAATGTCAACCCCGACATTTATTTTGCTTTTAGTATTTGCATGTAAGTAATCTACTATAATCCGTAAAAAAATATATGTTTTATGTTGAATCGAAACAAAGATTTTATGCATTGAAAATAGATCTATAACAGAGTAATAATAGAAGAATAACATATTTTGCATCTCTTGCAGGTGACAGTAATGGTCAGACCATTGAGCCAATCAGAGAGGAGGTGTACGCTCCAGCAGGTAGCAATATTACACTTTCATGCACCTACTCATCTGCAGTCTCTCTTCAATGGTATCTCTAGGACCCTGGATCAGCTCCTCAGTATATCCTGCTTATCCTGCATGGTGTTGGGTCTCCATCACGGGCTCCAGGTCTGGATCCTAGACTGTCAGTCAAACTAAATGATGAGAAGACCCGTGTGGATCTGGAGATCTCCTCTGCTAAAGAGAAAGACTCTGCTATGTACTACTGTGCACTGACGCCCACAGTGAAAGGAAACCTACATACGCTGTACAAAAACCTAACCTGACACATTCTATAGTTACATGACATGACCGAAAGGAGATGTTACATCTCAAGGTTTTTATTTTTAACAGGAAACTTGGTGTGTGTGTTTAAAACTCTATGTAAAGAGGAGGAGCAACATTGTATATGCCTATTTATCATTTCAAAGTCATAGCAGTGTTTTAGCTATGTTGTTTTCTAAATAACTCATTCATGTCTGATCTGTAACATAGACCATGATGCTACTCTGTTATATTCTATTGATTTCAGCCCTTGTAGTTGATACTTTAGAGGATGATATTACTCCAACCAGCCCTGAGGAGTATTATTTAGAGGGTAGCAGAGTTAAGCTCTCCAGTAACTATGCAGTAAAAGCAAATTTTCTGCTGTTTTACAGACAGTTCGTTGGATCAGCACCCCAATTCCTACTCTACACTACAGTCACCTCAAATCCATCTGTATTTAGAGCTCAACCTGAAGAATGTAAGGGTTGGTGTGAGGTGTGACCCAGGTGCGGTATAGGATAGACAGTAGGCAGTAGGCAGAGATGGTGAAACAAGGATCTTTGCTGGTGGTCCAGAAGCCTGTATACAAAATAACGGGCTTATCACGATAAAAGAAAGGCGGAGCAAATAAGTCTCCAAAAACAGGCTGACAGCCAAAATACGAAATACTAACTATGATTGAAACAACTAAAGAAACAGTGAGAACACTTTTCTAGTACCTGTACATACGTCTTCGATCATACACGTATTAGTACTGCTGGGCATTGAAAAACTAACAGAGAAAACTGAGCAAGGGAACACAGGGAAGTGAGGGCATAAATACATAGGGGACACCAATAGGATCCTGATTAGTCCAGACTGTGTGTGAGGAGGTGCCTTAGGTTGTCGGAGGAGGACACCTAATGGATCGCTCCGGAACTGCGACCCCCTACTGTAACAGAAGACCCTCGACTGTCTGTTAATCTGAAAGAAGAGAGAACCCATGTGGTTCTGGAGAACTCCTCTGCTGAAGTGACAGACTCTTCTCTGTACTACTGTGCTCTGAAGCCCACAGTGACAAGAAACCCAGAAACACTGTACAGAAACCTGACAACATATAGTGCCAGTCTAAAGTTTGGGCACACCTACTCATTCACGGGTTTTTTCCTACATTGTAGAATAATAGTGAAGACATACAAACTATGAAAAAACACTTATGGAATCATGTGGTAACAAAAAAGTGCTAAACAAATCAAAATATATTTTAGATTTTAGATTCTTCAAAGTAGCCATGCTTGGCCTTGACAGCTTTGCACACTCTTGGCATTCTCTCAACCAGCTTCACCTGGAATGCTTTTCCAACAGTCTCGATGGCGTTCCCACATATGCTGAGCACTTGATGAATGCTTTTCCTTCACTCTGCGGACCAACTCATCCCAAACCATCTCAATTGGGTTGAGGTCAGGTGATTGTGGAGGCCAGGTCATCTTCTCTAGTACCTGTACATACGTCTTCGATCATACACGTATTAGTACTGCTGGGCATTGAAAAACTAACAGAGAAAACAGAGCAAGGGAACACAGGGAAGTGAGGGCATAAATACACAGGGGACACCAATAGGATCCTGATTAGTCCAGACTGTGTGTGAGGAGGTGCCTTAGGTTGTCGGAGGAGGACACCTAATGGATCGCTCCGGAACTGCGACCCCCTACTGTAACAGAAGACCCTCGACTGTCTGTTAATCTGAATGAAGAGAGAACCCATGTGGTTCTGGAGAACTCCTCTGCTGAAGTGACAGACTCTGCTCTGTACTACTGTGCTCTGAAGCCCACAGTGACAAGAAACCCAGAAACACTGTACAGAAACCTGACAACATATAGTGCCAGTCTAAAGTTTGGGCACACCTACTCATTCAAGGGTTTTTTCCTACATTGAAGAATAATAGTGAAGACATACAAACTATGAAAAAACACTTATGGAATCATGTAGTAACAAAAAAGTGCTAAACAAATAAAAATATATTTTAGATTTTAGATTCTTCAAAGTAGCCATGCTTGGCCTTGACAGCTTTGCACACTCTTGGCATTCTCTCAACCAGCTTCACCTGGAATGCTTTTCCAACAGTCTCGATGGCGTTCCCACATATGCTGAGCACTTGATGAATGCTTTTCCTTCACTCTGCGGACCAACTCATCCCAAACCATCTCAATTGGTTTGAGGTCAGGTGATTGTGGAGGCCAGGTCATCTGATGCAGCACTCCATCACTCTCCTTCTTGGTGAAATAGCCCTTACACAGCCTGGAGGTGTGTTGGGTCATTGTCCTGTTGAAAAACAAATGATAGTCCCACTAAGCCCAAACCAGATGGGATGGTGTATCACTGCAGAATGCTGTGGTAGCCATGCTGGTTAAGTTTGCCTTGAATTCTAAATAAATCACTGACAGTTTCACCAACAATGCACCCCCACACCATCAAACCTCCTCCTCCATGCATCACGGTGGGAACCACACATGCGGAGATCATCTGTTCACCTACTCTGCATCTCACAAAGACAGGGCGGTTGGAACCAAAAATCTCAAATTTGGACTCCAGACCAAAGGACAGATTTCAAGTGTTTCTTGGCCCAAGCAAGTCTCTTCTTCTTATTGGTGCCCTTTAGTAGTGGTTTCTTTGCAGCAAATCGACCATGAAGGCCTGATTCATGCAGTCTCCTCTGAACAGTTGATGTTGAGATGTGTCTGTTACTTGAACTCTGTGAAGCATTTATTTGGGCTGCAATCTGAGGTGCAGTTAACTCTAATGAACTTGTCCTCTGCAGCAGAGGTAACTCTGGGTCTTCCTTTCCTGTGGCGGTCCTCATGAGTGCCAGTTTCATCATAGCGCTTGATGGTTTTTGCGACTGCACTTGAAGAAACTTTCAAAGTTCTTGACATTTTCCGTATTGATTGACCTTCATATCTTAAAGTATTGATGGAACGTTGTTTCTCTTTGCTTATTTGAGCTGTTCTTGCCATAATATGGACTTTGTCTTTTACCAAATAGGGTTATCTTCTGTATACCCCTCCTACCTTGTCACAACACAACTGATTGGCTCAAACTCATTAAGAAGGAAAGAAATTCCACAAATTAACTTTTACGAAGGCACACCTGTTAATTGAAATGCATTCCAGGTGACTACCTGTCATCAAGGGAAAGGGTGGCTCTGAAGACTTCCACTGCTGAAGAGACAGACTCTGCTCTGTACTGCTGTAACATAAACACCACAGTGACAGGAAACTCAGAAACCTGTCAAGAACCATGGGGGGAAACAGACATCCTGGTATGATATACATAAGTAACATAAGGGGAGGGACTTATGGTAAATGAGGGGCTGAACAGAAGTATAGAAACATAAAAACAGGATGAAACTTTCAGAGACTGCTTAGATCTTTCTGTCAGTTTGTCTCTGTTTATCTAATATGGTGTTGTTGTATTCAGTCTTGTTCCTGACCATATTTATTGGTAAGCAATACAATACAATACACTACATTTCAATTCAATTCAATTCAATTCAATAAAATGCATTGCCGTAATTGTACATTGAAATAATTTCAAATTCAAATACATTGTCATTAACAATTAAATGTATGTGTAATAAAACAATTATCTATGCAGGTGTCAGTTGTGAGGACCTCACTCCACTCAAGAAAGAAGAGTACTCTTTAGAGGGAACCCATGTTACCCTGTCTTACAACTACTCCAGAACAGCTACTGGTGGAGATGATTTCTATTGGTATCACCAAGACACAGCACAAAGGCCAAAGTTCCTCCTGTACATCTCAGGTACAGGGTTTGTAAAGAAAGCAGATCCTCTGAACACTCAAATATCTGCAAAATTGAATGAAGAGAAAAACCGTTTGGATCTGGAGATCTCCTCTGCTGAAGTGTCAGACTCTGCTCTGTACTACTGTGCTGTGAGGCCCACAGTGAAAGGAAACCTAAACACACTGTACAAAAACCTCAGCAGGGTCCATATCAGCAGGAATTTATTCGGTTTCTGTTTAAACTTGTGTCTAACCCTTACTTTTTAGACATCAAATCACTAATAAATGCTATTAATGTCTCATGTAAATAAAGTTTATGATTTGAAATGTTTCAGCTGTCCTTAATTTGATTTATACATCAAATCAAATCAAAATGTATTCGTCACATGCGCCAAATACAACAGGTGTAGACTTTACCGTGAAATGCTTACTTACAAGCCCTTAACCAGCAATGCAGTTCAAGAAACAGTTAAGAAAATATTTACCAAATAAACTAAAGTAAAAAATAATAAAAAGTAACACAATAAAATAACAATAACGAGGCTATATACAGGGGATACAGGTACCGAGTCAATGTGCGGGCAAACCTTTTGAGGATCTGGGGACCCATGCCAAATCTTTTCAGTATCCATATTTTGATGCATATTCATATTCTGCTACAGTCAGGCTTTTTAACCACATCATATACATACAATATGCATACATTATGTGACATCATTGTTCTCAACATGAACCTGCTCAGTGGTTTGATCCTCTGGTGGTAAATCCATTTACTTATTTTCTGTTGCCCACTACACCTTCTGAAGGATGGGTTGATCAGGCCCAAGTGAGCCAGGTGGCTCGTCCACTGCTTCTCACTCTTCAGCCACAACCACTGAGATGTTCTCTCTGCCTCCTGATCAGTTATATGACCAATCTTATTTGTCTGTACTCCTCCTATAGACTGCCCTCCACAGTTATGAAGTCCAGTGACAAGGTTTTTATATGTCTAATAATGATACAATAGTTATATCTAGTGTTCAACATTCTGCCCAATAAGGTGAAACCTTGACATTGCTTGTATTTTCAAGAGTAATTTAAAATTGAGAGTCAATAGCTGTCAGTGGAGACTCATCAATTAGCTGCTATTCCTTTAAATGATGCATGCAGCAGGTCAATACTTAACATATGTCTGTGTTGTATAATGTCCCCACCAAACAAAATATATATTCATTATGTTTTAACCCTTTGTCACATCTTCTGTTCTGGGGATGCCATTGCCCATCATTTGCGTTAATGTGCACGGCGATGACAGGAATGATCTCACTTTTTGCACATCATTTCAACCCAAAAAATCAATGTGATGACGCTGAATAAATGTGGAAAACTGATTGGGTTTCCAAAAAGTCATCAACGTAAGGGCATTTCCTCTTTTTGTTTTTACCAGACGTTTAGAACCTAAATCCAATGACATGGTGACATTTCTTGTTGGTTTCATGTTGAATTCACGGTTATTTCACAACTGTAGACATTGAACTGATGTCTGTGAGGATATGAACATTGTTGCATCCTGTGTCAATCATTGGTATCAATCATAAAACCAATCATCAGTTGACGTGACTACTGTTTTAAATATATAATTTAATAAAGATAACTATTTTTGACATTGGGCAGCATAGCCCAGGTCTATATTGGACTGGTTCATAGGCTACTGTGGTCTGTGCCTTTCTTTCTGATTGTGTTGCAAACCCTTGCTAGACATATGATTTGATTTGATTTGTCAGATTTGGCCTGAACAGAAAATATATTTCTCCAAGGCCCATAACAACTGCCCAATTATAATTTGTAAATGATTTGGAGAAGAGGATAACATTCTGTAAAATAAAAATATCATGGTTCTAAATACAGAACATGTAAAAAGGAATCCCTTTGGCAGTTCAACAAATCAATGAAATATACAATAAGCTCCTCCCGTACTGCAGAGCCCCACAATTATGAGACTTTTCAGCTACAGTGGATGGAACATAAAGTCTACAACAGTCTATTCTTCCTCTATACATGAATCATAATGGCACATTGGCTTAGGAATACTTTACTTATCCTGGCTGCATGCTATTTTGGTACAGTATAGTGCTTCTCCTTTCTACATTATCAGACTATTATGTATTATAAACCCCAAATATATTTTTTCTGATTGCAAAGGTGAAGAGGCTGTAGACCAGCAGAGTGGACATGTTACTGCCCTTGAAGGAGGACTGGTAACACTCAGCTATAACTACACTACTAGCAGTTGATGGGTTCTGACTTCTAAACTTGAAATATTGTTAATCATCAGGTATCCTATGGAAGTGAGAAGGGCCACAGTCTGGTTTCTACACCAGAAGTTAATGGTTATCTGTAGGAGGAATGTATATGGTGGGGTCAATTAAGGTTGGATATGAGCCAGGGACTTGGAATGTACTGAGTAAAGGAAAGGCAATCACATGGTTGAGGTCACTGATAAGGGTGGAGAGCTGTGGATTAGTGAGGAATGGGGGCCGAGGTCAGGTCATGTCATATTAAGGGAGAAGGAACCGTTTATTACACACATCACTTAACTTCCTGTCTAGCAATAAATATGTAATGTTTAGAGGGAAGGAGGAGTTCTCCTAAATTGGAGTCTATATATTTGTGTTGGTGGGAAAATGTCAGTTCAGCTGTCTGACCCTTGGGTGAATAAACTTGGTTTGAGCTTTTATTAAGTTGTCCGTGAGTTTTTACTCTGGTTATTTAAAACCTAACATATTTTACATTTACATTTTAGTCATTTAGCTGACGCTCTTATCCAGAGCGACTTACAGTTAGTGAGTGCATACATTATTTTTATATATATTTTTTTCATACTGGCCCCCCGTGGGAATCGAACCCACAACCCTGGCGTTGCAAACGCCATGCTCTACCAACTGAGCTACATCCCTGCCGGCCATTCCCTCCCCTACCCTGGACGACGCTGTGCCAATTGTGCGCCGCCCCATGGGTCTCCCGGTCGCGGCCGGCTACGACAGAGCCTGGTCTCTTCTGGTACATCCAGTTAACTAGGGAAACTCCTCAGTATGTCCTGAGAAGAGATCATTATTCAGAAGGGAGTGATAGTGATGTGTTCAAGAAGCGGTTTGATTCCAGGATGAATTACACATCTAGCTCTGTCCCCTTGACGATCCAGAGGTTGCAGGTGTCTGTCTCTGCTGTGTACTACTGTGCTCTGATGCCCACTGTGACAACAGGATATACAGCCCCCTTACAAAACATACTGAGCTACACAATGACAATACACCTGTCTGGACAGTATACAACACCACTTTGAAATGGACACAGTAACTCACTACCTCCCAGATACTACCAAGACTAGTGGTAGCAGATGATGATAGTCATAGTGATGATGATGATGATGATGATGATGACTATGCAGTAAGTAATTTTTGATGCCAATAAAGCTCCCTCTTCCAATTCAGCTCTAAATATAGATCTAAGAGACATTAAAATGATATTTCAATTAGAAAATAGGTGACAAAACCAATACTCAGTATTGTGAACAGAGTAATGTAAAAGCCAGCATCAACCACAAGGGGGCCACAGTACCATGTGAGTGTTGCTTTCTTCTCTGAAATGACTTGTCTATTTGAACATCCCCTCTGTTCTGTGCTGCATGGTCTAGACCTGTGCTGCTACAAAAAACAGGAAACAAGAGAGAACCAGCTTCATACAATCTAACAATAGTTTTTGCTCTTGCTCTTGCTATGGTATTAGAATACAGCCAACAGTAGCTGAGGTTTGATCTTCAGTGTAAGATTGCCATGCAGAAATGTCAATTTCTCCTTGTGGCCTCAGGTAAATGTCTATGAAATATTGAGCACCTCACTTTTAGCATTTATAGCGTTACTAGAATAGAAAATGATGCTGTTACCATTACATGATATGTTACAGTGAGACAGAATGTTATGTATAGTATTTTCATTTGGATTTTATTGTTCTATTTCTGTGTACAGTGGTAATACTGCATTTACTGCATTATCTTTACCGAACTGATTACTGGGGATCACATTACTCCTGTAAAGCCCAGAGTCATCTGTACAGAGGGAGAATCTGTGACACTGCATTGCTCATATGATACAAGCAGTGATAATATTCTGCTTTATTGGTACCAGCAGTACCCTAAACAGGCTCCTCACTTTCTATTGGTTAAGGTGCCACATAAAGTACCAGTTAACATTTCTCTGATAGTTTATATAAATCCACAAAGTATAGCATCTGAACTGGTCATAAAACATCTAAGCCTGGCAAACACTGCTCTCTACTACTGTGCTTTTGGGAAAGCACGCACATTGCTTCCATTTTTCTTTTTCTTGTTTGATCCTTCTATCTTGGCGGAAACTGTTTCCAGACCACAATTATATATTAGATACACCCAAGATGTTTTTAGGCTACCAGAGTGATTGTGGTTATACCTGTAAATGTCCTCTCTCCTTTCAAGAGTGATTAGTGTCAAGCTTTCCTGCAACTACACAGTATCTGGCGGAGGCAGTGTATTCAGAATCTGCTGAGACAATAGTTACTGCAGAATCACCGTATTCTTGACTGTCAGTTAACTTTGACAAAGTGGCCGAACGTGTGGATCTGAAGATCTCTTCTGATGAAGTGACAGAATCTGCTCTGTACTACTGTGCTCTGAGGCCCACAGTGACTGGAAACCCAGAAACACTACAAATACCTTCCTGTAATGCATGAAAGCATGTACACCATCTTAAGAAGTATGGAGAACTGATGGCAAACACACTGAAGAGAAAATATGCCCCTAAGACTCCCTCCAACATCAAGCAGAGCACATTACTGAAAAAAAATAAAAATAATGTATGCACTCACTAACTGTAAGTCGCTCTGGATAAGAGCGTCTGCTAAATGACTAAAATGTAAAATGTAAATGTAATAAAGCCTTACTAGTAAACACTATTTAACAGGCAAGCAGCTGCATACAAATTATTAGAAATCATGTTCATGATTATCCATCAAGTATCATATTTGTTAATCACAGATTATCATTTTGATGTAATGTGGGTCCATTTACTGAATAGGAGGAGCTAAGATGAGAGGTGGAGAGATGATTCTCCTCTAACTGACTGGAACAGTGGGATGTCTTCAGTTCTGCCTCCTGATAACTCACTGTTACACCCATCACCATGTTTCTCTACCCAGTGTTTCTCCTCTCTGCACTTGTTGGTGAGTATTAGTCTTAAATTACATACTTTTAGCTTATTCAAGGTAACTGTCAAGTGTCATTTGAAAATAGCACTTCCTAGAAGAAATGTAAATTACTGATTATCTTTTCACTTGTAATGAATATGACACAGAGTATGTAATAATTTATCATGAACTAAAAATGTTTATCTAAACTTAACATTATATTACAGGTGGCAGTTATGAAAATGACATAAAACCAACTTCAGAGACAGAACATGGCATGGTGGGAAGCAGTGTTACACTGTCTTGCAACTACTCTGGCTCAGTAGACTATCTTCAATGGTATCGTCAATATCCCAGATCAGCACCGCAATTCCTCCTCTATACCACAGTCACCTCAAAACCCTCTGTATTTAAAGCTAAACCTGAAGACCCTCGACTGTCTGTTAATCTGAATAAGGAGAGAACCCGTGTGGATCTGGAGATCTTCTCTGCTGAGGTGACAGACTCTGCTCTGTACTACTGCGCTCTGCAGCCCACAGTGACAGGAAACCCAGAAACACTGTACAAAAACCTGACAGCTCATGATAAACTCCTCTTATGCGTCTTTTAGGGCAGGGGTGAGCAGTGGCGATTTTGTATTTAAATCTTGGTGGGGCAAACTAAAGAAAAAACATGTCTAGATGCATGCCAGCAAAGCCACTATACTACACAACACTAAACAATACACTTATTGCACTATAACAGTGACAAACGGTGCCCACAAACTGTTAGGGCCTACATAAAACTGTCCCAACAGAAGTGCCAACACCTTACCACTGCTACACCTGACTATCAGCGGAGCCTTGTCTGGCAGCGAAACAGTTTGTTCAGCCTTATTTACTGCCTTTAAAAAAACATAGCTGATATGGCTGAGTTGTTTATAAAAAAAATGTGGTTTCTACTAACAATTGAGATGTACAAACTATGGCATAAGGGAAAGATGAGCGGATAAGAGGCAATCATTAATTTCGATTAAGACATTCATGAGCGAGCTAAGACAGATGTAGTCAATATAACTATTTGTTAAATTGACAACATCTGTGACAAGATGGCGTATTGAACACAAAGCGGTGCGAATCACCTCAAGAGAAAAACGTAATATTCAATATCAGTAAGTTAAGACTAAATGTTAGCACTTCATATACTTGTGGGTAATAACATTCAATCTGGATAATAACACAAAACAAATCATAAGGCTAGAGAAATGTATCGACAAATATTACAGCAAAAAGCAACACTCAAACATGACGGAGGATAAACGAGGAGAATCAATCTCCAAAAGAAAACGTGACTCCTCGACGGATACAGATGATTTATGCTTTTCACCACTGGTACTGGTAAGTGTGGAAGTCGATAAATGACAAACTGGGCATACTAGAGTTGGTCAGTAAGGATGTAAAGGAGTTGAAGTCGAGTCTTGAAATGAGTGACGAAAAAGCTGCGATTAAAACCCTTTGTCACATATTCTGTTCTGGTGGTGCCATTGCCCATCATTTACGTTAATGTGCACTGCGATGACAGGAATGATCCCACTTTTTCCATATCATTGCAACCTCAGGCTACCGAGTGGCACAGCAGTCTAAGGCACTGAATCTCAGTGCTTGAGGTGTCACTACAGACCCCCTGGTTTGATTCCAGTCTGTATCACAACCGGCCGTGATTGGGAGTCCAATAGGGCGGCGCCGGGTTTGGCCGGTGTAGGCCGTCATTGTAAATAAGAATTTGTTCTTAGCTGACTAAAAATGTGGGATATATAAAAAATTTAAATAAATCAGTGTGATGACGATGAATAAATGTGGAAAACTGATTGGGTTTCCAAAAAGTCATCAACGTAAGGGCATTTCCTCTTTTTGTTTTTACCAAACTTTTAGAACCTAAATCCAATGACATGGTGACATTTGTTGTTGGTTTCACGGTTGGTTTCCAATATAGACCTTGACTACTGTTTTAAATATATAATTTAGTAAAGATAACTCTTTGTGACATTGGGCAGCATAGCCCAGGTCTATATTGGACTGGTTCATAGGCTACTGTGGTCTGTGCCTTTCTTTCTGATTTTGTTGCAAACCATTACTAGACATATGATTTGATATGTCAGATTTGGCCTGAACAGAAAATATATTTCTCCAAGCCCCATAACAACTGCCCAATTATAATTTGTAAATGATTTGGAGAAGAGGATAACATTCTGTAAAATAAAAATATCATGGTTCTAAATACAGAACATGTAAAAAGGAATCCCTTTGAAAGTTCAACAAATCAATGACATATACAATAAGCTCCTCCCCTACTGCAGAGCCCCACAATTATGAGACTTCTCAGCTACAGTGGATGGAACATAAAGTCTACAACAGTCTATTCTTCCTCTATACATGAATCATAATGGCCCATTGGCTTAGGAATACTTTACTTATCCTGGCTGCATGCTATTTTGGTACAGTATAGTGCTTCTCCTTTCTACATTATCATTCTCTGAACCTTAGACCAGGGGCGGTGTGTTCATTAGGGCGATATGGGCGACGCACTGCCAAACGGGAAAAGGAAGGGATTTTTTTTCTAATCAATTATATCACGGCAACAGTAGTTATCAGTGTTCTAATCTAGACGTCTGATCTGCCACTAAATGTCCAATCAGGCTAAAGTCGTGCTTCAAATGGCCCCGCCCGTTTTTGGGCGATTTCAGTCAGGTTGAAAATCGCCCCAGAAGTCTCTCGTAGACTGTCATGTTAAATCTATTTTTTTCAAATATCAGAGCTTTCAATACAATCTCTATGGGTTTCTGAGGGCTTGCACTTACGCGCTTTCGTCATACGTAACATAACCATGAACGTAACTAAGAAAAGAGCGGGTAGCAGCGTCAATCAATTCATGTACTACTATCAAAGATGGCAGCGTTCAGTGCAACTCGATTGTCTCTTTAAAAGAAGTTCACATCAAAGACCATTCAAAACGAGCTACTGGAGTGTATGCTAGCGGTCATGAGGGAACATATTGTGGAGGAGGTGAAGTCGACGAACTTCGTAGCTATCCAAGCTGACGAGACCACGGACGTTTCTACACTTTCAATGAGAAAGTCATTGACCGCTTTGCTGCATTGAAAGAGAGAAGAGAACAGTTTCAGTACAAGTAATGTAGCCTATCTCTCTTTGTCCCTCCCTGTCTGTCTCTTTAACACACACACGCCCAAATCAGTTCACAGTTGATGTTGTTTAAAATAGTTATTTTTCATTTTTAAAAAAGTAAAAAAAAAAAAAAATCTGTTCATGTTCATTTTTACAAATCTATACAATTGGCCAGAATATGGTTGTTCATATTTACAAATCTATACAATTGGCCAGAATATGGTTCATTTTTACAAAGCCATACAGATAGCTGTGTTTACCTTTTCTAGAAATTATTTTCAAATTCTGTTTTCAGGCAAAATGTATATCACTGTTCATTTTCACAAATCTATACAAGAGGGCAGAATATGGAAGTCTATAAACATTTCTTATTACCAATAACTTGCATCAATGTTTTCAGTAGCCTCTATCAAAAGCTCCTGCTTGCTTGTTGTGAATTATGCTCAGGTGCACATATTTCCAATTCAACCATGAGGTAAAAAATGTGGTAAAAGCTCTTGTTGATCCTGCAATCTGAACAAATACCAAGATGCTGTATTTTCAGCTGATATTTCATTTGTTTATGGAAATGCATATTGTTTATGCAGTGTTGAGGAATGTGAAAGAACACCCTTGATTATTTTTACTGTGATAACTTATTTTGCTTTTGTAAGCCAACACTTTTGAGATCAGTCAATAAATGCTTCTGGCATTGACTTATATGCTGCCCCTGTCTTCATGTTGTTGCTGGACATATCTTTTTTAAAATGTGTGTAGGTCACCTAAATCATCAGAAAAATTGCCCTCCCCTGAGAATTTTTTCAGGAGCCGCCACTGCCTTAGACTATTATGTATTATAAAACCCCACTCTTTTTTTCATATTGCAAAGGTGGAGAGGCTGTTGACCAGCAGAGTGGACATGTTACTGCCCTTGAAGGAGGACTGGTAACACTCAGCTGTAACTACTAGCAGTTGATGGGTTCTGACTTCTAATCTTGAAATATTGTTAATCATCAGGTATCCTATGGAAGTGAGAAGGGCCACAGTCTGGTTTCTACACCAGAAGTTAATGGTTATCTGTAGAAGGAATGTATATGGTGGGGTCAATTAAGGTTGGATATGAGCCAGGGACTTGGAATGTACTGAGTAAAGGAAAGGCAATCACATGGTTGAAGTCACTGATAAGGGTGGAGAGCTGTGGATTAGTGAGGAATGGGGGCCGAGGTCAGGTCATGTCACATTAAGGGAGAAGCAACCGTTTATTACCCACATCACTTAACTTCCTGTCTAGCAATAAAGATGTAATGTTTAGAGGGAATGAGGAGTTCTCCTAAATTGGAGTCTATATATTTGTGTTGGTGGGAACATGTCTTTGTCAGTTCAGCTGTCTGAACCTTTGGGTGAATAAACTTGGTTTGAGCTTTCATTAAGTTGTCAGTGAGTTTTTACTCTGGTTATTTAGAACCTAACACAGTACGACATCTCCTGATCTCTTCTGGTACATCCAGTTAACTAGGGACTCTCCTCAGTATGTCCTGAGAAGAGATCGTTATTCAGAAGAGAGCAATAGTGATGAGTTCAAGAAGAAGTCTGATTCCAGGCTGAATTTCACATCTTGCTCTGTCCCCTTGACGATCCAGAGGTTGCAGCCGTCTGACTCTACTTTGTACTACTGTGCTCTGAGGTCCACTGTGACAACAGGAGATTCAGTCACTGCACAAAAACTCAGGGTAGAGTGTTGTTCAGACAATGTCACAAGCTTCTCAATGTTTGATGATACACTGAAAGAGGAGGAGACAATGATTTCATATATAGCGCTGTCCCCTTGACGATCCAGAGGGTGCAGCTGTCTGACTCTGCTGTGTACTACTGTGCTCTGAGGCCCACTGTGACAACAGGATATACAGCCCCCTTACAAAAACATACTGAGCTACACAATGACAATACACCTGTCTGGACAGTATACAACACCACTTTGAAATGGACACAGTAACCTTCTCACTACCTTCCTGATACTACCAAGTCTATCACTCTTATCCAGAGCGACTTACAGTTAATGAGTACGTACATTATTTTTTTCATACTGGCCCCCCGTGGGAATCGAACCCACAACCCTGGCGTTGCAAACGGCATGCTTTACCAACTGAGCTACATCCCTGCCGGCCATTTCCCCCCCTACTCTGGATGACGCTGGGCCAATTTTGTGCCGCCTCATGGGTCTCCCGGTCGCAGCCGGCTATAACAGAGCCTGGATTCGAACCAGGATCTCTAGTGGTACAGCTAGCCAACTGCGCCACTCGGGATGTTAGCAGAGGATGGTAATCATAGTGATGATGATGATGATGATTATGCAGTAAGTCATTTTTTATGCCAATAAAGCTCCCTCTTCCAATTCAGCTCTAAATACAGATCTAAGAGACATCAAAATGATATTTCAATTAGAAAATATATATATATTTTTCATATAATTCATCTTTAGGAGACAAAACCAATACTCAGTATTTTGTACAGAGTAATGAAAAAGCCAGCATCAACCACAAGGGGGCCACATTACCAAGTGAGTGTTGCTTTCTACTCTGAAATGACTTGTCTATTTGAACATCCCCTCTGTGCTGTGCTGCATGGTCTAGGCCTGTGCTGCCACAAATCAAATCAAATACATTTTTATTTTGTCACATACCCGTGTTTAGCAGATGTTATAGCGGGTGTAGCGAAATGCTTGTGCTTCTAGCTCCGACAGTGCAGAAATATCTAACAAGTAATATCTAACAATTTCACAACAAAGAAAATATACAAGCATGACAGAGCGGCATGGACTAAGATACAGTAGAATATTATAAAATAGAATGCAGTATATACATATGAGATGAGTAGTGCAAGATATGTAAACATTATTAAAGTGACTGTAAACATTATTAAAGTGACTAGTGTTCCATTTCTTAAAGTGGCCAGTGATTTCAATAGGCAGCAGCAGCCTCTAATGTGCTAGTGATGGCTATTTAACAGTCTGATGGCCTTGAGATAGAAGCTGTTTTTCATTCTCTCGGTCCCAGCTTTGATGCACCAGTACTGACCTCGCCTTCTGGATGATAGCGGGGTGAACAGGCAGTGGCTCGGGTGGTTGATGTCCTTGATGATCTTTTTGGCCTTCCTGCGACATCGAGTGCCGTATGTGTCTTGGAGGGCCGGTAGTTTGCCCCCGATAATGCGTTCGGCAGACCGCATCACCCTCTAGAGAGCCCTGCGTTTGCGGGCGGTGCAGTTGCCGTACCAGGTGGTGATACAGCCCGACAGGATGCTCTCAATTCTGCATCTGTAAAAGTTTGTGAGGTTTTTAGGTGCCAAGCCGAATTTCTTCAGCCTCCTGAGGTTGAAAAGGCTCTGTTGCGCCTTCTTCACCACACTGTCTGCGTGGGTGGACCATTTCAGTTTGTCGGTGATGTGTACGCCAAGGAACTTGAAGCTTTCCACCTTCTCCACTGCGGTCCCGTCGATGTGGATAGGGGGGTGCACCCTCTGCTGTTTCCTTAAGTCCACGATCATCTCCTTTGTTTTGTTGACGTTGAGTGAGAGGTTATTTTCCTGGCACCACACTCCCACAGCCCTCACCTCCTCCCTGTAGGCGGTCTCGTCATTGTTGGTAGTCAAGCCTACTACAAAGACAGGAAACAAGAGAGAACCAGCTTCATACAATATAACAATAGTTTTTGCTCTTGCTCTTGCTATGGTATTAGAATACAGCCAACAGTAGCTGAGGTTTGATCTTCAGTGTAAGATTGCCATGCAGAAATGTCAATTTCTCCTTGTGGCCTCAGGTAAATGTCTATGATATATTGAGCATCTCACTTTTAGCATTTATAGCATTACTAGAATAGAAAATTATGCTGTTACCATTACTTGTTACAGTGAGACAGAATGTTATGTACAGTATTATCATTTGGATTTTATTGTTCTATTTCTGTGTACAGTAGTAATACTGCATTTACTGCATTATCTTTACAGAACTGATTACTGGGGATCACATTACTCCTGTAAATCCCAGAGTAATCTGTACAGAAGGAGCATCTGTGACACTGCGTTGCTCATATGATACAAGCAGTGATAATATTCTGCTTTATTGGTACCAGCAGTACCCTAAACAGGCTCCTCACTTTCTATTGGTTAAGGTGCCACATAACGTACCAGTTAACATTCCTCTGATAGTTGATATAAATCCACAACGTATAGCATCTGAACTGGTTATAAAACATCTAACCCTGGCAGACACTGCTCTCTACTACTGTGCTTTTGGGAAAGCACGCACATTGCTTCCATTTTTTTTTTCTTGTCTGTTTCCAGACCACAATTATATATTAGATACACTCAATATGTTTTTAGGCTACCAGAGTGACTGTGGTTATACCTGTTAATGTCCTCTCTACTTTCAAGTCTATCAGCAGCACTAGTGTAGAAAAAAAAACTATATTTAACCTCTGTAGTGGAAGTGACATTGGCAGGTCTGTCAGCTAATGTGACACACAGTGACACACAGAGGAACACTTCAGAGGAGACTGAATGCATGCAAACTTCAGTCTGCAGGAGATAGTTACGGGGATGGAATTTTCTCCAACAGTCTTGAGGAGGATATGATACATGGTGGCAGTGTCAAGCTTTCCTGCAACTACACAGTATCTGGCGGAGGCAGTGTATTCAGAATCTGCTGAGACAATAGTTACTGCAGAACCACCTTATTCTTAACTGTCACTGTAATGTATTTGTCATCTTGCTCAGTTGTACACCGGGGCCTCACACTCCTCTTTCTATTCTGGTTAGAGCAAGTTTGCGCTGTTCTGTGAAGGGAGTAGTACACAGTGTTGTACGAGATCTTCAGTTTATTGGCAATTTCTTGCATAGAATAGCCTTCATTTCTCAGAACAAGAATAGACTGATGAGTTTCAGAAGAAAGTTATTTGTTTCTGGCCATTTTGATCCTGTAATCGAACCCACAATTGCTGATGCTCCAGATACTCAACTAGTCTCAAGAAGGCCAGTTTTATTGCTTCTTTAATCAGCACAACAGTTTTCAGCTGTGCTTACATAATTGCAAAAGAGTTTTCTAATGATCAATTAGCCTTTTAAAATGATAAACTTGGATTAGCAAACACAGCGTGCCATTGGAACACAGGACTGAGGGTTGCTGATAATGGGCCTCTGTACACCTATGTAGATATTCCATAAAAAATCTGCCGTTTCCAGCTACAGTAGCCATTTACAACATGTCTACACTGTATTTTTTATCAATTTGATGTTATTTTAATGGACAAAAAAAATGCTTTTCTTTTGAAAACAAGGACATTTCTAAGTGAACCCAAACTTTTGAACGGTAGTGTATATAGTATGTATAAGCTGGAAGTAAAGGCCTAAGCGTTATTGTTCACCAGTTTACTGCAATTAGTGAAGGGGTGGTGGGGTTGGAAAGTAATAAAGGGAAATATATATTTAAAAAGGATATGTATATACAGTGAGGGAAAAAAGTATTTGATCCCCTGCTGATTTTGTATGTTTGCCCACTGACAAAGAAATGATCAGTCTATAATTTTAATGGTAGGTTTATTTGAACAGTGAGAGACAGAATAACAACAACAAAAATCCAGAAAAACGCATGTCAAAAATGTTATAAATTGATTTGCATTTTAATGAGGGAAATAAGTATTTGACCCCCTCTCAATCAGAAAGATTTCTGTCTCCCAGGTGTCTTTTATACAGGTAACAGGCTGAGATTAGGAGCACACTCTTAAAGGGAGTGCTCCTAATCTCAGTTTGTTACCTGTATAAAAGACACCTGTCCACAGAAGCAATCAATCAGATTCCAAAGTCTCCACCATGGCCAAGAGCTCTCCAAGGATGTCAGGGACAAGATTGTAGACCTACACAAGGCTGGAATGGGCTACAAGACCATCGCCAAGCAGCTTGGTGAGAAGGTGACAACAGTTGGTGCGATTATTCCCAAATGGAAGAAACACAAAATAACTGTCAATCTCCCTCGGCCTGGGGCTCCATGCAAGATCTCACCTCGTGGAGTTGCAATGATCATGAGAACGGTGAGGAATCAGCCCAGAACTAAACGGGAGGATCTTGTCAATGATCTCAAGGCAGCTGGGACCATAGTCACCAAGAAAACAATTGGTAACACACTACGCCGTGCAGGACTGAAATCCTGCAGTGCCCACAAGGTCCCCCTGCTCAAGAAAGCACATATACAGGCCCGTCTGAAGTTTGCCAATGAACATCTGAATGATTCAGTGGAGAACTGGGTGAAAGTGTTGTGGTCAGATGAGACCAAAATGGAGCTCTTTGGCATCAACTCAACTCGCCGTGTTTGGAGGAGGAGGAATGCTGCCTATGACCCCAAGAACACCATCCCCACCGTCAAACATGGAGGTGGAAACATTATGCTTTGGAGGTGTTTTTCTGCTAAGAGGACAGGACAACTTCACTGCATCAAAGGGATGATGGACGGGGCCATGTACCGTCAAATCTTGGGTGAGAACCTCCTTCCCTCAGCCAGGGCATTGAAAATGGGTCATGGATGGGTATTCCAGCATGACAATGACCCAAAACACACGGCCAAGGCAACAAAGGAGTGGCTCAAGAAGAAGCACATTAAGGTCCTGGAGTGGCCTAGCCAGTCTCCAGACCTTAATCCCATAGAAAATCTGTGGAGGGAGCTGAAGGTTCGAGTTGCCAAACGTCAGCCTCGAAACCTTAATGACTTGGAGAAGATCTGCAAAGAGGAGTGGGACAAAATCCCTCCTGAGATGTGTGCAAACCTGGTGGCCAACTACAAGAAACGTCTGACCTCTGTGATTGCCAACAAGGGTTTTGCCACCAAGTACCAAGTCATGTTTTGCAAAGGGTGTCACGAGTTGCAAAGCCAGAACCCAGAAGCAGACCAGGACAAGGTAAGTTGAAACGAAGGTGAGTGTTTATTTACAATTCAAGAGTGATGCTGAATAATCCAGGGAACAGAGCGGAAGGCGTTGATTAGTTGTTGGGGGTGCAGTGGTTGATCCCATCATGGGTCGGCAGCCGCCGACCACCAGGCAGAGGTTGGATGAAGGTTCCGGACGGGTGACTGCAGATGGAACAAAACGGAGGTAAGTAAACAACAAGGTGCAAAAACAACAAAACTAACGCTAGGCTCTAAGACTGATACTCTGGTAAACCTACTGTTCATGGCTAACGATCCGGCAGGGAATGGATGTTAGGCCAGAGCCTAAGAAGGGTGATGATCAGGACCAGGTGTGCAGATTGCTGATGGGATGCAGGTGCGGAAATCAAGAGAGCTCCCCGGAGCGTTCCAGAACCCTCGGGAAACTGGAGATCACAAGCAGAAAAACTAGTCCACAGACAGGACCCGACTCAGACTGCCGGGATCGTTACAGTACCCCCCTCCGACGAAACGCCACCGGGCGGACTCCCCGGAGCGCCAGGATGGAGGCGGTAGAAGTCACGGATGAGGTCAGCATCTAGGATCTGTCGCCGCGGAATCCAACTCCTCTCTTCAGGACCATACCCCTCCCAGTCCACGAGATACTGGAAACCCCGGCCCCGCCGTCTGGAATCCATGATTCGTCGCACCGTGTAGGCAGGACCACCTCCGATCATCCGAGGAGGAGGAGGAGGAGGCGGAGGAGGCAACAGAGGACTGAGGAAAACCGGCTTGAGGCAGGAGACATGAAAGGTGGGATGGACTCTGAGCGTCCTCGGTAGTTTGAGTCGAACTGCCACTGGATTGATCACCTTCTCCACCACAAACGGACCAATGAACTTCGGTAACAACTTCCTAGACTCAGTCCGTAACGGAAGATCCCGTGTGGCCAACCAGACCCTATCTCCGATGGTATAGGTGGGAGCGGGGATCCGGCGACGATTCGCCTGGAGCTGATACCGGTCCGAAACTCTAAGGAGTGCCTTTCTGGCCCGATGCCAGGTCCGGTGGCAACGACGAATATGGGCCTGAACAGAGGGCACTGAGAGCTCCTTCTCCTGAGAAGGGAACAAGGGAGGTTGGTAGCCATACAGGCACTGGAAGGGAGACATCCCAGTGGCAGATGTAGGGAGAGTATTGTGGGCATACTCAACCCAAGGCAACTGAGAGACCCAGGAGGTGGGGTTGGAAGAGACCAGGCAGCGTAGCGTGGTTTCCATCTTCTGGTTGGCTCTCTCCGCCTGACCATTGGATTGGGGGTGAAAACCAGATGTGAGACTGACTGTAGCTCCAATGGCCAAACAGAAGGACTTCCAGACAGCAGAGGTAAACTGAGGGCCACGGTCGGAAACGATATCACTGGGCAACCCGTGGACCCTGAAAACCTCCCTAACCAGGATCTCGGACGTCTCCGAGGCAGAGGGAAGCTTGGCAATTGGCACAAAGTGGGCGAACTTGCTGAATCTGTCCACGATAGTCAGAACGACCGTGTTCCCCTCAGAAGCGGGCAACCCAGTGACGAAGTCCAGGGCCGGATGCGACCATGGTCGCCGGGGAATAGGAAGGGGGTGAAGTAGTCCAGAGCTGGGCCGATTGGTACTCTTATTCTGCGCACACACTGGACAGGCAGCAACAAAACCCCGAGTATCCTCGGCCATGGCAGGCCACCAAAAACGTCTGCGAAGAAACGCCATTGTCCGAGCCACGCCAGGGTGACAAGCCATCCTGCTGGCGTGGGACCATTTGAGGACAGCAGGACGAACCGACTCAGGCACAAACAACCGACCGGGTGGACCGTTACGGGACCGGGCTGAGTCCGAAGGGCCGCCAGCACCTCCTCCTCAATCTTCCACATAACTGCTCCCACGACGCAGTTCCGGGGGAGAATTGTCTCGGTCTTGGACCCACTCTCCTCCGTCTTGGAGAACATCCGGGACAAGGCGTCCGCCTTGCCGTTCTTAGACCCAGGTCGGAACGTCAGGGAAAACTTGAATCGTCCGAAAACAACGCCCACCTGGCCTGACGGGAGTTGAGACGTTTAGCCGATTGCACGTAAGCAAGATTCTTGTGGTCAGTCCAGACAATAAACGGTTGCTCCGCCTCCAACCAGTGGCGCCACTCCTCCAAGGCAAGTTTCACCGCGAGAAGCTCCCGGTTACCCACATCGTAATTCCTCTCCGCAGGCGAAAGGCGACGAGAGTAGTAGGCGCAGGGATGGAGTTTACTGTCCGTGGAGCATCGCTGCGACAGGATGGCGCCAACTCCCACATCAGACGCGTCCCACTTCAACGACGAACTGACGGGCCGTGTCCGGTTGAGAGAGAATCGGTGCGTTGGTGAATCGCCTCTTCAAATCCAGAAACGCTCGATCCGCCTCCGGATTCCACTTGAAGGTCCTGATACTGGAAGTCAAGGCAGTTAACGGAGCGGCCACACGGCTGTAATCCCGGATGAATCTGCGGTAGAAATTCGCAAACCCCAAAAATCTCTGGAGCTGCAATCTCGTACCGGGCTGGGCCCATTCCAGAACCGCTCTAACCTTCTCCTGGTCCATCCTAATCTCTCCCCTGGAGATGATGTACCCGAGAAAGGATGTCGTGTGGGCGTGAAACTCGCACTTCTCGGCCTTCACGAACAGGCGATTCTCCAACAATCGCTGCAGAACCTGCCGGACATGCTGGACGTGGTCGGAAGGTTCCTTCGAGAAGATCAGAATGTCATCCAGGTAAACAAACACAAAGAGACCGATCATATCTCTCAGGACGTCGTTCACCATACTCTGGAATACCGCTGGAGCATTGGTCAGTCCAAACGGCATCACCTGATACTCGAAGTGACCCATCGGTGTATTGAAACCCGTCAACCACTCGTCCCCCTCTCTGATCCGGACCATGTGATACGCATTGCGTAGGTCTAGCTTGGTGAACACCGTAGCACCCTGTAAGGAGTCGAAGGCAGAACTCATCAAGGGCAGGGGATACTTGTTCTTGACCGTGATGTCATTCAACCCCCGATAATCAATACACGGTCGAAGAGAGCCATCCTTCTTACCCACAAAGAAGAATCCTGCCCCCAGGGGTGATGACGAGGGACGAACGAGACCAGCAGCTAGGGACTCCTTGATGTAGGTCTCCAAAGCCTCACGTTCAGGTCGGGAGATACTGTATAACCTTCCCTTGGGGTAGACAGCTCCAGGGAACAGGTTGATGGCACAATCATATGGTCGGTGGGGAGGGAGTGACAGAGCCTTCTGCTTACTGAAAACTTCCCCCAAATCGTGATATGTCTCGGGAACCAGGGACAAATCTGGGGGTTTAGCCTCAATCACCTGACTGGGAACCGAATGGGGACAGGCAGTCTTGAGACAGTTAGCATGACAATCAAGGCTCCAACTCGTTACCTTGCCCGTCACCCAATCGAACGTGGGATTGTGTTCCTTCAGCCAGGGGTATCCAAGGACCAGAGGAACATGGGAAGACGGCAGAATGAAGAATGAAATCATCTCAGAATGATTCCCCGACAACAGCATCTTAACCGGTTCAGTCCTCATCGTGATACGTGCCAGACTACTGCCGTCCAGAGTGGTAGCTTCAATGGCTTCCGGCAATTGCTCCTTGGAAAGCCCCAGCTGTTCCACCAACTCGGCATCTAGAAAGCTTCCATCGGCACCTGAATCGATAAAGCGTTAATCGCTAAGCTCTGATTCCTGTTCATAAGGGTAGCCGGAAACGGGGTCTGACAGAGGTATTGAGAGGTCGAAACTGGCTCGCTAAAAGTCCTCCCAACTTTAGCGAGCCGCGCAGTTTGACGACCCCGACTGGAACCTGAGAAGCTGATCGGTTGGACGGAACCCATTGCTTCTCCCTCCTTCGCTCTCGGACTCGATTATCCACCCGAATAGACAAGGCTACCAAGCTGTCCAGGTCACTAGGCTCCGGATAGGAGATCAACTCATCCTTGAGCTGCTCCGACAGACCCTGGTAAAAGGCCGCTTGCAGAGACTCCTCATTCCACCCACTCTCCACAGCCAACGTCTTGAACTCGATCACGAAGTCGGCCACGCTGCGAGTTCCTTGGCGAAGCGAAAACAGGCGCCTAGCTGCGTCCCCTCCCTCGGACGGAATGGTCGAAGAGCTTCCTCATCTCGGCCGTGAACCCCTGGTATGAAGCCATGCAGGGATCCTGTCGTTCCCAAACGGCTGAAGCCCACTCCAGCGCTCGACCACGCAGCAACTCAATCACAAAGGCTATCCTAGCCTTGTCTGTGGCATAAGAGTAGGGCTGTAGATCGAACACTAATCCACACTGCATAAGGAAGGAACGGCATCTTCCCAGCTCCCCCTCATATTTATCCGGCGTCGGAACCTTGGGCTCACGGAAGGACACAGCTCCAGAAGCGGCAGGCGAGATGGGTGAAACCGGTAGTGGATCCTCCACCGGAAACTTGCGTTGGTTCTGGACCTCCGTCAGACCGGTAGAAAGGTTCCGAACTGACAACGCGATCTCCTGTAGTACCGTGCTATGATGGCCCAACATCTTCTCCTGCTGGGTAATGGCATGGCGAACAGAGTCCAGGTCCGCTGGGTTCATTACTGGCCGGATCGTTCTGTCACGAGTTGCAAAGCCAGAACCCAGAAGCAGACCAGGACAAGGTAAGTTGAAACGAAGGTGAGTGTTTATTTACAATTCAAGAGTGATGCTGAATAATCCAGGGAACAGAGCGGAAGGCGTTGATTAGTTGTTGGGGGTGCAGTGGTTGATCCCATCATGGGTCGGCAGCCGCCGACCACCAGGCAGAGGTTGGATGAAGGTTCCGGACGGGTGACTGCAGATGGAACAAAACGGAGGTAAGTAAACAACAAGGTGCAAAAACAACAAAACTAACGCTAGGCTCTAAGACTGATACTCTGGTAAACCTACTGTTCATGGCTAACGATCCGGCAGGGAATGGATGTTAGGCCAGAGCCTAAGAAGGGTGATGATCAGGACCAGGTGTGCAGATTGCTGATGGGATGCAGGTGCGGAAATCAAGAGAGCTCCCCGGAGCGTTCCAGAACCCTCGGGAAACTGGAGATCACGAGCAGAAAAAACTAGTCCACAGACAGGACCCGACTCAGACTGCCGGGATCGTTACAAAGGGGTCAAATACTTATTTCCCTCATTAAATTGAAAATCAATTTATAACATTTTTGACATGCGCTTTTCTGGATTTTTTTGTTGTTATTCTGTCTCTCGCTGTTCAAATAAACCTACCATTAAAATTATAGACTGATCATGTCTTTGTCAGTGGGCAAACGTACAAAATCAGCAGGGGATCAAATACTTTTTTCCCTCACTGTATGTATGTAGACATATTTATATGTATGTATGTGTATATGTATGTGTATATGTATGTGTATGTATGTATATGTATATGTATATATATATATATATATACATATATATTTGCGAGAAAAAAAAACATATGGGGGAATGGAAGTGATGCAGACAATTACATTGATGGAAGTTACAATCTATCTGCAATATTAAAGCTGTTGAGATGTACAAACTATGGCATAAGAGGACGACGAGTGGATAAGAGGCAATCTGTAATTTCGATTAAGACATTAATGAGCGAGCTAGGACGGACATAGTCAATATAACTATTTGTTCAGCACTTTTGAAATGTACAGCGGCAGAATTCAGAACATGGGCCGTTCTTACAGTATTCTCCCTGTACACCAAGTCAGAACCGTTGGATAAATAAAGGGGGCATATAAGCAGACGATGAAAGCTCTTACAATATTCGGTGATGACATTCCTCTAAAACAGGCTGTAGGCTACATGTGCACCACCAAGTCAGTACAGTAGGCTAAGTTATGAGTGGGAAAGGGAACAAATTATTAGGGTGAGGCACATGGACTGCTAACAGCTTACTACACAACTTTCTTACAGTATACATATCTCCCTGGCATATTACATCATTTATGCAGCATCATACAATACATTTTTGGACTCACCTTGTTGTGCTATGCTCACTTGAACAGGAAGGTGGCACGGCGGTCCTTCGTGTGCAGATTTTGTCATCAAACTTTGTCATCAAAGTCTGGCATTCTCTGGATTTATGGTGCTTTTAAGACAACTGGGAACTCTGAAAAAAAAAACGAGGTTGAATCACGACGGCAGTGATCTTCAGGTCTGAGCTCTACAAAGAGGCCCGAGTTCCCGACTTGCAATTACGAGTTGGATGATCGTTCAAAACATATTTTCCCTGTTGGAGCTCGTTTCTTCCCGAGTTCCCAGTAGTGTTGAACTCACTGAAGTCAGAGATTTCCATGTTCCGAGTTTCCAGATGTTTTGAGCGTTTTGACAGCATTGCCAATGTTGAATGTTCATCCTTTTAAGCTTGGAAAAGAGACCCTTAAACCCAGACTTGTACCACACACCCTCCCCACCGAATAGCAGGGGAAGCAAAATATTGATTGGTTTGCGACTCTTGCAGTTAACCACTGATTCCTTCCAAACCACTCTTTGTTGAATTTGCGATTTCCAACTTGTTGTGTAATGTTTATGTCCAATGGCCGATGAGCACTGACACGTTTTATCTATAATTTATCTTCATATGACAAGGATTGAAAAGGTGTAACGATCCCGGCAGTCTGAGTCGGGTCCTGTCTGTGGACTAGTTTTTCTGCTCGTGATCTCCAGTTTCCCGAGGGTTCTGGAACGCTCCGGGGAGCTCTCTTGATTTCCGCACCTGCATCCCATCAGCAATCTGCACACCTGGTCCTGATCATCACCCTTCTTAGGCTCTGGCCTAACATCCATTCCCTGCCGGATCGTTAGCCATGAACAGTAGGTTTACCAGAGTATCAGTCTTAGAGCTTCTAGCGTTAGTTTTGTTGTTTTGCACCTTGTTGGTTTGTTGTTTACTTACCTCCGTTTTTGTTCCATCTGCAGTCACTCGTCCGGAACCTTCATCCAACCTCTGCCTGGTGGTCGGCGGCTGCCGAGCCATGATTGGAACAACCACTGCACCCCCAACAACTAATCAACGCCGCCCCGCTCTGTTCCCTGGATTATTCAGCATCACTCTTGAATTTGTAAATAAACACTCACCTTCGTTTCAACTTACCTTGTCCTGGTCTGCTTCTGGGTTCTGGCTTTGTAACTCGTGACAGAACGATCCGGCCAGTAATGAACCCAGCGGACCTGGACTCTGTTCGCCATGCCATTACCCATCAGGAGAAGATGTTGGGCCATCATAGCACGGAGCTACAGGAGATCGCGTTGGCAGTTCGGAACCTTTCTACCGGTCTGACGGAGGTCCAGAACCAGCGCAAGTTTCCGGTGGAGGATCCACTACCGGTTTCACCCATCTCGCCTGCCGCGTCTGGAGCGGTGTCCTTCCGTGAGCCCAAGGTTCCGACGCCGGATAAATATGAGGGGGAGCTGGGAAGATGCCGTTCTTTCCTTATGCAGTGTGGGTTAGTGTTCGATCTACAGCCCTACTCTTATGCCACAGACAAGGCTAGGATAGCCTTTGTGATTGAGTTGCTGCGTGGTCGAGCGCTGGAGTGGGCTTCAGCCGTTTGGGAACGACAAGACCCCTGCATGGCTTCATACCAGGGGTTCACGGCCGAGATGAGGAAGCTTTTCGACCATTCCGTCCGAGGGAGGGACGCAGCTAGGCGCCTGTTTTCGCTTCACCAAGGAACTCGCAGCGTGGCCGACTTCGTGATCGAGTTCAAGACGTTGGCTGTGGAGAGTGGGTGGAATGAGGAGTCTCTGCAAGCGGCCTTTACCAGGGTCTGTCGGAGCAGCTCAAGGATGAGTTGATCTCCTATCCGGAGCCTAGTGACCTGGACAGCTTGGTAGCCTTGTCTATTCGGGTGGATAATCGAGTCCGAGAGCGAAGGAGGGAGAAGCAATGGGGTCCGTCCAATCGATCAGCTTCTCAGGTCCCAGTCGGGTCGGGGATTGGACCAGAATACGTCGATCATCGTCCACCACACAGGATTAGTGGAGAGGTCCTGTCTCCCGATTCGGAACCAATGCAAGTAGGGCAGCACGGGTTAACCAAGGAGGAACGCCAACTCAGACGTAGGACTAACTGTTGCCTCTACTGTGGTGGTTCGGGACATTACCTCGCCACCTGTTCCCGGCGGTCGTCAAACTGCGCGGCTCGCTAAAGTTGGGAGGACTTTTAGCGAGCCAGTTTCGACCTCTCAATACCTCTGTCAGACCCCGTTTCCCGGCTACCCTTGTGAACAGGAATCAGAGCTTAGCGATTAACGCTTTTATCGATTCAGGTGCCGATGGAAGCTTTCTTGATGCCGAGTTGGTGGAACAGCTGGGGCTTTCCAAGGAGCAATTGCCGGAAGCCATTGAAGCGACCACTCTGAACGGCAGTAGGCTGGCACGTATCACGATGAGGACTGAACCGGTTAAGATGCTGTTGTCGGGGAATCATTCGGAGATGATTTCATTCTTCATTCTGCCGTCTTCCCATGTTCCTCTGGTCCTTGGATACCCCTGGCTGAAGGAACACAACCCCACGTTCGATTGGGTGACGGGCAAGGTAACGAGTTGGAGCCTTGATTGTCATGCTAACTGTCTCAAGACTGCCTGTCCCCATTCGGTTCCCAGTCAGGTGATTGAGGCTAAACCCCCAGATTTGTCCCTGGTTCCCGAGACATATCACGATTTGGGGGAAGTGTTCAGTAAGCAGAAGGCTCTGTCACTCCCTCCCCACCGACCATATGATTGTGCCATCAACCTGTTCCCTGGAGCTGTCTACCCCAAGGGAAGGTTATACAGTATCTCCCGCCCTGAACGTGAGGCTTTGGAGACCTACATCAAGGAGTCCCTAGCTGCTGGTCTCGTTCGGTCCTCGTCATCACCCCCTGGGGGCAGGATTCTTCTTTGTGGGTAAGAAGGATGGCTCTCTTCGACCGTGTATTGATTATCGGGGGTTGAATGACATCACGGTCAAGAACAAGTATCCCCTGCCCTTGATGAGTTCTGCCTTCGACTCCTTACAGGGTGCTACGGTGTTCACCAAGCTAGACCTACGCAATGCGTATCACATGGTCCGGATCAGAGAGGGAGACGAGTGGTTGACGGGGTTCAATACACCGATGGGTCACTTCGAGTATCAGGTGATGCCGTTTGGATTGACCAATGCTCCAGCGGTATTCCAGAGTATGGTGAACGACGTCCTGAGAGATATGATCGGTCTCTTTGTGTTTGTTTATCTGGATGACATTCTGATCTTCTCGAAGGAACCTTCCGACCACGTCCAGCATGTCCGGCAGGTTCTGCAGCGATTGTTGGAGAATCGCCTGTTCGTGAAGGCCGAGAAGTGCGAGTTTCACGCCCACACGACATCCTTTCTCGGGTACATCATCTCCAGGGGAGAGATTAGGATGGACCAGGAGAAGGTTAGAGCGGTTCTGGAATGGGCCCAGCCCGGTACGAGATTGCAGCTCCAGAGATTTTTGGGGTTTGCGAATTTCTACCGCAGATTCATCCGGGATTACAGCCGTGTGGCCGCTCCGTTAACTGCCTTGACTTCCAGTATCAGGAGCTTCAAGTGGAATCCGGAGGCGGATCGAGCGTTTCTGGATTTGAAGAGGCGATTCACCAACGCACCGATTCTCTCTCAACCGGACACGGCCCGTCAGTTCGTCGTTGAAGTGGACGCGTCTGATGTGGGAGTTGGCGCCATCCTGTCGCAGCGATGCTCCACGGACAGTAAACTCCATCCCTGCGCCTACTACTCTCGTCGCCTTTCGCCTGCGGAGAGGAATTACGATGTGGGTAACCGGGAGCTTCTCGCGGTGAAACTTGCCTTGGAGGAGTGGCGCCACTGGTTGGAGGGGGCGGAGCAACCGTTTATTGTCTGGACTGACCACAAGAATCTTGCTTACGTGCAATCGGCTAGACGTCTCAACTCCCGTCAGGCCAGGTGGTCGTTGTTTTTCGGACGATTCAATTTTTCCCTGACGTTCCGACCTGGATCTAAGAACGGCAAGGCGGACGCCTTGTCTCGGATGTTCTCCAAGACGGAGGAGAGTGGGTCCAAGACCGAGACAATTCTCCCCGGAACTGCGTCGTGGGAGCTGTTAGGTGGAAGATTGAGGAGGAGGTGATGGCGGCCCTTCGGACGCAGCCCGGTCCCGGTAACGGTCCACCCGGTCGGTTGTTTGTGCCTGAGTCGGTTCGTCCCTGCGGTCCTCAAATGGTCCCACGCCAGCAAGATGGCTTGTCACCCTGGCGTGGCTCGGACGATGGCGTTTCTTCGCAGACGTTTTTGGTGGCCTGCCATGGCCGAGGATACTCGGGGTTATGTTGCTGCCTGTCCAGTGTGTGCGCAGAATAAGAGTACCAATCGGCCCAGCTCTGGACTACTTCACCCCCTTCCTATTCCCCGGCGACCATGGTCGCATCTGGCCCTGGACTTTGTCACTGGGTTGCCCGCTTCTGAGGGGAACACGGTCGTTCTGACTATCGTGGACAGATTCAGCAAGTTCGCCCACTTTGTGCCAATTGCCAAGCTTCCCTCTGCCTCGAGACGTCCGAGATCCTGGTTAGGGAGGTTTTCAGGGTCCACGGTTTGCCCAGTGATATCGTTTCCGACCGTGGCCCTCAGTTTACCTCTGCTGTCTGGAAGTCCTTCTGTTTGGCCATTGGAGCTACAGTCAGTCTCACATCTGGTTTTCACCCCCCAATCTAATGGTCAGGCGGAGAGAGCCAACCAGAAGATGGAATCCACGCTACGCTGCCTGGCCTCTTCCAACCTCACCTCCTGGGTCTCTCAGTTGCCTTGGGTTGAGTATGCCCACAATACTCTCCCTACATCTGCCACTGGGATGTCTCCCTTCCAGTGCCTGTATGGCTACCAACCTCCCTTGTTCCCTTCTCAGGAGAAGGAGCTCTCAGTGCCTTCTGTTCAGGCCCATATTCGTCGTTGCCACCGGACCTGGCATCGGACCAGAAAGGCACTCCTTAGAGTTTCGGACCGGTATCAGCTCCAGGCGAATCGTCGCCGGATCCCCGCTCCCACCTATACCATCGGAGATAGGGTCTGGTTGGCCACACGGGATCTTCCTTTACGGACTGAGTCTAGGAAGTTGTTACCGAAGTTCATTGGTCCGTTTGTGGTGGAGAAGGTGATCAATCCGGTGGCAGTTCGACTCAAACTCCCGAGGACGCTCAGAGTCCATCCCACCTTTCATGTCTCCTGCCTCAAGCCTGTTTTCCTCAGTCCTCTGTTGCCTCCTCCGCCTCCTCCTCCTCGGATGATCGGAGGTGGTCCTGCCTACACGGTGCGACGCATCATGGATTCCAGACGGCGGGGCCGGGGTTTCCAGTATCTCGTGGACTGGGAGGGGTATGGTCCTGAAGAGAGGAGTTGGATTCCGCGGCGACAGATCCTAGATGCTGACCTCATCCGTGACTTCTACCGCCTCCATCCTGGCGCTCCGGGAGTCCGCCCGGTGGCGTTCGTCGGAGGGGGGTACTGTAACGATCCCGGCAGTCTGAGTCGGGTCCTGTCTGTGGACTAGTTTTTCTGCTCGTGATCTCCAGTTTCCCGAGGGTTCTGGAACGCTCCGGGAGCTCTCTTGATTTCCGCACCTGCATCCCATCAGCAATCTGCACACCTGGTCCTGATCATCACCCTTCTTAGGCTCTGGCCTAACATCCATTCCCTGCCGGATCGTTAGCCATGAACAGTAGGTTTACCAGAGTATCAGTCTTAGAGCTTCTAGCGTTAGTTTTGTTGTTTTGCACCTTGTTGGTTTGTTGTTTACTTACCTCCGTTTTTGCTCCATCTGCAGTCACTCGTCCGGAACCTTCATCCAACCTCTGCCTGGTGGTCGGCGGCTGCCGAGCCATGATTGGAACAACCACTGCACCCCCAACAACTAATCAACGCCGCCCGCTCTGTTCCCTGGATTATTCAGCATCACTCTTGAATTTGTAAATAAACACTCACCTTCGTTTCAACTTACCTTGTCCTGGTCTGCTTCTGGGTTCTGGCTTTGTAACTCGTGACAAAAGGATTTGCCAGTAGATTGTCGACTTGATTCATGATGATGACTGCTAGCTTGCTTGCTAAGATTTTGAAAGTATGATGTTGACATGATCAGTCCAATCAAAGCTACGGTAGATATAATGTGATTTGACGTCATTTTATCTGTGGCCAATGAGTTTGAGCCTTCTTGGATGGGCACTTCTGATATAACTCTATAGCAGCACCCAAGGGGCTTGAATTTTCGAGCTCTACTCGTAGATTTTGTGGTGACGTAGTGTCCCAATGAGCGACAGAATACTGAGCCAATCATGGCGCAACTAGATAACATTACCAACCCCTACGCTCCGTATTTTCCGCTGGCTGCACCACCACCACAGAAAGAACTGAGCTAGGCTGAAACACCTGCATATTGGAGCTGCCTTACTCAAGAAAGCAAAAAAGAGACCGTTTGTATGCAGCTTTATTAATTCAATTTGTATTGTTTGCTAACTGATATTTGACACATATTAATGCAAGCATAACATGCAAAACAGGCAGAAAATAAATGAATAAACAGGTGGGGCTCAAAACAGGTGAGGCTTACTACTGTAGGTTCAAATATAATATAAATATCAAATATAAATAATATCAAATTGTATTTGTCACATGTGCTGAATACAACAGTACCTTACAGTGAAATGCTTACTTACAAGCCCTGCAGTTTTAAGAAAAATAAGCTTTAAGTAAAAAATAGATAAGTAAAAAAGAATTAAAGAGCAGCAGTAAAACATCAACGAGGGCGTACCGGAACAGCGAGGGGGTACCGGAACAGAGTCAATGTGCGGGGGCACAGGTTAGTCGAGGTAATTGAGGTAATATGTACATGTAGGTAGAGTTAAAGTGACTGTGTTGGACTTCACTCCAGCATATAACCTCAGCTAAAATATAATGATTCTCTACACAGTTATTTTACTTTCTGCACTGACAGGTTAGTCAATTACTGTATTCCTGTCATTATTTTAACTACATTGTTTAGGCTAATGTATAGTTTATCTGTATTATTGGATTTTAGAGTAAATACCAAGATCTTTCCTCATTTCAAATACATCTACCTTGTGATTTATCCATCACCTGTTAACATTTGTAGGTGACAGTTTTCAGCAGATCATCCAGCCAAACCAACATGAAGTGTATGGAGAGGAGGGTAGTAATGTTCAGCTTTCCTGCAACTACTCCTCAGCATACAGTGTACTGTGGTATAAACAGTATCCAGGATCAGCTCCCCAAATTCCTCTTCATCCACCATGCCTCTAGGACTGTAGTGAGAGCTAAACCTCCATACTCTCACCTCACTGTTAAACTGAACAAAGAGAAGACCCGTGTGGATCTGGAGATCTCCTCTACTGAATTGAGAGACTCTGCTCTGTACTACTATGCTGTGTTATCAACAGGGACACATAACTCACTGACTCAGCACTCAGTAGAATACAGACCTGTCTCCTGTCAGTTAGTTAGAGATTTACATGCATCTGATGTATTTTGTTTGACCACATCCAGGTGAGAATTCAGTGCATGAATAATTTGTAAACTGCTATTAAATGTAAAATATATTTGTTTCAACATAGTCAGTTGGAGGAGCTAGAGTATAAAACTCAGGATCAGATTATGAATCCTCAATATAAGACATGATACTACCATGAAGATCATAGCCAGTTGATGCTGTGCTTTTCATCAGCAGCTTGTGCTTATTCTACACATCCTGCCATCTACAATGTTGTTCTGTTCACTTTTACTCTTATTTGACTTGATAGGTAAGTAATAATATTTTCATTGAAACTGAGTGTGATTATGTTTAGGTGTATTAATTTTTCAAATGAAAGATTATAAAGGTGATGCACAACATGAGGATGCATGTTGTTGTTTTTTTGTTTTTTTTGTACTGCATTTGAAATCAATTCAATCTTCCATGTGGGTATAAAGTATTATATATAAATATAATATTATGTTTTACAGGTCTCAGTTTTGAACAGGTATTAACACCCTACACTGATGTAGAAGTAGCTTCAGAAAGGGACATAGTTACTCTCTCTTGTAACTACACCTCTTCTGGTATTGGTAATATCCCAAATCAGCACCACAGTTACTGGTTATGGAACATATGCCTGCAACAACTCCAGGGTTCACTCTAAATCATGACAAAAAATAGGAGATCTGGAGATCTCCTCTGCTGATGTGACAGACTCTGCTCTGTACTACAACGCCTTGCAGCCCAAAGTGACAGGAAACCCAGAAACACTGTACAAAAACCTGACAGCTCATGATAAACTCTTCTCATGCATATTTTAGGGCAGGGGTGGGGCTTACTCAAGAGAATACATTCTCCTTTAAAAAACTGTGTTGGACTTCACCCTATCATCTAACCTCAGATACAGTATGGCATTTATCCACAAAATTATTTTACTTTCTGCACCCTTGCCTCACTGTAAAACTGAATTATTGGAAAACTTAGGCAGATCTGGAGATCTCATTTGCTGAAGGGAAAGACTCTGCTCTGTATTGCTGTGATGTGACGTCCACAGAGACACATAACTCACTGACTCAGCACTCAGAATACAGACCTGTCAGTTTGTGGTTTATAAACATATGCTGTGATCACGCTCTCCGTAGCCGATGTGAGCAAGACCTTAAAACAGGTCAACATTCACAAAGCTGCGGGCCAGACGGATTACCGGGACATGTACTCAAGCATGTGCGGACAATCTGGCAAGTGCCTTCACTGACATTTTCAACATCTCCCTGACCGAGTCTGTAATACCTACATGTTTCAAACAGACAACAAGTGTCCCTGTGCCCAAGAAAGCGAAGGTAACCTGCCTAAATGATTACCGTACCATTGCACTCACGTCGGTAGTCATGAAGTGCTATGAAAGGCTGGTCATGGCTCACATCAACACCATCATGCCGGAAACCCTAGACCCACTCCAAATCGCATACCGCTCCAACAGATACACAGATGACCCAATCTCAATCGCACTCCACACTGCCCTTTCCCACCTGGACAAAAGGAACACATATGCGAGAATGCTGTTCATTGACTACAGCTTAGCGTTCAACACTATAGTGCCCACAAAGCTAATCACTAAGCTAAGGACCCTGGGACTGAATACCTCCCTCTGCAACTGGATCCTGTACTTCCTGACGGGCCGCCCCCAGGTGGTAAGGGTAGGCAACAACACATCTGCCACCCTGATCCTCAACACTGGGGCCCCTCAGGGGTGTGTGCTTAGTCCCCTCCTGTACTCCCTGTTCACCCACGACTGCGTGGCCAAGCACGACTCCAACACCATCATTAAGTTTGCTGATGACACAATAGTGGTAGACCTGATCACCGACAACGATGAGACAGCCTATAGGGAGGAGGTCAGAGACCTGGCAGTGTGGTGCCAGGACAACAGCCTTTCCCTCTATGTGATTAAGACAATGGAGCTGATCGTGGACTATAGGAAAAGGAGGGCCGAACAGGCGAGAGTTTGAAATTCCTTGGTGTCCACATCACTAATGAACTATCATGGTCCAAACACACCAAGACAGTTGTGAAGAGTGCACAACAACACCTTTCCCCCCTCAGGAGACTAAAAATATTTGGCATGGGTCCCCAGATCCTCAAAAAGTTATACAGCTGCACAATCGAGAGCATCCTGACCGGCTGCATCACCGCCTTGTATGGCAATTTCTCAGCATCTGACCGTAAGGTGCTACAGAGGGTAATGCTTACGGCCCAGTACATCACTGTGGCCAAGCTTCCTGACATCCAGGACCTATATACCATGTGGTGAAAGGTGACAAAAAATGGTCAATGACTCCAGTCACCCAAGTCATAGACTGTTCTCTCTGCTACCACACGGCATGTGACAAATAACATTTGTTTGGATTTGATTTGATTCTACAGCTGCACCATCGAGAGCATCCTGACTGGTTGCATCACCGCCTGGTATGGCAACTGCTTGGCCTCTGACCGCAAGGCACTACAGAGGGTAGTGCGTACGGCCCAGTACATCACTGGGGCAAAGCTCCCTGCCATCCAGGACCTCTATACCAGGCGGTGTCAGAGGAAGGCCCTCAAAATTGTCAAAGACTCCAGCCACCCTAGTCATAGACTGTTCTCTCTGCTACCGCACGGCAAGCGGTACCGGAGTGCCAAGTCTAGGTCCAAAAGACTTCTCAACAGCTTCTACCCCCAAGCCATAAGACTCCTGAACAGCTAATCATGGCTACCCGGACTATTTGCACTGCCCCCCACCCCATCCTTTTTACGCTGCTGCTACTCTGTTAAGTATTTATGCATAGTCACTTTAACTCTACCCACATGTACATATTACCTCAACTACCTCAACTAGCCGGTGCCCCCGCACATTGACTCTGCAACGGTACCCCCCTGTATATATAGCCTCCCTACTGTCACTTTATTTTACTGTATATATAGCCTCCCTACTGTCACTTTATTTTACTTCTGCTCTTTTTTTCTCAACACTTTTTGTTGTTGTTGTTTATTCTTACTTTTTTGGTTTAAAATAAATGCACTGTTGGTTAAGGGCTGTAAGTAAGCATTTCACTGCAATGTCTGCACCTGTTGTATTCGGCGCATGTGACCAATACAATTAGATTTGATTTGATTTGATTTGATTTGATTTTGTTTGACCACAGCGCCATCAAATGGAGTTTTGTGCATAAATCATTTGTAAACTGCTTTCAAATGTATATAAAACATTGATGTTTGATTCTACATTGTCAGTAGGAGGATCTAGAGTATAAAACTCAGGATCAGATTATGAATCCTCAAGATAAGACATGATACTACCATGAAGATCATAGCCAGTTGATGCTGTGCTTTTCATCAGCAGCTGGTGCTTATTCTACACATCCTGCCATCTATAATGTTGTTCTCTTCACTTTACTCTTCTTTGACTTAATAGATAAGTAATGACATTTTCATTTAAACTGAGTGTAATTATGTTGAGATGTATTTACTTTAAAAAATCAAAGATTATAAAGATAATGGATGACATAAGGATTCATGTTTATAACTTTGAAAACATTTTATCTTTAAACTGAATTTGAAATTAATTAAATCTTCCATATGGGTTTAAAGTAATATATATATATATATATATATATATATATATATATATATATATATATATATATATATATATATATATATATATATATATATAAATATATATATATATATGATATATAATATTATGTTTTACAGGTGTCAGTTCTGAACAGGTAATAACACCCTACACTGATGTAGAAGTGCCTTCAAAAAGTACACCTCTGATGTCACTCTTCAATGGTATCGGCAATATCACAAATCAGCACCACAGTTACTGGTTATGGAGTATGTGGATAGGGCTGTTACGGTGACCGTATTACCACCACACCAGCGGTCACGAGTCATGATGGCAGTCAAATTCCACGTGACCGTTTAGTCCCGGTAATTAGGCTTCTCCAACCTCTCATGCTGCTGATTGTCATTAGTAGCCTACCAAACTTGCTATCTGTCTGGTACTCAGCACTGTATTGTCCATCTAATCACTCTGACATCAATGCAAATGTAATCGAAAATCTAATCAGTCCATGAGCTCATGTTGCGCAACATTTCTATAGGCTATGCAATTGCGTTCGAAAACAGTGATTTCCTCTATTAAAAAGAGGATCCCATCAGCTTTCTATAGGTTAGGCCTACTATATTTATTTCTCAACTTTCCTAATATTAAGCACATTGCTTCTCTTTACAACAGGACTATAGCCTACCTGGCTTGCATGAAAATGAACCACGTAAAAAGATTCCTCCATTCCCTATTTAAGTGCATAGATGATGCATAGATGTATTTTTCCCCCCTGCCCCTGTTTCAAGACAGGTGCATGATAATGGTCCATTCTAAATCAAACTAATTTCACACATATATTATTTAGTATATGTAAAGACAAGATTCAATCAAGAATAGTCTGATGGGTGACAATATTAGCCTATCGCTTGTGAATGATATATTTTCAATTGTGTATGATGCCGAGCTTAAAGCAAAAAACAACGCATGCCTTTTTTTTCAAGTTTTTGAAGTCATAGTCCCACACTTCATATAGCCTAGCCCATAGGCCTATATGATTTGATAAGGTTTGTATCACAACTAAAGTGGCCAAATAACTTCTTAAAATGAAGCACATCAACGGGTGTAGAGCCTAACTGGAAACATTGAGTTTCAAGTTTGGGGAAGATAATTTTCACAACATAAATCCACCTTTAATAATAAAAGCATTGCATGCATAATCACATTTGCAGTTACTTTTGAGAATGGTGTTTTCCTGCTAGTGGAACATTCGCTCTTATAGCCTACTGCCGTGTGTGCATTGCTGCGCTTATAATGTGAAGAAATGGCCTAATAGTTTATCAACATGTTAAGCAAAACGTTCTGATCTGTTGTGTCAGGCTCATTGCTTAAAACAGTTTTTACATGCTAGTGGTTGTATTAATTAGGGATCTATGGCATCCCACAACTGTCCCAGACTATGTTTGGAATATTTATTTCTCACGCAGAATAGAATAGGTCAACTTCTGTACTATGGGGGATAGTAGATTGACATAGGCTAGTGCTTTTCCTGTTAGTTAGGCCTAGTCATCTTGTTGTCTGACGAAAAGTAAATGTAGACAGTTCATCTAATATCTTCAATTTGCGCTTTGGAATTGGATAAGGACACACGCAGTTGCATCCCAGATGTTTCTGTCTTCACTTGTAGCCTGTGAGAATGACCCGATCATATGACAGAGAGGTGCTTCGGCAAGCAAACAGGAGAAGGGAATTATAATTATCATATTCAGCCCTAGGGCACAATGGCCACTGGCTGCAAAAGGCATTAACTTTTTTAGGGGGCATTACATCCACACAAAGGGGATGCAGCTGGGAAATTCGAGGCATTATCAAGTGCTTGTCAAATTGTGAATGAGAGACTGATGAAATGTGACTGATTATTGTGATGGTGTAGGCTATATTACATGGATTTATTAGACTTTTTAAAATGTAAATGTTCCAAAGGTCTGCATCAGTGGCTTGTAGGAAATGCGTGGAAGCCAGGAGATGCTAAATGTGTTTATGTTAATTATTGGTCAATTACCGTGAGACCAGTGGTGACCAGTCATTCAAGGCAGGTGGGGCACACCTGTTTAGCTGAAGAAAAAAAGGTTTTAGAACACCTACAAATTCAAGGGTTTTTCTTAATCTTTTACTATTTTCTACATTGAAGAATATAGTGAAGATATCAAACCTATGAAATAACACAAATTGAATCATGTAGTAACAAAAAAGTGTTAAACAAATCAAAATATATTTAATATTTGAGATTCTTCAAATAGCCACCCTTTGCCTCTATGACAGCTTTGCTTTTCCAACAGTCTTGAAGGAGTTCACACATATGCTGAGCACTTGTTGGCTGCTTTTCCATAACTCTGCGGTCCGACTCAACCCAAACCATCTCAATTGGGTTGAGGTCGGGGGATTGTGGAGGCCAGGTCATCTGATGCAGCACTCCATTACTCTCCTTCTTGGTAAAATAGCCCTTACATAGCCTGGAGGTGTGTTGGGTCATTGTCCTGTTGAAAAACAAATGATAGTCCCACTAAGCCCAAACCAGATGGGAAGGCGTATCGCTGCAGAATGCTGTGGTAGCCATGCTGGTTAAGTGTACCTTGAATTCTAAATAAATCACAGACAGTGTCACCAGCAAAGCACCCCCACACCCCCACACCATAACACCTCCTCCTCCATGCTTTACTGAGGGAACTACACATGCGGAGATCATCTGTTCACCCACACCATGTCTCACAAAGACACAGCGGTTGAAACCAAAAATCTCCAATTTGGCTGCTTTTCCTTCTCTCTGCGGTCCGACTCATCCCAAACCATCTCAATTTGGTTGAGGTCGGGGGACTGTGGAGGCCAGGTCATCTGATGCAGCACTCCATGTGTGTGCCTTGAATTCTAAATAAATCACAGACAGTGTCACCAGCAAAACACCCCCACACCATAACACCTCCACCTCCATGCTTTAGGGTGGGAAATACACATGCGGAGATCATCCGTTCACCCACACCGCGTCTCACAAAGACACGGCGGTTGGAACCAATTTGGACTCCAGACCAAAGGACAAATTTCCACCGATCTAATGTCCATTGCTCGTGTTTCTTGGCCCAAGCAGGTCTCTTCTTTTTATTGGTGTCCTTTAGTAGTGGTTTCTTTGCAGCAATTCGACCATGAAGGCCTGATTCACACAGTCTCCTCTGAACAGTTGATGTTGAGATGTGTCTGTTACTTGAACTCAATTTCTGAGGCTGGTAACTCTAATGAATTCATCCTCTGAAGCAGAGGTAACTCTGGGTCTTCCTTTCCTGTGGCGGTCCTCATGAGAGCCAGTTTCATCATAGCGCAAGTGCAACTGCACTTGAAGAAACTTTAAATGTTTTTGAAATGTTCTGGATTGACTGACCTTCATGTCTTAAAGTAATGTTGAACTGTCATTTCTCTTTGCTTATTTGAGCTGTTCTTGCCATAATATGGACTTGGTCTTTTACCAAAAAGGGCTATCTTCTCTATACCCCCCTACCTTGTTACAACACAACTGATTGGCTCAAACACATTAAGAAGGAAATAAATGTACTAACTGTGAGAAATATGTATTTGTCACTCTTCTAGTCTTCAATTTCAGTTAGACAGGTATTTTAATATTGGTTGGAAAAGCACTTGGGAATATGACAAAGTGCAACAATATTATTGTTTGTAGTTACTCCTCCTCACAATTCACTTTAGAATTCAAACTGACTTACTAGTCATGAGAAATTAGCAGATCCTGCATGTTGTGGCTGCATGTTGCTTTGGTATAACATCACTCTGTTCATCTGTCTCTTTCTGTGCATTTGTTCATTTTATTTAGAGACATTATTATTAAATGTTGTGAAGACATATTCATCTTTCTTTTCAGGTTGCTGAGCAGAAGAGAGTGTCCCACAGCCAACATAATATGTAATGGTCGTGGAAGGACAACCGATAAAGCTCACTTGTCTATTCGATACAACTTATTAATCACCATCTCTTTTGGTACAAACAAAAAGCAAATGTCAACCACATATTTATGCTGATAAGGGATACCTTTTCACCTGGGGAAAGTACTACTGGGTTTAAGGAGAGATTTCATGCCCATCTGAATATCACCACAAGGTCAGTCCCCTTGTCCATCCAGAGGGCGCAGCTGTTTGACTCTGCTGTGTACTACTGTGCTCTGAGTGTCACGATCGTCTGAGGAAAAGGACCAAGGCGCAGCGTTGAATGTGAACATATTTATTAAATTTGATGATCACACGATCAAAACAACAAAAGGACGACGTGATAGTCAATGGTCATACACTAACCAAATACGAACAAGAAACCACAAACACAACGTGAAAGACAGATAGTTAAATATGGCTCCCAATCAGAGACACCCAGCTGACACTCGTTGCCTCTGATTGGGAGTCACTCAGACCAACATAGAAAATCAAACATAGAATTTCACACCCTGGCTCAACATAACATTGTCCCCAGAGCCAGGGCGTGACAGTACCCCCCCCTAAAGGCGCGGACACCGACCGCGCCAACTAAATCCCACAGGGGAGGGACCGGGTGGGCACTCCGCCTAGGCGGCGGATCCGGCTCCGGACATGACCCAGGCACGGGTTGTGCTGGACTGACGACGCGCACCCCTGGCTTGGTGCGTGGAGGAGGAACGGGCCTCACCCGGCTGACGACTCGCATCCTTGGCTTGGTGCGAGTAGCAGGAATGGGCTGGATCAGGCTGACGACTCGCACCCTTGGCTTGGTGCGAGTAGCAGGAACGAGCTGGACCAGGCTGATGACTCGCACCCCCGGCTTGGTGCGGGTGGCAGGAACAGGCCGGACCGGGCTGGCGACGCGCACCGTAGGTTTGGTGCGAGTGGCAGGAACAGGCCAGGTCGGGCTGGCGACGCACACCGTAGGCTTGGTGCGTGGAGCAGGGACAGGCCGGGCTGGGCTGGCGACGCACACCGTAGGCTTGGTGTGAGTGGCCGGAACAGGCCGTGCCGGACTGACGACGCACACCACTGGCTTGGTGTGGGGAACAGGCACGGGCCGTGCCGGACTGACGACGCACACCACTGGCTTGGTGTGGGGAACAGGCACCGGCCGTGCCGGACTGACGACGCACACCACTGGCTTGGTGTGGGGAACAGGCACGGGCCGTGCCGGACTGACGACGCACACCACTGGCTTGGTGTGGGGAACAGGAGCGGGCCGGACCGGGCTGGCGACGCGCCCCACAGGCTCGATGCGAGGAACAGGAACAGGCCGGACCGTACTGGGGACACACACCACTGGCCCTATGCAGGGATCAGGAACGGGCCGGACCGGACTGGTAACACACCCCAGTACCTCTCGCCGTGCCTCCACACTTTCCCTCTCCTCTGTGACCAGTGGCCCCCTTAACCTGGCGGCCTCCTCTGCACACCCGCTGGGCTGCTCTGTCGCGGTCTCCTGCCGCCCCGTCGTCCACGGCGTTAGCCCCCCCCTAAAAATTTTCGGGGCGTCTCTCCTACCCGTGGACCAGGTCTCCATGTCCCTCGCCAGCCGTTCGCCCTTCTGCCACAATGTCAAGCCCTTCTCCTCCTCACTCGGCTTGACCCAGTCGAGGAGGCGAAGGAGATCTGTTAGAGATAGAATATGTGCACGTTTTCAAACATAAATTTTCAAATAAGTTAATCATACTCACTTCATGTATGTCATTGTCAATAGTTAACATATTATCTGAGCTAGACGTAGGTGTTTCACTTCGTCTCTAATGTACTGCAAAGAGTGCTAATATAATACTGACGAGGTAATATTGACCCATACATTTTTATACAATCTTACCCCTCTCTGAACAGGCTCCTCCTTCATGTCTATCAGTTGATGGTGATATACAGGCTGAGATGGACATGGAAGAGAGAGAGAGGATCTCTACCTCTTACTGTAACTCACAGTCACTCTCTGTGTGTTCTGCATAGCCATGGTACTCTGTCTGATCATCTGGCTGGTTCTTGCAGTATTGTACTTCGGTATGATGGAACCTTTTCTCTCATTGGTTTATCTCATCTTTAACAAATTTTACCTATAATTTTATAATTTCAATAATCTTTCAAATTATCACTCAGTCTTTCTTTTTTCCCCAGAGTGCACAGGAGACTATGTGCAACAGCAACCAGGAGGTGTGATTGCTACAGAAGGAGGACTGGTAACTCTGACACAACTGATACTAATGCATATCTATATTGGTACAAACAAGAAGCAAATGACTTCCCTAAACATATGCTGACCCGTTATTCTTTTGGATCTGGAGACAACGCTGCAGGGTTCAAGGAGAGGTTTGGTGCAAGTCTAAATGCCAAGACACAATCAGTCCCCTTGATGATCTGGAGGGTGCAGCTGTCTGACTCTGCTCTGTACTACTGTGCCCTGCAGCCCACAGTGACATGAAACCTGTGCACACTGTACAAACACCTGGGGAAAAAATTGACATCCCCTAGACATCCACTCATTTTTTATTTCAACATTACCTTGCATAGTCAAAACACACTTACACAGAAAATGAGCAATTAAAGATGTTCAATGAACAATAAAAATAAAAATAAATATGGAAAAGTGACAGAAATGTATTAAGGCTATCTGATTGTGTTGCTTATATATACTTTAGATTCTAGATTTAAATAAGAAAAGAAAATAAGCTATGCTATATTTGATCTCTGAGACCCTTAGGATGAGAAATCAGAGCAAGATTACTGAATTTAAGTACATTATTTACCTTCAGAGGTGAATGTATCAAACCAGTTGCCGTGATACGTTTTTTGTTGTTGTGCACTCTCCTCAAACAATAACATGGTATTTTTTTCACTGTAATAGCTACTGTAAATTGGACAGTGCAGTTAGATTAACAAGAAGTTAAGCTTTCTGCCCATATAAGACATGTCCATATCCTGGAAAGTTTGCTGTTACCTACCACAGTCATGCTAATCACATTAGCCCATGTTAGCTCAACCGTCCGGTATACGGGACACCGATCCCATAGAGGATAATGTCCTCTCTCCTTTCAAGAGTGATTAGTACAGCAGTCTATCAGCAGCAGCACTAGTGTAGAAAAATAAACTATATTTAACCTCTGTAGTGGAAGTGACATTGGCAGGTCTGTCAGCTAATGTGACACACAGTGACACACAGAGGAACACTTTCAGAGGAGAGTGAAAGCATGCAAACATCAGTCTGAAGATGGTGAAATCAAAGTATTTGAAAAATAATTGTTCTTCCTGTTATTCATTCACTTCAGAATATCCTCTGAAAAATGAGTTGTGTTGTGTTTAGAACACTTGTTTTTTCTACAAAAGAAAAAGAAAAAAGTAATGAAATATCAAAGTTAAATGAAATGCAAAAAACATCAACAATTGCACTGTATATAATTTCAAACTTCTTTCGTCATAATGCATTATAACGTGAATGGAGTAGTATTGTTAAAAATAAACTAATACATCAAACCTACGATGTACATTAAACAAGGATTTCATGGCACACACTTAAACACATTTGGTTGTTCACCAGCCCCTGTCTTTGGCAGTAGGTGAGGCTCCACCTACTGCCAAAGACAGGGGCTGGTGAAAGCACCTTCTGCCAAAGACAGAAGCTGGTGAACAACCAAATGTGTTTAAGTGTGTGCTAGCACCTACTGTCAAAGACAGGGGCTGGTGAACAACCGAATGTGTTTAAGTGTGTGCCATGAGCTACAAAAATGTTTCAATTCATCAAGACTAAAAAATTGCTACAAAGAGAGATATTCAACTCTGCCTGTTTTGTGTCAGAGTCTTTTTGATACTGTATCTATCAGCTATGTTGCTGCTTTCATCATTTCTCCTCCTCTCAGTCCTTGTTGGTGAGTGCTGTACTCAATTTAATCATTTTAATTGCAACTCCAGAATATATTTGATTGTTGTCAAAAAAGTGATAAAAAGAAGCAACATTTCCTTTTCTTACAGGTGTCAGTCTTGAAGATGACATCAATCCCACTAGGTCTATGGTAGGTGGTGTGGAGGGTGATACCATCACACTATCCTGCAGCTACACTGGCTCTGTAAACAATCTACAGTGGTATAGTCAGTATCCCAGGTCTAAACCAGAGTTCCTGATTTTCATCAATAAATCAGTATATGTCCAGAAACCTGTCCCTCCACGCCTGTCATCTCAGGTTCATACCGACCGTGTGGATCTGGAGATCTCCTCTGCTGAAGTGACAGACTCTGCTCTGTACTACTGCACCCTGGAGAACACAGACAGGAAACTCTACGTTATCATTTAGAAACTGTGTGGTATAGACCCAGTCGGTATAAGATTGAATGAACTCCTGAGTGGCGCAGTGGTCTAAGGCACTGCATCGCAGTGCTAACTGTGCCACTAGAGATCCTGGTTCGTATCCAGGCTCTGTCGCAGCCGGCCGCGACCGGGAGACTCATGGGCGGCGCACAATTGGCCCAGCGTCGTCCAGGCTAGGGGAGGGAATGGCCGGCAGGGATGTAGCTCAGTTGATAGAGAATGGCGTTTGCAACGCCAGGGTTGTGGGTTCGATTCCCACGGGGGGCCAGTATAAAAAAATAAAAAAATAAAAAAATAAAAAATGTATTCACTAACTGTAAGTCGCTCTGGAAAAAGAGCATCTGATATATGACTAAAATGTAAATGTAATGAATGTAGCGACCCTGCCTGCCTGTGGAGAAAGCAACCTGTGGTTACCTAGGTTACCCCATTGGCTCGCAGTAAAATCTTGACCTTTTTCAAACGTAATGTTCTTGTTGTCTGGTTGTTTTAGACAATTACAAAACTACATTTAATAAAAGTACAACATGTCTTAAGATTACTTTTCAACAAATATTGCCTGCCTCTCTCAGTAAAAAACAACGTAATATCCTTCCCCTCTTCATGATGATGCTAGCAGCAACTTGAGTGAGTGCTAACTAGCTACTGACCAGAACATTAAGCTAGGCAAGACCAACAACACAAACAAATGGACTATACAGCTTTTTGTCACATTTTGTTATTTCTGTATAACAAAAAAACGATGACGAAGTTGCCTCTATTACAATGGCGGTCAATAGGAAAGAATGTTGGTTTTCCCAAATTTGTGGGTGTGGTCGAGGGGAATTCTTTATTATTGCGTGAATACCGACTGGGACTATATTGTTTTGTAACAACAACATCAACAACAAAACGAAAATCTATTAATTGAAAATCAGGGAACAGTAATATTTTACACACACATGACGTTACCCATAAGCAATCATTAATGATGAAATATTACAAACATGAAAAATTGGTGGATATAGCATTTTCGAAATAAACTCTTCATATGGTTCAAGAGAAAATAGCCTAATTAATGAAAAAAAGTATTTAATCAACAATGGCATAATTTGTAATTAACTCTGCAACTCTTTCAACTATTTTTTCACAACTGCCACCAGTTTGACACCAGAACATTTACAACAAAGTCATATTGACATAGTGAAATATCCTTTAAATTTTGACACACTTTTGTTTATTATGTAAGTCTGTAAAAATATATTGCATATTTCATGCTGAAACCCTCATATTAAATCAAATCAAATCAAATCAAATCAAATTGTATTGGCCACTTACAGCCCTTAAACAACAATGCATTAATTTTTTTATAAAAAAGTAAAATAAAACAACAACAACAACAAAAGTGTTGAGAAAAAAAGAGCAGAAGTAAAATAAAATAACAGTAGTGAGGCTATATATACAGGGGGGTACCGGTGCAGAGTCAATGTGCGGGGGCACCAGCTAGTTGAGGTAGTTGAGGTAATATGTACATGTGGGTAGAGTTAAAGTGACTATGCATAAATAATTAACAGAGTAGCAGCAGAGTAAAAAGATGGGGTGGGGGGTGGGGGTGGGGGGGCAGTGCAAATAGTCTGGGTAGCCATGATTAGCTGTTCAGGAGTCTTATGGCTTGGGGGTAGAAGATGTTAAGAAGTCTTTTGGACCTAGACTTGGCACTCCGGTACCGCTTGCCGTGCGGTAGCAGAGAGAACAGTCTATCACTAGGGTGACAGGAGTCTTTGACAATTTTTAGGGCCTTCCTCTGACACCGCCTGGTATAAAGGTCCTGGATGGCAGGAAGCTTAGCCCCAGTGATGTACTGCGCCGTACGCACTACCCTCTGTAGTGCCTTGCGGTCGGAGGCCGAGCAGTTGCCATACCAGGCGGTGATGCAACCAGTCAGGATGCTCTCGATGGTGCAGCTGTAGAATTATTTGAGGATCTGAGGACCCATGCCAAATCTCTTCAGTCTCCTGAGGGGGAATAGGCTTTGTCGTGCCCTCTTCAATGATCTCAACCTGTTCCACTACAGCCCCGTCGATGAGAATGGGGGCGTGCTCAGTCCTCTTTTTTTTCCTGTAGTCCACAATCATCTCCTTTGTCTTGGTCACATTGAGGGAGAGGTTGTTATCCTGGCACTACATGGCCAGGTCTCTGACCTCCTCCCTATAGGCTGTCTCATCGTTGTCGGTGATCAAGCCTACCACTGTTGTGTCGTCGGCAAACTTAATGATGGTGTTGGAGTCCTGCCTGGCCATGCAGTCATGGGTGAACAGGGAGTACAGGAGCGGACTGAGCACGCACCCCTGAGGGGCCCCCATGTTGAGGATCAGTGTGGCAGATGTGTTGTTACCTACCCTTACCACCTGGGGGCGGCCCGTCAGGAAGTCCAGGATCCAGTTGCAGAGGGAGGTGTTTAGTCCCAGGATCCTTAGCTTAGTGATGAGCTTTGAGGGCACAATGGTGTTGAATGCTGAGCTGTAGTCAATGAATAGCATTCTCACGTAGGTGTTCCTCTTGTCCAGGTGGGAAATGGCAGTGTGGAGTGCAATAGAGATTGCATCATCTGTGGATCTGTTGGGGCGGTATGCAAATTGGAGTGGGTCTAGGGTTTCTGGGATAATGGTGTTGATGTGAGCCATGACCAGCCTTTCAAAGCACTTCATGGCTACATACGTCAGTGCTATGGGTCGGTAGTCATTTAGGCAGGTTATCTTAGTGTCCTTGGGCACGGGGACTATGGTGGTCTGCTTGAAACATGTTGGTATTACAGACTCACTCAGGGACATGTTGAAAATGTCAGTGAAGACACTTGCCAGTTGGTCAGCACATGCTCGGAGTACAAGTCCTGGTAATCCGTCTGGCCCTGCAGCCTTGTGAATGTTGACCTGCTTAAAAGTCTTACTCACATTGGCTACGGAGAGCGTGATCACATAGTCATCCGGAACAGCTGGTATTCTCATGCATGCTTCAGTGTTGCTTGCCTCGAAGCGAGCACAGAAGTGGTTTAGCTTGTCTGGAAGTCTTGTGTCACTGGGCAGCTCGCGGCTGTGCTTCCCTTTGTAGTCTGTAATAGTTTTAAAACCCTGCCACATCCGGCGAGCGTCAGAGCCGGTGTAGTACGATTCAATCTAAGTCCTGTATTGACTCTTTGCCTGTTTGATGGTTCGTCGGAGGGCATAGCGGGATTTATTATAAGCGTCCGGGTTAGAGTCCCGCTCCTTGAAAGCGGCAGCTCTACCCTTTAGCTCAGTGTGGATGTTGCCTGTAATCCATGGCTTCTGGTTGGGGTATGTACGTACGGTCACTGTGGGGACGACGTCATTGATGCACTTATTGATGCAGCCAGTGACTGATGTGGTGTACTCAATGCTATCTGAAGAATCCCGGAACATGTTCCAGTCTGTGCTAGCAAAACAGTCCTGTAGCTTACCATCTGCGTCATCTGACCACTTTTTTATTAACCGAGTCACTGGTGCTTCCTGCTTTAGTTTTAGCTTATAAGCAGGAATCAGGAGGATAGAGTTATGGTCAGATTTGCCAAATGGAGGGCGAGGGAGAGCTTTGTATGCGTCTCTGTGTGTGGAATAAAGGTGATCTAGTGTTTCCTCTGGTTGCACATTTAACATGCTGGTAGAAATGAGGTAGAACGGATTTAAGTTTCCCTGCATTAAAGTCCCTGGCCACTAGGAGCGCTGCCTCTGGATGAGCGTTTTCCTGTTCACTTATGGCCTTATACAGCTCATTCAGTGCAATCTTAATGCCAGCATTGGTTTGTGGTGTTAAATAGACAGCTATGAAAAATATAGATGAAAACTCTCTTGGTAAATAGTGTGGTCTACAGCTTATCATAAGATATTCTACCTCAGGTGAGCAAAACCTTGAGACTTCCTTATTATTTGATTTTGTGCACCAGCTGTTGTTTACAAATATACACAGACCGCCACCCCTTGTCTTACCGGAGTCAGACGTTCTATCCTGCCGATGTAGCTTATAGCCCGCTAGCTGTATGTTGTCCATGTTGTCGTTCAGCCACGACTCGGTGAAACATAAGATATTACAGTTTTTAATGTCCCGTTGGTCATCTAATTTATTCTCAAATGATTGAACATTGGCTAATAGGATTGATGGAAGAGGCAGTTTACTCGCTCACCGTCGGATCCTTACAAGGCACCCCGACCACGTCCACGATATCTCTATCTCTTTCTCATAAGAATGATGGGGATTTGGGCCTTGTCGGGTGTCTGTAGGATATCCTTCGCGTCCGACTTGTTGAAGAAAAAATCTTTGTCCAATACGAGGTGAGTAATCGCTGTCCTGATATCCAGAAGCTCTTTTTGGTTATAAGAGACGATGGCAGAAACATTATGTACAGAATAAATTACAAATCATGCGGAAAAACACACATAATAGTACAATTGGTTAGAGGGCTGTAAAATGACAGCCATCTTCTCCGGCGCCATTATGATAATAATAAAAAAGCCAAGCATTTGGATCTGGAGATCTCCTCTGCTGAAGTGGCAGACTCTTCTCTGCACTCCTGTGCCCTGCCGCCCACAGTGACAGGAAACAACTTCATCTTACAAAAAGCAGATAGCCTGACACATTTTTGTTCAGAATTAACTTCATCCTATAAAAATTTATAAAATATAATACAATTTAGATAGCATTTCCAGATAGAATTGAAGTCTCAAATAAAGTGCAGGAGGCCAATAGGAACTAAAAACCCTTATCTACAAACCACAGAAGAAGAGTTACATATCCAGTTATCAAAGGAGGGGCTTCAATGTCAAACACTTGTATAGGCTGGGTATACATGCAACCACGATGATGTCTCTGTAAAGGCTCTCTCACTGTCTTATATCTCAGTTGGTTTATCTGGTTTATCAAGTCTGTGTCAGGATGTCTGTTTTACGAACCCCGTGGTTAGCAGTAAGCTTAGTAGTTCTTGAGGCAGGCAAGATCAGTTTAGGGGTTTTTGACTTCATTGTTTCATTCCTTGGGTCCAGCTCAGCCCCTTTTCCCCAAACCATTTACAGTGTGTTTTATAATAAACATTTTATGTTTGACGGTAGCATTTGGTTGTTGGCGTATTTTGTTCTCACTGTTCCTTGGCAATAGCCTAATTTGCATGATGTCACGGTTCAGACAGACGACAAGAGGACCACAATTGCGTCACACCAGAAAGTTTATTTAAACTTAAGGGGAAAGGGATGTAGGGAGTGAGTGAAGGCTCCAGGGGTTATCCCGTCCGATGTGCTGGGTCTGTGCCTCCCCCCAGTGGCAGCGATGCGTCCGATGACGCCGGTGGTTGGTGGTCCAGAAGTCCTGGGGGGGGGAGGAAACACAGACACAACGGGGCGGAATGAAACCAGGCAGCAGTACAGTTCAAGGGAAATCCAAAATACGTAGTAGCAAGGCAGAAGGCTGGTCAGAGTTACCGGGATTGAAGAGTAGTCAGGAGTCGTAATGGCAGAAGCAGGTCTGGATCTCCTGAGGCAGAAGAGTATCCAAAAACCAGGCAGGTCCGGGGTCACAAAACCAGGGTGAGCCAGAAGCGCGAGCAAACAGGTTCCGGTGTGAGCTTTGCAGACGATCTGACAAAGGAGAGCTGAAAGACAGGGCTATAAATACTGGGAGAGGTTAGTGGGTAATGCAGCGCAGCTGGCAGAGTAATTAGGAGCCGAGCAGAGCAGGGACAGGTGGAGCTAGTTAGGCTGAGTAGAGAGAGTGGTGAGCAGAGTGGAAGAAAATTAAGGTGGTAACCCGGTGGAGTGAGAGGCTCATGACAGAACCCCCAAGGGCGGCCCCAGAAGTCCCAAGAGCAACACCACGCCGGGCGGGAGGAGGGGAGCCGGAGGAGGGCTAGAACTCCTCCGAACGGTCCGAGTGAACGTCCTCATCCTCGGAGGAAGCCGGAGGGCCGTGGTCGGGAGATGGGACAGGTCCCGAGACCGGATCAGGCACAGGACAGGAAGCCGAGCGGGCAGGACGGTTAGAGACCCCCTCTGGGGCGGCCTCTACGGATTGCAGGTTGATCAGGATGCCGTTGGTGGAAAGCGGTGATGAGAGTCCTATCCACAATCCGACTAGCTGGCACCCAGGTCCTTTCCTCAGGTCCATAGCCCTCCCAGTCAATGAGGTACTGGAGACCCCTACCCCTCCGTCTGGACCGAAGCAGGCGGCGGACGGTGTAAACCAGACCACCATCGACGAGCCGTGGAGGAGGAGGACAAGGCGCAGCAGGGACCAGCGGACTCCTGGGCACAGGCAGGGGCTGCAGCAATCCGGCTGGGGGCTGGCAGGACCGACTTGTGTTGGTTGCAGATGGGGGCAGGCTTGGGACGAATTCCCGTACATCCTTCCTCAGAGAGGGCCACCAGAACCTCTGGGCGAGCAGGTTGTAAGTGCGGGTGGAGCCAGGGTGACAAGCTAGGGCGGGAGTCATGTCCCCACTGAACGACCTGGGACCTCAGGTCTTCGGGGACAAAAGGCGGTCAGCTGGGCAAGTGCTGGGACCTGGCTGGTTACGGAGAGCCTCCAGCACCTGTTCCTCAACAGCCCAGGTCAGAGCTGCAACGATGCAGGGACTTGGCAGAATCGACACAGGGTCCTTGGAGGGGTCAGGAGCGGAGTTAGTAGGTACTGGCCGGGTGTGCGGCGGCAAGCAGGCAGGTTCGGTGGCAGTCCTCTCCCCACTCCCTGATCACCCCGGTCACCCAGTCGAGCTGAGGGTTGTGCCGGCGGAGCCATGGGTAACCCAGGATGAGGGTTGGCCTGGAGAGGGGAGCAGGTGAAACTGGATAGTTTCTTGATGGTTTCCGGACAGACCCATCGAGACCGGGGCCGTGACATGAGTGACCGATCCGAGTAAGTGTCCGTCCAGTGCCCGGGCCGGAATAGGAGGTGTCAAACGGAGGTTCTCCAGTCCCAGTTGGCGTGCCAGCTTGATGTCCATTATGTTGGCTTCGGCGCCAGAATCCACCAGAGCAGCCAGGGTGTGAGTTGAGTCAGGGAGGCGGAGGTGAACTTGCAGCAGGGGTTTGCGGTCGGAGGACTGGATGGTCATTGAACTCAACCGGACTCCCCCTATGCCCGGTGAGCCCCGGCCCTTTAAAGGGCAGGTTACCACACGATGTCCATCACCTCCACAATAGAGGCAGAGGTTTGAGGTGAAGCGTCGCTGGCGCTCTGCAGGAGTGAGAGAGGCTCGCCCAATCTCCATAGGCTCAGACTGATCCAAGCTGAACTGGGTGAGTGGCAGTAGATGACAGGAGCCCAGTCGGATCTCTCCGAATGCCGGTAGTAGGTGGACCTTGGCGCCCCCTCTCACGACGACGGGTCTGTATCCTTCTGTCGATCCTGACAGTCAGTGCGATGGCTTCATCAAGAGTGGAAGGCAGTTCATGGGAGACCAACTCGTCCTTGATATAGTCAGCCAAACTATGGAAGAACGCGTCCACCAACGATGGTGTGTTCCAAGAACTTCGTCTAGCCAGGGTTCGGAAGTCGATGGAATGGTCTGCGACTGTACGTCTGCCTTGACGAATACTGAACAGTTCACGAGACGCCTCTGCGGTTGGTGAATCCAGGTCAAACACCTTCAGCATCTCCTCGGCAAACCGGTCGAAGGTTGCACATGCGGGGGTTTGACGTTCGAACTCTGCTGTTCCCCAGAGTCGAGCTCGGCCCGTCAGGTGAGTGATGGCATACCCAACTTTAGCCCCCTCCGTGGCAAAGGTCCTTGGCTGCAAGGAGAACTGAAGTCGGCAGCTAGTCAGGAATGGCCGGACCTGGGTTGAATCGCCGTTGAACCGCTCGGGGTTTCCAATCTTGGGTTCGGACAGCGGCTGCAATGACCGGGGCAGGTAACTCGGGGGCAGGGCTGGTGGGCAGACTGGCTGGGGTCAGGTTGGTGAGGAGTTGAATGATCATGGCGAGTTGTTGTTGCTGCTGCTGGGACTGCTGCTGGTGCTGCTGGAACTGCTGATGCTGTTGGTGGCCGACCTGGAAGCAGAGAGGTGATGTCGCCGCTCATGCGGCCTAGCTCTCTCTCAGTGTGTTCCAGGCGTAGCATGGCGGTGGGGTTGCTCAGGTTCTTCGGTTTCCATGTCGGGGGAAGTGTGCGCTGAGTCCATGATGGTCAGATCGTACTGTCACGGTTCAGACAGACGACAAGAGGACCACAATTGCGTCACACCAGAAAGTTTATTTAAACTTAAGGGAAAGGGATGTAGGGAGTGAGTGAAGGCTCCAGGGGTTATCCCGTCCGATGTGCTGGGTCTGTGCCTCCCCCCAGTGGCAGCGATGCGTCCGATGACGCCGGTGGTTGGTGGTCCAGAAGTCCTGGGGGAGGAAACACAGACACAACGGGGCGGAATGAAACCAGGCAGCAGTACAGTTCAAGGGAAATCCAAAATACGTAGTAGCAAGGCAGAAGGCTGGTCAGAGTTACCGGGATTGAAGAGTAGTCAGAGTCGTAATGGCAGAAGCAGGTCTGGATCTCCTGAGGCAGAAGAGTATCCAAAAACCAGGCAGGTCCGGGGTCACAAAACCAGGGGTGAGCCAGAAGCGCGAAAGCAAACAGGTTCCCGGGTGTGAGCTTTGCAGACGATCTGACAAAGGAGAGCTGAAAGACAGGGCTATAAATACTGGGAGAGGTTAGTGGGTAATGCAGCGCAGCTGGCAGAGTAATTAGAGCCGAGCAGAGCAGGGACAGGTGGAGCTAGTTAGGCTGAGTAGAGAGAGTGGTGAGCAGAGTGGAAGAAAATTAAGGTGGTAACCCGGTGGAGTGAGAGGCTCATGACACATGAGTTATGTTACGGGCCTCTTTTCCATCCACCCTAGACTTTTAAAGCAACAGGGTTCATAACATAACGTGGGGGCTCGTCCGGGATATATCTCAATGATACCCATACCGCTCATGCAAATTGGTTTAGTGTCTGGTTCAGTGTTGAGCTTGGTTGCTGTAACTAACTGGTTTTGTGTTCAGTATTCGTCGGCTCGTGTTGCTAGCTTAAGATGGCTACTTTTGATTTGGATGCCTTTTTGGAAAAACCTACGTGGGAGGTTTTTGATAATTGCCGTAGAGTGGATCTACAGGCTTTGGCTGACCACTTTTCTGTACCCATACCAAGGGTTTTAGTGAAAGCAGAAGTTAGGAAAGCAGTGTTAGAGATATTATTGAACGAGTGAGTGCTTGAGTTACCGCCGCCGGAGCCTGATGCTCCTGTAGGGGATGTGGCTGCTGCTCCTGTAAGCCCGTCGGTGTCTGAGGATGAGGCTAAGGCTCCAGCCACATTGCCCCGTTTTGACCCACTCTCCCCACTGTCCGACAGTGATGCCAGGATGGATGTCCGCTCGACACGGCTCCAAATGGAGGCGGAAGAGAGGGCACAAATCAGGCAAGAAAAGTTGGAGATGCGTAAGATGGAACTGGAGATGTGTAGACTTGATCAGGACCTGGAGATGTGTGTGATGGAACTGGAGGCAGAGACAGTAATGTTAGTCATACTATGCCTGCTAGTGAGCCGTCCTCACCAGCTGTGTCGTCTGCTACTTTTGATATTAGTAGACAGATCACCTTGGTACCTGTGTTTAGGGAGTGTCGTATATGATGAATGGTGGCAATTATCGCTGTCAACAAAGAGTCCGTTATGCTGCATCATGTTAGAAGTTTTATTCATACCACGAGGTTACAGCATAAATTACAGACACGCGTTGTCCGGAGAACGACTCGTCAGATTGTTATGGCCGTTCTAACGTCTCACCGTTTAACCCCTATTTATAAACACTGCTGCCCCCTCTTCTGGCCAATCACCAGTCTCCCCTGTCTACAACCCCCCCCCTGTCTGTGATATGTGGTATTACACCTAAAACATTCCCCCTTGATACTACCATAAACAACATTCTATCTCTTCATGAAAAACATTTAACAAAGGCATAATCTTCAGATACCATATTCCCCCCTTTCGAGACAACCCAAACGTCTCGAAACCAAACAGAATAGGATTATGACTAGTAACCATTTATCTCCTTGAGTATCTTTAACATTAAACCAAACACATTCTCCTCTAGAGTGTAAATACCTTTCTATGAAATACCTGTTTATGAAGTGTGAATACATTACTATGACATATGAAGAAATCTCTATGGAGTGTAAGAGCGAAAAACTGTCCAGCAGCCATCCATCCATATCAATCAAGACAGTAAAATTCTCTCACGGTCCCTCTGCCCCAGGCAACCACCGTCGGTACTCCAGATAACCTCATTAACCATGTAAATGCATTTGAAACTATGATGTAATTAAATACACATGTAAACAAAATCCTATCCATAAATATCCATTGTACGGCTGGTCAACCCATCGAATCGTACAATGAATCTCTCCTTCCTAGACCTTCTCTGTCCCTAAACATTCACCGAAATAAACAAAAGCATCTAAGATCCTCATCTGCATTCAATAACATCAAACATCATTCTACTAAAATCAATACCTAAGAATATGACACAATTATGTATTACACATCAAATATGTCTATATTTCATTGCAGACACTGGAATGTAGTCCACTACACTTCATCTCCTCCGTAATCTCCTCCTCCAATCTCGACTTCCACTGCATCGTTGATGATGGAATCAGCCACACCCTCCTCGTTTCATCTCCTCCAGTCATATTGTCCCTTCATATTGTCTTTGTTTGAGTATTCCAATCTCCACATGTTCCCCCAAATGCTTCTGGAATGACAAGAAAATAAACGACCAAACAGTATCCTTTGCAAAACAACCACTTTCAAATTAAACCTCCATTTCACCTAAGAATTTAAAAAATGATACATAAATGATGCATGAATCACATTAACCTATCCCCCCCTTGATTCATAAATCATACTAAAAATCATACTAAAATCAGCCTACAAAATGTTTTCTTTGAAACAATAAACATAAAATGATCAAATAATCAAAAAGGATATTTATCCATCAGTTCCACTTGTCAATCTTTATCCAGATCAGGAACAGTCAACACCGGCATCTGAGTGTTGTCTCCAGGCACCACTTCTCCAACCTATCTCAATCTCATAACTTTATCAAAAGTCAGTACAAACATCACACAGTGTTATCAAAGCTGAAACTAAAATCTGACCCATCACTGCCCCTACTGGCCTAACTGATCTTGCAACCAAATCTTCTCAGATCTCCCAAATGTTACACCATATCATGGAAGAGGTCCCCCCCTTCTCCCTTAGACTCATTCTCCAATGGTAGGCTTGAAGACTATGACATGTAGCCATGTCACCCTGTTAACCCTAGATTTAGCTGTGTTCGGTGCTAACTCTCTTTTAATAGTAAAAGCCTCATATGGAAGCTTCAATGTTGACATGTAACCAAATCCTGTCCATCCCTAATGTAAAAATATAGATGCTTTATCACCCCCAAACCCCTAAATATCTCTAAGATTCCCCATAGTCACATTGTCAGTCAAAAGCTAATCATTTAACCATCAAAGTCCTGCTTTTCTACTACCTGGTACATAAAAATTACATTATATTTGTCATCTCTAACCTTATGTTCATGCTTATCCAAAGTTATCATATAACATCCCAATATGATATTCCCATAAACATACCCCTTACCTCATATGTTTTATTAGACCAAAAACAACTTTTAGCCCTCAATGTTTCACCTGAATACTTCAGGTTTCCACTGTTACCTGACCTTACTTTCCATCTAACAATTCCCATAGGGTAATCCCTTTACCCAAGAACACTTAAACCCTACTGTTCTGACAACTACATTATTTTATCTGTCAATGACTGTTGCCGATACCACAGTCATGACAAAGCATAACCCTGACCCAGACCCGCTAGAGGCTGCGCAACCGTCCAACACGTCTTGGGCTGGCATCCCCAACAGACATCAACCCTCAAGATTCCTCACTGATTCTTACAGAATGAGTTAATCTATCTCTAATTTTCACAACAGAGGAACGAGCAGCACTGATCAGATGCCCCCCCCCTCTGTCATCAAAATCAAAAGACCCCATCCCGCAGCTTCCATGATGAATCTCTCTTCTCCGTTTCAGATTAACCTATATTGCTCTCTACTACTATCTGCTCTGCTTTTTTAACCCTATTCGTCAGTAACCTAAACCCCTGAGTCTCTCTTGCTGCCTCCTTTAATTTCAGAAAAGTTGTTGTCATCCTTCCTACATTTGCTATTACCATCGTATCATTAATCCCTTCCCAAAGTTACCATTAACGTTGTTGATTTAGTTGATGAATTAAAACCCTTAATTCCCTCTAGTGGGAAACTACCAACATCCTATTCGATTATTCCCTATTGGAGTGACTACTGTAATAAACTTATCCTTAACTCCCTCTGTGACTGTGGAAAGTTTTACAGACCTCAACTCTTCCATTATAAGCATCACTTTACGAATTACATAGCCCTTTACCCAATAATTCCCAACCGCAACAAATTCTAATGCTTGCACTAGATAAGTACACATATTCTCCCTGACCTTTCTCTGTAACATTACGCAACATAAGTGAACAGTCACTCCTAACCCTCTTCTAAACTATACCTCCTTTTACTCCTGGTCCTGATAACAACACTTATTCTCCATAATTATCTCTCCATATGGGAGAAACGTCCCCATCCTAAACCCTAATAAGTGTTTTCCCCCTAAAATTGGTGCTGTATTGGTTCCCTTATAATCAAATGCGATATATTTATGACTTTAATACCTATCAATGTTGAAAGAGTTAAATTGCTTCTCTCTGTTGTTCTAATAGACTGAAGTGTTAATGTCCTTATTTACTCCTAGTTTCCCCCAGTTTTCCCCTAAGACTTTGAACTCTTTCCTTGTACTTCCATCCATCACCACTAGTGTCACTTTTTCCCCAAATCTCAGTCCTATCTCTAAATCCCTGACTTTCAAACTTTTGATTACACAAAGTACACCTATAATGACCTTGATCTCCCTGCTGGAAACTGTAAATATAGATACTCAATCACCCTCAAATCATTCAGCAACACATACTTTCTCAATGCATCTGCTCCTAATCGATTTAAACTCCTACCATATCTTCCCACTAAACTTTAAAATGTCCTTCCTCACTGTTCTCTCTCTGTCTTACTACTAACTTTGAAACTTAGCTTACTGTCTCAGAGTTCCTTCACCCCTAGTTCTCCTAACTTATTTTAATCTAATCTTTTCTCTCATAACATTTAAAACCTTTTCCCCTGATTTATTGACAAAATCTCTTACCACCAAATTTTTAGAATACGTGATTGGGAATTCCCCACCTGCTCCTGACTCCTTACACACAGACTTGGCAAAACGACTAACCCCCTTTTAGCCTAGCCTAGCCTGAAATCCCTTAATGTAAGAATGTAACCCAGAATAATAATCACCCCTTTTTAACTTTTTTCCAGACAGATTGTCTTAGACAGTCTAGTGTGCATCTTATTGTACAATTCAATTCTCTTCCCAACACTGCAATAACAGTATCTTCTAATATTAGTATGTCTATTTTGATTAACTGTTTTACTACCTCAAATCCCTATCCTAATTCGTTATCAATTAGTGATATGTTTAACCTCTTTAGGCCTAAACCCAGATAAGTTTTCCCCTATTCACTATCACTTCTAATGGTCGGTTGTTTTTACTTCAATTGTTGGCTATTTTCTCTTCTTCTCTAATCGATGCTCTCAGCTGATACCCCCCTTCCGGATATTCTAGACACTAATCTTGAATTGCCCTGTATCTTCCTTAAAAATGTTCTCTTGTTTCCTCCTGACTTGTTGCATGAACAGGTATACCCATCTGTCCTATTATACCAGTCTTCTGAAAGTTGCTGAAAGTGTAGCTAAATATTCCTCCTTCTTCTTTTTTTCTCTCTCCAATTTGTGTCTGTCCGTCGATAAGGAACATCTGGTCCCCCCTTGGCTGGTACAATTGCATTTGATATTGTTCAGTTGAAGCTGTGACAGTGATTGTTGATTTGGTTCACTCTGATTCTTCATACTTTTCTTCTTCTCCACCACCAGTTATAAGTTGTATTTGATTGAGTTTTCTTCGTCCAGTTCTTCTCGTTGTGGACCTATCAGTATTCTTCAAAAGGTTATCTTCTAATTTCTGTTCTTGAAATATCATCTTCCATCATCTTCTGTGCCAGTCCTTGTAGGACAAACTCCTCTTGAAAATAAAGCACCTTTAATCTCCAAATCTTCATCGCTTTCTTCATCTTCAACTTCCATCAGAGATCAAATCTCTAGTATCCATTTCTTCTTTCCTCTCTTGCCACTTCCCTCTGATCACAGAGTCACCTCCACCCATGACCTCTCATGAATCACTCTCATTCTCCATCATCCTCTTCTCCTTCATCTTTCTAAACCTCCTTCTCTTCGTTTCCAGACATGTCGGTTCTTCTTACTTCTGGAGTTTTGAATTCATCTTCATCGTTGTTTCTGCTCGTATTCGTCTTCATCTCTGATGCCATAATCACCCTGCTGGATGATGTCTTTCTGCTGAATCCGTATGTGAGAAAGGTGTACTAACTTCTGCCATTAGTCTCTCCTAACACTACTTCCCTTTTGATTAAAAAATGACTATTTTAATCAATTTTCCCCTATATCAAGCCCTTTTAAATTCCTTTATTGTGAACTATGTTATTTAGACCTATATAGCCTATAGTAGCCTTCCCCCTGTAATTCTTAATATAACCTAAACAAATCCATTAACCATCCTGAATAATTAACCCCAATTCTATTCCTATGTCACCAATATCCATTAGTGTTGAGTATATTACCACAACCCATCAAATGCAAGTAAATGCAAGTTAGTCATCTTCAGACTAAAATACCCATAAACAAAGCCTTCTAACCTTACAACCCTTCAATACTCCAATTCCCATAACCCCTTGCTCTATTAGCTCTAATTATCATAAATTTACAGAAGACTCCTCAATCCATCCTGGATTCCCAACACATCTGTAATTAAACCCTCAGTGATGCACATAGCCTCCAAAATGCAATTTTTAATGAAATAGAATTTGCCAAGTCATGCAAAATCGTCATAACATCACATATCCTGTTAGGGAAAGATTCTGTAACCATAATCAGTACCAAAACCTTTTTGACTTGATCCTCTGCCACGTGACGTGATCACTTCCTGTATCTCCTCGCTCCCCCTCTCTCTCCTGTCTCTCATGACAAGGGATAAAGACACAAGAACAGCTTTTAGTAGTTCATGCCATCACTGAGTATTTCCAACCATTCAATATTCATTCGTTCTACATTATTCACTCTAAGACTAAACTCAGAATTAAATAGATCGCCCAAAAACATTTTGCTTTTAATCCGTCATTTAATTATTTAATTCAATCTATTATAATCCATTATCCTATATTTAATTTATAAATTCAATAGGCTACAAAACAAGTTTCATCTTTAACCAATCGCAGTTTAAACTAGAATCATCGTGTTAAAATCTCTTTATGCGTATTTGTTCCGTCGTCTGTGTTCCTCTGTCTCCCCCTGCAGTTTAACCAATGTGTTGTTTTACAGAATTCCACGCATGCGCAAATATCATTTATTACATAGATCGCTCCAAAACATTTCATTCAATTTTAATCGTCTTTTAATTTAATTAATTATACTCCGTCAACATATATTTGATTTATACCTTTACTACATATCGCCAAATAGTTTCCCGTTCAAATAAAAGTCACTCTAACGATTTTAAAAGATGGTGTCCACCTTTCCTTCTCAGTAGCTATTAAACCCCTGCAAAGAAACCCCAAAGACCTCTGACCCTAAGCCACCATTTTGTTTTGTAGGCTCAACGCGACCTCATGTCGTAGTTGTTAGCCCCGTAAAATCACACGCACATGCGCACAACCCCTTAAGCCCATGCTTCCCACACAATAGACCGATAGCATTACGCTACAGCGTCACCATTATATACCTTATAATCACACAATTACACATAACAGAGCTCACAAAACATATAACCTGACTTACAAACACATAAACAAGTTTAAGAGACTTTCACCCGTCGCAACGGAATCTCTAAGGATACGTTAGCCTGTAGCACACAACACAACTAGCCCTTAGCCTTAGCCACTAGCTACCTGCAGCCTACCACACAGAAACATACCCTGCACTGGCCTATTTATTTTTTAACCTATTTCTCCTACCGTTTTTGTTGCCGAGACTAATGACCATTACACCGAGAAATCAGATCCAATCAAACATCCCGTCGGACGAGAGTCAAATCATAATCACAATCAGATAAACCTCATTAATCCGAGCTCTCTTTAAAAAAAGAAACCCACCGAATATACATTCTATCGTACACACGGATTTGCCAGCCCATTATCTAAAATGGCCCCCTCGGGGTCTTGAAGCGGTCCAGTGCCCTAAAGAATGCGCATATCTGCCTTAATCGTCATTGTCACCCGTTACCAATGAAATCTATCTTAATGCTCTAAATCCTCATTGTCACCCGTTACCAATGAAAATCTATCTTATCATTGCCTATCGTTACCAATGAAATATAAACTTATTGCTCTAAATTATCATTGTCTATCGTTACCAATGAAATAACATTTTAGCAGACTCCAGTCGACCAGCAAACAACGCCACCTGAGGCCAGGTTATAATGGAACATCCCCTCAGTGTACACAAGTCATATCCAATCTAACAAACTCCGAAGCAGCAAGAACACTCACCCTTTCCATGCCTCAGAGAGAGTTAGCTCGGCGATTGACTGAAACACAGAAGAGACGCAAAACCAGCCCCACGTTGGGCGCCATTATGTCGTATATGATGAATGGTGGCAATTATCGCTGTCAACAAAGAGTCCGTTATGCTGCATCATGTTAGAAGTTTTATTCATACCACGAGGTTACAGCATAAATTACAGACACGCGTTGTCCGGAGAACGACTCGCCAGATTGTTATGCTCGTTCTAACGTCTCACCGTTTAACCCCTATTTATAAACACTGCTGCCCCCTCTTCTGGCCAATCACCAGTCTCCCCTGTCTACAACCCCCCCCCTGTCTGTGATATGTGGTATTACACCTAAAACATTCCCCCTTGATACTACCATAAACAACATTCTATCTCTTCATGAAAAACATTTAACAAAGGCATAATCTTCAGATACCATAGGAGTCAGAGGTTGATTCCTATTTCAGTGTTTTTGAGCGAATAGCAGTAGCATTGAAATGGCCCAAAGAGGTATGGTGCCTATTACTTCAGTGTAAATTAACAGGTAAAGCCCAAGAGGTTCTGTCAGTGCTACCTCTTGAAGACAGCTTGAATTATGACGTGGTCAAAGCTACTGTTCTTCGTGCCTATGAGCTCGTTCCTGAGGCATATCGACAGAGATTTAGGTCTCATAAAAAGTATTCTACATAGACTTATGTGGAGTTTGCTGGAGACAAGGGAAATATGTTTGACAAATGGCACACTGCTAGTAAGGTAACTGATTTTAACTCTCTACGGGAGTTAATCTTGTTAGAAGAGTTTAAAAATTGCTTACTCTAACGCATTTGTAAACGAACATAAATTATCCTCACTGTCGGAAGCATCTGAATTGGCAGACGAGTTTGTGTTGACGCATAAGAGCGTATTTTCGGCTCATACAGAGAGCAGGGCCGCGGAGTTGCTAACTCTTAGCCCTAGTCGACCAGCAGTACATCCAGCACACCCGAAAGATGTGCGTCACTGTTTCTATTGTCATAAGGTGGGACATATGGTTAATGAATGCCTTCTGCTAAAACGCAAACAGGGGATGCCTCTGCACGCCAGGCCGCCAACGGGTGTTGGCCGGATTCGTACGGTTGTAAGGCCGGAATCAAAACAGATGCCTCATAGTGAATGTGGTTTGAAAGTCCCAGTCCCAGATCACAGTTATGAACTGTTCATTTTTGAGCGGTTTGTTTCCATATCAGATGACGAAGCGTCTCAGCATCCGGTTAGAATCCTCAGAGATACTGGTGCGGCGCAGTCGTTCATACTATCTGATGTGTTTCCCTTGTCCGATAATACATATTGTGGTCCCAGTGTGTTAGTACAAGGAATTGAAATGGGATTCGTCCCAGTTCCATTGCACTCTGTGAACGTACACTCTGAGTTAGTCAGTGGATTGTTCAGAGTTGGAGTACGTCCTATGTTGCCAGTAAAAGGTGTGACATTTATAATGGGCAACGATATTGCCGGAGGAAAGGTGATACCCGTATTGGAGGTATTGGATAAAAGTGACCAGTCTCTCTCCGAGGAGCTGGCACAGGGTTATCCAGATGTGTTCCCGCTTGTGCTGTCAAACGTGCTCAAGCACGACAAGTGGGTGACGTGACAGATTTGTCTAACACGATTCTATTCAGAGAGTGTGACCCAGAGGATAGCTTGGGTGCTACCTCTGGCAAGCTGGTGCAGTCTGACCAGCAGCCCTGGGAAAGGAGGAAGTATGTGGAACTTGTTGCTGAGGCAATACAGTTACTAGTCACTCGTGAGCAGCTGATCGCTAACCAGAAGTTTGACATTAGCCTGGCTAAATATTTTTCTAGTGTTGTCTCAGTGGAGGAGCTAAAGAAGAAAAACATGGCATACTTCATTGATGGTAATCTCCTCATGCGTAAATTGACATCCCATGTTGACGCTGGCGGAGATTGGAATGCTGTTTACCAAATAGTGATTCCTACAGCCTTTCGACAAAATGTTGTATCCCTCGCTCATGATCACCAGTGGTCCGGACATCTGGGAGTCACCAAGACTTATGATCGGGTTATGCAACATTTCTTTTGGCCTGGTTTAAAACAAGATGTGGCTCAGTTCTGTCGGACATGCCACACCTGTCAAGTAACTGGGAAACCGAACCAGGTTATTCCTCCAGCGCCTCTTTGTCCCATACCTGCCATAGGTGAACCATTCGAACATGTGATGGTTGATTGTGTTGGACCATTACCAAAGACAAAATCTGGTAACTAGTTTCTGTTGACGATTATGTGTGTGGCCACCAGGTACCCAGAGGCCATTCCTCTGCGAAGGATTACTGCTCCGGTGGTGAGTAAAGCTTTGATCAAATTCTTCTCAACTTTTGGGTTACCTAAGGTGGTACAAACTGATCAGGGTACGAATTTCCTTTCTAAGCATTTCAAACAAGTGTTAAAATCCTTGTCAGTTACACACCATGTGTCAAGCGCATATCTCCCAGAGTCTCAGGGTGCGCTTGAACGTTGGCATCAGACACTGAAGTCTATGCTCCGTAAATATTGCTTGGAATCTGAGAAGGATTGGGATGAGGGAGTTCCTCTAGTTTTGTTTGCTGTCAATGAGATGGTACAGGAATCCCTAGGGTTCAGCCCAGCTGAACTGGTGTTTGGACACACCGTGAGAGGACCTATGAAAGTCCTTAAGGATCAGTTTTTATCACAAGAGTTGTGTGCGAAAGTAAACATGTTGGACTACGTTAGTCGCTTTCGTGAGCGCCTACATGGTGCCTGTGCTCTAGCAAAGGAAGCGCTGTCTTCCTCACAGAGATGTATGAAACGGCACTATGATGACCAGGCTGTTTCTCGTTCACTGCAGCCAGGTGACCAAGTTCTTGTATTGTTGCCTATATCAGGAGCGTCATTGTCAGCACGTTTCTCTGGTCCTTATGTAATTGAAAAGAAACTAAGTGAAACTGACTTCGTGATACAGACTCCTGATAGAAAACGCCAATCTCGTGTGTGCCACATTAACATGTTGAAGACATACCACACCAGACCCGTCACTCAGATAGACAGTCCAGAGAAACTGGCCGAGACGGCTGTCTCTATTGCTGCTGCGGCTGTAGTAGGAGGTCATGTTAATGATGTGGATGGAGATGGTTTGGAGTTGCGCAATAGTCAGCAGCAGTGTGCTAGATTGCCCAGTTCAGAGATGCTGCTGTCTCTCACGTCAAGCCTGATTCATTTAACGGACGGACAGTCAGATGATATTGTGAGGCTCTTACACAGCTTTCCATGTCTTTTTAATGATGTTCCTACACGCACAAATGTGTTAGAACATGACATTAATGTGGGAAACGCTGCACCTATCAAGCAACATGCTTATCGTATCAACGTCTCTAAAAGAAAGATAATGAGGGATGAGGTCGGTTATTTGCTGGAGAATAACCTGGCTATGCCAAGTTCAAGTCCTTGGAGTTCTCCGTGCATTCTGGTTCCCAAACCTGATGGGACATCCAGGTTATGTACGGACTATTGAAAGGTCAATGCTGTCACAGTGCCCGACTCGTTCCCGTTACCCAGACTGGATGACTGTATTGACACTGTTGGTGCTGCTACTTATGTAACCAAACTAGATATTCTAAAAGGTTACTGGTAGGTGCCGTTAACCTCACGTGCCTCCGACATCTCTGCCTTTCTGACCCCAGACCACTTCCTACAATATGCTGTCATGGCATTTGGGATGCGGAACGCACCAGCCACTTTCCAAAGCCTGGTTAACACAGTATTGGCTGGGGTTCCTAATTGTAGTGCTTACCTTGATGATCTGGTAATTTATTCAACTGAGTGGTCAGATCATATTAACACTCTAAGGGTAGTGTGTGAACGTCTAGCAGCCACTTCTCTAATCCTGAACTTAGCAAAGTGCGAGTTTGGGAAGGCCACTGTTACTTATCTCGGTAAACAGGTCGGCCATAGTCAGGTGCGCCCAGTAGATGCCAAGGTCTCAGCTATAAATGCATTTCCTGCACCTACCACCAGAAGAGAGCTACGCCGCTTTTTAGGGATGGTTGGCTACTACCGTAGTTTCTGTAAAAATGTCTCTGCGGTAGTTGCTCCATTAACGGATTTGCTCAGTCCGGCGAGAAAATGTGTATGGTCTGAAGATTGTCACACTGCTTTCAACACTGCTAAAGCACTCTTATGTACGGCCGTTTAAACTGGAGGTAGATGCAAGTGCCAGAGGTGCTGGTGCTGTTCTACTGCAGCCGGACCATAGTGGAGTGGACCATCCTGTCTGTTATTTTTCGCGGAAATTTAACAAATGTCAGACGAACTATTTCACCATTGAACAAGAAGCTCTAGCTTTGTTGTTAGCTCTGCAGTACTTTGAAGTCTATGTTGGTTCCAGTGCACTACCAGTGATAGTGTATACTGACCATAACCCTTTAGTTTTTCTCCACCGTATGTACAACCAGAACCAACGCCTCATGCATTGGGCACTTGTAGCGCAAAATTATAATTTGGAGATCCGCCACAAAAAGGGTTAGGATAATGTGTTGGCAGATGCTTTGTCTCGTGTTTAGATAACTTTGAATTTTTGGGTGTTGTGATAGTACGTGTGTCGCAAACCATTGTGGTTTGCTCTTTTAAGGGTGGGAGTGTTATGGATACAGGTATCCTGTGTGTGTTTTTGTGTTTTTCCTCTCCTCTCTCCTTCCCTAATCACAGGTGTCCTTTGGGTTCCTGATTGGTGGTATTTGGGGTGTCCCACCTGTCCGACATCCGTTTGTCTGCTGATTGCTGAGTTGGACCAATCAGTGGACATTCCTCTGCATTGCACCACCTGTTTCTGGTTTTTTTCACTCACATCACACATCCTATTGTTTTAAAAGCCAGTCAGTTGTGTTTGCTGACAGAGACTCTTTTCGTTTGTGAGTATGGATACTGTGGTGTCCTGTTTTTTGTGTACTCACTCATTTGCTGGTTACTCTGTATGGTAACTTTGTTGTGTGTTCCTGGGAAAAGGGGGATTTAGCAAGTTGCCCTTGGGCATACATTACCCGTAGAAAGAACATTGTCTAAAAACACTAGTTAGACCTGAGCGGACCACCCACTGTATTTTTGTATGGTTAGCAGTAGCTTAGCGGTTCTTGAGGCAGGCAAGATCAGTTTAGGGTTTTTTACATTATTGTTTCATTCCTTGGGTCCTGCTCAGCCCTTTTTCCCAAACCTTTACTGTGTGTTCATAATAAACATTTTGTGTTTGACGGTAGCTTATGGTTGTCGGTGTATTTTTGTTCTCACTGTTTCCGTGTCACTATTCTAATTTGCATGAGTTATGTTACGGGTCTCTTTTCCATCCACCCTAGACTTTTAAAGCCATGGGGTTCATAACAATCTCACTCATATTACTGCTGTTGCTCCTCTCTGCGTTTGTAGGTCAGTGCTGCATTCTAATTTTGATATGCCTGCATTCAATTATTGAAGCAATGAAAACTAAATGGTAGTAATATTATTATTTAGAGTAGATTAATACATATATTTTCCCTGAATCTCCACTGAAAAATTTAATATATTATTTTATGGAAACATTTTATTGTAGGGAAATATATTGTATGGATCATGTTATATTCCTTGTTGTGATATAACATGATCAAAGATACTATTCTGAATAAAGAAATAATCAAGTTGATGTGTTGTTTTGCTTCCTTAGATGAATAAGGGCAGTAACATGCTGACCACACCACCCGTGTCGCATGCGCGAGTGTTACAATAATAAATGTACACATACATGTTATCCAGTCATTGCACCCAAACTGCTCACGTGCGTCAACGAGCGTCTGCGTAGCCTAGCGCTAAAATAGAACTTGGTTTCTATTTGTAAATCTTGAAGTGCTGCAAGTCTCATCTCTGCCCATCTCCTCATTGGTTTTTAGGAGCATATACCAACGTGGGTGATTGAAAGATGAACTGAGGTCCACACTACAGTCCAGTTGGTGGTGGTAATGCACCTTAAAGTTGGTTGCCAACCGCCATATAAAGTCCAAAGAAGAAGACGAAAAATAAGCCTGAAGGAGGAGAGATTACTAGTAATGAACTTGGTTTACTCTTTTATTTTGGATTAATTGTCTGAGTAGAGGACATTGAGCATTTCAGGTAAAATAACAACCCAATGTTTATATCCCAGGAAAAATTTGCTAGCAACAGCAAGCTAGCTAGCTAAATTGCCATGAATGTTTCATGCGTTTCGACCTGTCCCCAAATTATTATAGTTGGTTCAGAGTTCATTTTGATATTTCAACCTGCCTGTCCTGATCGCGTTTGGTGTGGATGGACAAAATCAACATGCGTGTGATGGCGCACGTGGAAGCACACGCGTGAGCGGTATGGTCAGCATGTAATTGTCTTGCATGCTAACTAGACTGGGCACGCGCATGTGTCCGCGTGCACCATCGTGCGCATGTTGATTGCTGTGGTCAGCATGTGTAGGGGAAAAATTTACGTATTTACCTGCCCTGTTTACTATATATCTATAGTTAACAACTATATGCTTAACATTGGTAAAGAGATTTTCATAACTTGCAATACTGTGCTTCTGAGAAAGGATGGTTCTCTCTTTCTGCTCCCTGCAGCTGGTCTGGGCCTATCGTCAAGGACATGGGGCGACTCAGAGATAACCTGCCACTCGAGATAGAGATAAACTTGAGGAACAGATAGACATGTATTGTTTCAATTTATCTTTGCTTCTGAGTAACCTGGTCACACGGCATAAGACAAAGAGCCTCTGAGAAGTGACCACAGTGTCTCAGCCCATCCTGTTTCTTCTCATATCTTCCAAGGGCACAGCTGTGGTGAGATAGAAGAGAACGGAGGCTAGCTTGGTAGAGAAATTAGTAACGGAACTGCCGTTATCACTTGTTTGTGCCTATAACCTCACACACCCAATATACTGTACCTGGCCACAAGAAGAAAACAAGATAGCTTATGATGCCCTGATCTTCCGGGGAGGGGTGGAAGCAGCCATGACTAAGCATTTCTAGATCTGCTATATAAGGCCCTGTATTCTCTGTATGATTTTAAGCCTCAGTCTCACGCTCAAGAGTGTAGGGTCGACCAGCTTCCTTATTGCAATTTGTATAATAAAGTATTGATTGTTTGAAGAATTAACAAAGTCTCTCCTTATTGGTTAGAATTTCCACGACACATGTTATTCTTCTCCATTGTTTTTTGTCAACAGCATACATTTTGAGATAATACCAATAGAGGGCAGTAATGAACTACTGCAAAATCATGAAGATGACATTTAGCAGCAATCCAACCCAGAAAGACAGAACTCAAATACCCAACCACCTTTAGTGTAGAGATGTGGAGCTACAAAGTCAATGAGTGCTTTGACATTACAGTATGTAGTCTAGAGCATGTTTGAGGAGAGGATAGTGATATTCTCTTACTTAAAGTGCATGAAGCCCTTAAATATGTTTTATACATTTCATTGGTAAGTGCATAGGCTTTGCATTGGGTTTTGCTTTGGGTTTTGAATTGCAGTTTTGCATTGTAGACATACAGTACTTGTCGATATAGCATTTACGGTACATGCATTGCAATATGATTTATTTAAAACATGTTTAACATTATTTATTTTAGGTAGCAGTTATGAGGAGGAAATAATATCAGCCACAACTTCTGTATACCCCCCTACCTTGTCACAACACAACTGATTGGCACAAACACATTAAGAATGTAGAAAATAGTAAAGAATAAAGAAAAACCCTTGAACGAGTAGGTAAAACTTTTGACCGGTAGTGTATATATTTCTTGAGCTTTCTTATATCTCCTAGATATAGGACAGACACTTCAAAACCTTATTCCTTAAGATTTATTTTTTGACTGTCATTTATGAATGTGTCATTTATGAAGAAGCTCTGTTGTGCCTTCTTCACCACACTGTCTTCATGGGTGGACCATTTCAGTTTGTCGGTGATGTGTACGCCAAGGAACTTGAAGCTTTCCACCTTCTCCACTGCATTCCCGTGGATGTGGATAGGGGAGTACACCCTCTGCTGTTTCCTGAAGTCCATGATCAACTCCTTTGTTTTGTTGACGTTGAGTGAGAGGTTATTTTCCTGGCACCACACTCCCAGAGCCCTCCCCTCCTCCCTGTAGGCGATCTCGTCATTGTTGGTAATCAAGCCTACTACTGTTGTGTCGTCTGCAAACTTGATGATTGAGGTGGAGGCGTGCTTGGCCACGCAGTCATGGGTAAATAAGGGAGTAAAGGAGGGGGCTGAGCACGCACCCTTGTGGGGCCCCAGTGTTGAGGATCAGCGAAGTGGAGATGTTGTTTCCTACCTTCACCACCTGGGGGCGGCCCGTCAGGAAGTCCAGGACCCAGTTGCACAGGGCGGGGTTCAGACCCAGGGCCTCGAGCTTGATGATGAGCTTGTTGAATGGTGAGCTATAGTCAATGAACAGCATTCTTACATAGGTATTCCTCTTGTCCAGATGGGATAGGGCAGTGTGCAGTGTGATGGCGATTGCATCGTCTGTGGATCTATTGGGGCGGTAAACAAATTTAAGTGGGTATAGTGTGACAGGTAAGTTAGAGGTGATATGATCCTTGACTAGTCCCTCAAAGCACTTCATGATGACAGAGGTGAGTGCTACAGGGCGATAGTCATTTAGTTCAGTTACCTTTGCTTTCTTGGGTAGAGGAGCAATGGTGGCCATCTTGAAGCATGTGGGAACAGCACACTGGGAAAGGGAGAGATTGAATATGTCCATAAACACACCAGCCAGCTAGTCTGCGCATGCTCTGAGGATGCGGCTAGGGATGCCGTCTGGGCCGGCAGCCTTGCGGGGGTTAACATGCTTAAATGTCTTAATCACGTCAGCCATGGAGAAAGAGAGGCCACAGTCCTTGGTAGTGGGCCTCGTCAGTGGCACTGTGTTATCCTCAAAGTGGGCGAAGAAGGTGTTTAGCTTGTCTGTAAGCGAGACGTTGGTGTCAGCGACGTGGCTGGTTTTCCTTTTGTAGTCTGTGATTGTCTATAGACCCTGCCACATACGTCTCGTGTCTGAGCCGTTGAATTGTGACTCCACTTTCTTTCTATACTGATGTTTTGCCGGTTTAATTGCCTTGCAGAGTGAGTACCTACAATATTTGTATTCTTCCATATTCCTAGTCACCTTGCCATGGTTGAATGTGGTGGTTCGCGCTTTCAGATTGGCGCAAATGCTGCCATCTATCCACGGTTTCTGGTTAGGGTAGGTTTAAATAGTCACAGTGGGCACAGTATCACCTATACACTCAGTCACCGTTTCAGTGAATTTGTCTAAATTATTTTTGGAAGCTACCCGGAACATATCCCAGTCCGCGTGATCAAAACAATCTTGAAGCGTGGATTCCGATTGGTCAGACCAGCGTTGAACAGTCCTTAGCACGGGTATTTCCTGTTTGGTTTTCTGCCTATAGGAAGGGAGGAGCAAAATGTAGTCGTGGTCAGATTTGCCGAAAGGAGGGCGGGGGAGGGCCTTATAACCATTCCGGAAGTTCGAATAGCAATGGTCAAGGATTTTGGCAGCGCGAGTACAACAGTCAATATGTTGATAGAACTTCGGCAGCCTAGTCCTCAAATTTGCTTTGTTAAAATCCCTGTCTACAATAAATGTAGCCTCAGGATATGTGGTTTCCAGTTTGCATAAAGTCCAGTGAAGTTCTTTGAGGGCCGTCGTGGTATCAGCTTGAGGGGGGATATACACGGCTGTGACTATAACCGAAGAAAATTATCTTGGGAGATAATATGGTCGGCATTTGATTGTGAGATATTCTAGGTCGGGTGAACAAAAGGACTTGAGTTCCTGTATGATACTACAACTACACCATGAGTCGTTAATCATGAAACACACACCTCCGCCCTTCTGCTTCCCGGAGAGATATTTATTTCTGTCTGCGCGATGAACTGAGAACCCCTCTGGCTGGACCGATTTTGACAGAATATCCCAAGAGAGCCATGTTTCCGTGAAACAAAGTATGTTACAGGCCTTGATGTCTCTCTGGAAAGAAATCCTTGCCCGGAGTTCGTCAATCTTGTTAACCAAAGACTGAACAATAGCGAGTAGTATACTTGGAAGTGGTGGGTGGTGTGCGAACCAGCAGGCCGCTCCGAGTGCCTCTCCTCCGCCGGCGAGAGCAAACAAAGGATCTGCTTCGGGAAAGTCGTATTCCTGGTCGTAATGCTGGTGAGTTACCGCCACTCTGATATCCAATAGTTTTCCCCGGCTATGTGTAATGATACAAAACACTTTCTGAGCTAATAATGTAAAAAATAATACATAAAAAAACTAAATACTGCAAAGTTTCGCCATCTTCGTCGGCGCCAGGTCCATACATTTGCACTGTACATGGTGATAGTGGTGGGAAAAGTACCCAATTGTCATTCTTGAGTAAAAGTAAAGATAACTTAATAGAATATGACTCAAGTGAAAGTCTCCCAGTAAAATACTAATTGAATAAAAGTCTAAAAGTATTTGTTCTCATGAAAATGGATGCAGCAGGTAATCCTCATGGAGTTTCCCAGTGCCTCGACCAGCACCAGCAGCAGCTTGCCCAGTTGAACGCCGCCATGCAGGAAGTGCTCCAAAGTCTGCATCATCTGCCCAGTGCTCCGGTTCCACCAGCTTTCGCACGGTGGTGGCGTCTTCCGGCTGGAATGAGCGTGCTCTGCGCACAGCCTCAGGAGAGGCTTACGGGAGGACATCAAGACGGAACTTGCATGTTGGGATGACGAGATGGACCTTGATACCCTCATTGCCATGTCCATCCATCTTGACGACATGTTGAGAGACAGACGGCATTCCCAACACCTCCCGGAGCCTCAACGCTCACCCCATCTGAGCTATGGTAGCCGCCCTGCCTCCGAGTCCTCACCCACGGAGCTGGGCAGCACCCCCTATACCACCACGGACCACATATCTCCTGGTGGCTTCCAATCTAGGCGGCATGACTCCCTTTTGCCGCTCCGTGAGTGTCACATCATCTCCTATCACAAAACCATTGTTTTTAGTTCCCATAACGGTGACTGGTTATTCCTTCTCTTCCATATTCACTGCAATGATAGATTCCGGATCAGCGGGGAACCTGCTGGTCTCTGAATGGGGGTTGCCAAACGTGCCACTGCCTTCTCCGCTACACGTCACCTCGCTGGACAATAAACCACTTGGATCAGGCACCATTACGCACGTCACTCTCCCCATCACCATCACCATTCCCACACTACCGGAGCACCATGAGGAGCTGTCATTCCACATCGTCACATCACCCCTTCACCGGATCGTCTTGGGATTGCTCTGGCTCAGACTACACAACCCCACCATCGATAGGATCACCAAGAGGATCACAGCCTGGTCCACCTCATGCCGGAAGACCTGCCAGCCGGTGGTTTGTTGTTCCACGTGGAGAGTCCGGAGTCCACCCTCCAGCCCATTCCACGTGGGTCCTCTGTAGCTCAGCTGGTAGAGCATGGCGCTTGTAACGCCAAGGTAGTGGGTTCGATCCCCGGGACCACCCATACACAAAAATGTATGCACGCATGACTGTAAGTCGCTTTGGATAAAAGCATCTGCTAAATGGCATATTATTATTATAACGTGAGTACGCAGATCTCTCCGATGTCTTCCCTTCAAAGGATATGTGTCTCCCTCCTCACAGGCCCTGGGACTGCACCATTGACCTGCTGGAGGGACAACACCCCCCTAAGAGTCACATTTACTCCCTTTCCATGGCGGAGCCTGAGGCCATGGAGAAGTATGTGGCGGGATCCTGAAACAGGGGTTCATCAGACGCTCTACCTCTCCTGCCTCCACCAGCTTCTTCTTCGTGGCCAAAAAAGATGGAGGACTGAGGCCGTGCATTGACTACAGGGGGCTGAACGCAGTCACCACCAACTACCGGTACCCCCTCCTTCTGGTTCCGTCGGCCATCAAGCAGCTACGAGGAGCCCGGTACTTTACCAAGTTGGACCTGAGGAGTGCCTGCAACCTGATTTGAATCCGGGAAGGAGACGAGTGAAGACTGCATTCAGCACTACCTCAGGCCACTATGAATACTGCGTCATGCCCTACGGCCTCGCCAACGCACCTTCTGTGTTCCAGTCCTTCGTCAATTACGTGTTCCGAGACATGCTGAGTAGACAGGTGGTGGTGGTGTACATCGACGATATCCTGATCTACTCGGCTACGTTCAAGGACTACATCAGGGACGTCAGAGCTGTCCAACTCCGCCTCCGGGAACACAGCCTGTTAGCGAAGGGTTGAGAAATGAAAATTCCACCAACAGGCCATCTCCTTCCTGGGATACAGGATCAGTCCTCAGGGGATGTTCATGGCAAGAGAGAAGACGGACGCCGTCAGGTCATGGCTAGTCCCCACCACCATCAAGGGCCTACAGAGCTTCCTGGGCTTCGCCAATTTCTACCGGCGTTTCATCACGTCCTTCAGCTCCATAGCCACCCAGTGGGAAGGTAAGCCAGAGAAAATGTATCCCTGTGCCTTTTTCTCTAAAAAGCTTACCCCCCCAGAGAGGAACTATGGAGTCGGAGACAGGGAGCTGTTGGCGGTGGTCCTCGCTCTGGAGGAATGGAGACACTGCCTGGAGGGCACAGTCCATTCATTCCGGATTCTTACTGACCACCGGAATTCGGAGCACATATGGGCAGTGAAATGAATGAACTCTCGTCAAGCCAGGTGGGCCCAATTTCTTACTCGCTTTCAGTTCATTCTGTCCTACGGCCCAGGATCCCAGAATGTGAAAGCCGATGCACTCACCAGGATGCACCATACCGGAGAAAGGAAGGATCTGGGGGGTCCTATCCTTCCCCCGTCTCTCATCGTTGCACCTGTCATTTGGGATGTGGACGAAGACATCCGCCTGGCGGCTCAGGAGGACCCAGCGCCTGCCAATGCCCCTCCGGGGCGCGTGTATGTACCCACCAGTGTCCGTGACCGCCTGCTGATCTGGGTGCACACCACCTTTACGCACCCTGCATTCTCTATCACAAAAATACTGGTGGCCCACCTTGGCCACTGATGTCTCTCGCTATGTCAACTCCTGTTCCGTATGTGCCCAAATGAAGACACCTCGGAATGCCCCGGCAGGCAAACTCGTTCCTTTACCAGTGCCTCAGCGACCTTGGTCACACCTGTCCATAGACTTTGTCACCAACCTCCCACATTCTGACGGCTTCACCACAGTCCTGGTGGTCGTAGATCGGTTCTCAAAATCATGCCGTTTCTTTGCCACTAACTGGTCTTCCTTCTGCTCTCCAGGACACTGATGTCCTGTTCCAACAGGTCTTCCGGCACTATGGACTTCCGGAGGACATCGTCTCGGACCGTGGCCCCCAATTCACCTCCCGAGTGTGGAAGGCTTTCCTGGAGAAGATCGGGGCCACGGCCAGCCTCACTTTGTCACCGGTTGGCAGAGGTTGAGATCATAGAAGTGTGGTCACACCTTTGCTGTGTGCAATCACCAGGTGGTCCAGTGTTTCTCTGTCTTCATATTGAATGAACTGTGCCGAAGGATTTCTTCACTCTTCAATCTTGTGATTTATCCATCACCTCTTCGCATTTTCATGTGACAGTTTTCAGCAGACCATCCAGCCAAACCATCATGAAGTGTATAGAGAGGAGGGTAGTAATGTTCAGCTTTCCTGCAACTACTCCTCATCATACAGTGTACTTTGGTATAAACAGTATCCAGGAACAGCTCCCCAATTCCTCCTCTTCATCCACCATGCCTCTAGGACTGTAGTGAGAGCTAACCTCCATACCCTCACCTCACTGTTAAACTGAACAAAGAGAAGACCTGTGTGGATCGGGAGATCTCCTCTGCTGAAGTGACAGACTCTGTTCTGTACTACTGTGCTGTCAAGCCCACAGTGACAGAAAACACAACTTGATCATACAAAAAGCAGACAGCCTGACACACAGATGTGGGATGTACACTTTCCATTCAGAATTGATCCTATAAACCCTGATAAAATGTCATACAATTCAAACGATATGGTTTATTTGCATATGGTGATATGGTGCAGCATGGTATAGTATTGTGGATCAATTAAAAATACAAAAACAAATAAACAAAGGCATTCCCTAGACATTTCCAGTTAGAAAGTAAGTCTAAAATAATCTGAGGAGGATGCCAATAGGAACTGAAAACCCTTAACCACAAACCACAGATTTTTTTTTACATATCCATTTATCAGAGGAGGGGCCTCATAGTCAAACACTGGTATAGGCTGGGTATACCTGCAACTATGAGGATGTCTCTGTAGAGGATCTACTCAGCTCTCTCACTGTCTTATCTCTCAGTTGGTTGATCTAGTCTGTGTCAGGATGTCACTCATATTACTGTTGCTCCTCTCTGTGTTTGTAGGTGAGTGGTGAATTCTCATCTGAAACCAAATAACATTTTGATTTGACTGCGTTCAATTAACGATTCCATAAAATCTAAATGGTAGTAGTACTCTAAAATTGTAATTGTTACTGTTATCATGTCTGTACGTTATAGGGACATCTAATCCAGACCTTTTCCATTTAGCATTTGGAATTAACATTTTGAATCCCAATACTTATGTTGTTGCAGCTGATAGTATGGAGCAGGAAACAATAACTCCAGTGAAGTCTGAAGTCAATGTTCTCCAAGGAACAGACATCACTCTCTCCTGCAACTACAAGGGCAACGTTGACAATCTCCAATGGTACCGTCAATACTATGGATCTAGACCAGAATGTCTTCTTTTGATCCTACAAAGCAGCATGTATGTACAGAATACATCCATTACGACTCCACGACACACTGGTAGACTGAATGAAGAGAAGACCCGTGTTGACTTGAAGATCTCCTCTGCTATATTGGAAGACTCTGCTCTGTACTACTGCGCCTTGCAGCCCACAGTGACAGGAAACCCAGACACACTGTACAAAAACCTGTCAAGAGCTTTGGGGATAAATAGTGCCTTGGTGAAGACACTGTATTCTGATAAATCAGTTATTATTTAGAGTACATTATTACAAATATTTTCCCTGCATCTCCACATCAACTGAAAAATAAAATATAACTGTTATTTTATTGAAATATATTCCCTTCTTCAGGAAATAATACTTGATATTGTATTCATGTTCCTGTTGTGATATAACATGATCAGAGATACTAGTCTGAATAAATACAGAATGAATAACATTTGTGTTGTTTTGCTTCCTTAGAGTATTAAGGGCAGTAATTGTCTTATTCTTTTCCATTGGTTTTTGAGAACAGCATACATTTTGAGACAATACCAATAGAGGGCAGTCATGAGCCGAATTATCTATATTCAGAACTACAGCAAAATCATGAAGATTACATTAAGCAGCAATTCAACATTGAAAGACAGTTTAACTCAAATACCCAACCACCTTTAGTTTAGAGAGGTAGAACTATAAATTAAATGAGTGCTTTGACATTACAGTATGTAGCCTAAAATATGTTTGAGGTGAGAATAGTGATATTCTCTTACATGAAAGCACATAAAGCCAGTCATTCAGTCCCCATTAAGATGTTTTTATGCAATTTTGCTTTTTTCAATGTCCATTGGTAAGTGCATAGGTTTTGCATTGGGTTTTGCATTGCAGTTTTGCGTTGCAAACATACTTGTCAATATGCTGTAGCAGTTACGGTACATAAATTGCAAAATGTCTAACATGATTTATTTCTGGTAGCAGTTAAGAGGAGGAAATAATATCAGCCACAACTGAAGAGCATGTTTTTGAGGGTGATGGTGTTACTCTGTCCTGCAACTACACTGGCACTTACAGTGGTAGCGGTAGATTACTGTGGTACCAACAATACCCCAGATCAACAACAGAATTCCTGATCCTCATCACTGAAGGAGGGTTTAAGAAACACCTGACAACATACAGTATACTGTAGAAAGAAAGCCATAACAGAAAATATTTCACATTGGTATCAAGAGGAGGCGATGTATAATCAAAGATATACATGTAGCTTATGGGATGTTATTGTTCAGGAAGTAGCTAGTCAGTTAGGTCTCTCAGTGCTGTCTGTCTGTCTGTTTCTCAAAGGTCTAACAAGATGTTGCTCTTCTCATTTGTTCTCTTTTAATCTTTTTTAGATGAGTTATTATATGGATATAATTTCTTGCTTTGTTTTACAGTGAGGCCAGACAAAATTGATTCACTGTTTAACGAATTTCCCCCCCAGAAAAGTGAGGTGAGCGTGCAAAAAAAACGAAAAACTTGTGCTCTAGGCCTAATGTGAGCTTCAAGAGTTATAGTATTCCATGCGAAAACCTACACCATTTTTCTTAGAAAGAATGCAGATGTTACAATGTTGTTATAACCATGAGAAATGAAACACAATGGGAAGTATAACTTATGACAGCTTCTTTATTCCTGATTTAAAAAGAACATCTCTGATAAAAATCAAGAACAGATTCACAAGAGAATGTAGTATCTGAACAGTTTATAATTTTGGCTGACGTTTGCAAATGGTGTGTTAGATAAACTTTACTCTGCTTTGCTGAAACATCTGTTAAGCATTACTATAGGGGCCCCCTGAAACAGTGGACATGGAGATATGTGGAGGCCAGGGATTGGTCTATTCAAAACACTCATCTTATGTTACATAGGATATATACCAGGTTTTGAACAAAGGACGGAGAGAATAATCGTATTTGAGATTGGGTTAGTTGTTCTCCAGATTCTGCAGAGATCTGTAAATTGACGCTGAAATCCTTTGATATAATAAACCTTTATAATCAAAGTACAGTGTCAGCGGATTCTTTGTCAACGCAGCATATCAGCATCGTTGTTCGGCCACCACAACACCATGACTAAAGTTGGCCGTGTGCAGTAGATCACCTTCTGGGTGTCAACAAACAATGGCGATTCAACATGTAGAATCGTCTGGAAATGAAAATGACGGCCAATGTTCTGTGGTCAGAGGCAATAGCACAATCACCTGCTGCTTTTTACTGTTTAACAGCACGGTCTGTTTTGTCCTTTATTTGTTGTTTTTTCTGGTCTCTAGGGTGTTCATTTCTTTTTAAGATTTATTGGAGCTCTCGTAATGAACTGCTTTCCTTCTTGCTTACACACTGGGCACATTGGCCTGACATGTTGGAATTGTTGTTTGATCCTCACCACCTCTTCCCCCTCAAGAACATTTGGACATCCACAATGGACACACACATCTGGGAATGACACTGTGATTGCTGAGTAATACTGCGTCTCCTCTTGCATTCCACAGGTTAGCCCCTTGAAAGCAACTATCTGCTCGTGATATGGATTGTCTTCTTGGAAAAGCTCTGAACCACGTAAAAATGTTCTCATCCCGAATGCGTTTGACTGCTTCTTGTCCTTCTTTAGACAGCTTGTTTTTGGCATACAAGTACCTTGATTTCTTACATTAAACACAGTTGATGGTCGCTCTCGCCTTTGCACTGACCAGGGCAGCACTCCTCTTTACATGTTCTATATTTGGTGTCAGATAAAAAAAGGCCTATCTTTATCAGTGGTGTCCAAGCTGTACAGATCATCAAATATCTGGTACTCACGTCTGTCTGCTGTCAATGCTGGATCAGGCACAAACCTTAAATTCTTAAATTGTTCTTCTGGCAAGGATGGAGGATTCATTAAGCAGTACCAGCATGGATCTTCTCCCTCGCATTTCTTGATCTGTACCATGAATTGTGACATCTTTAAATGTCTGTCCTGGAATTGCTTATTCAACGTGTGTTCCTTTCCACTTCAGGCGATCAAACCGGCCACTCAGCTGCAACAGGATGCCTACTCTTTTCAAAAGCCTCTTTCAGGTTTCGCTGTTTGGTGGCTGTTTCACGTAGGCTTGTCATTGTTCTACACTTCTTCAAATGCTTCTCATTTGATTCTTCCATCTTCTCTCTAGCCAGGGCTGTTCCCTGAAATCCTGCAGTGCCAGACGTGTCCCCCTGCTTAAGCCAGTACATGTCCAGGCCCGTCTGAAGTTTGCTAGAGTGCATTTGGATGATCCAGAAGAGGATTGGGAGAATGTCATATGGTCAGATGAAACCAAAATATAACTTTTTGGTAAAAACTCAACTCGTCGTGTTTGGAGGACAAAGAATGCTGAGTTGCATCCAAAGAACACCATACCCACTGTGAAGCATGGGGGTGGAAACATCATGCTTTGGGGCTGTTTTTCTGCAAAGGGACCAGGACGACTGATCCGTGTAAAGGAAAAAATGAATGGGGCCATGTATCGTGAGATTTTGAGTGAAAACCTCCTTCCATCAGCAAGGGCATTGAAGATGAAACATGGCTGGGTCTTTCAGCATGACAATGATCCCAAACACACCGCCCGGGCACGAAGGAGTGGCTTCGTAAGAAGCATTTCAAGGTCCTGGAGTGGCCTAGCCAGTCTCCAGATCTCAACCCCATAGAAAATCTTTGGAGGGAGTTGAAAGTCCGTGTTGCCCAGCGACAGCCCCAAAACATCACTGCTCTAGAGGAGATCTGCATGGAGGAATGGGCCAAAATACCAGCAACAGTGTGTGAAAACCTTGTGAAGACTTACAGAAAACGTTTGACCTGTGTCATTGCCAACAAAGGGTATATAACAAAGTATTGAGAAACTTTTGTTATTGACCAAATACTTATTTTCCACCATAATTTGCAAATAAAATCATTAAAAATCCTACAATGTGATTTTCTGGATTTTTTTTCTTCTCATTTTGTCTGTCATAGTTGACATGTAGCTATGATTAAAATTACAGGTCTCTCTCATCTTTTTAGGTGGGAGAACTTGCACAATTGGTGGCTGACTAAATACTTTTTTCCCCACTGTACACTGAAAATGAACAATTTAATATTTTCAATAAACAACAAAAGAAGATGTTGATTCAAATTTTGAATGGAAAAGTGAGAGAAACCCAATAAGGCTATTTGATTGTTTTGCTGATATATACTTTAGATTCTAGATTGAAATATGAAATCAAAATAAATGGTGAATATGAATGCCTCTTGTTGAATGTAGGAATTATCTTACAGATCTTCCCTTCAAGCAATGTTTTCCACTACGATATCACAGTAGACAGGTCAGGTCCTTCTGCCAACTATGTTGACCTAAAATCAAGAAAATAAATTGAGATAATTAACAGTTTTATACAATATCCAATATAGGGAGACTAACATGCTTATCAGCAAATGTATCGTAGTACAATAATATCGTAGATTTTACACTGAACAAAAAAATATAAAGTGTCCCATGGTTCATGAGCTAAAATAAAAGATCCCATGAATTTTCCACAGACAAAAAGAGTATTTCTCTGAAAATGTTTGCACAAATTTGTTTACATCCCTGTTAGTGAGCATGAGCATTTCTCCTTTGCCAAGATAATCCATCCACCTGACAGGTGTGGCATATCAAGCTGATTAAACAGCATAATCATTACACATGTGCACCTTGTGCTGGGGACAATACAATGTGCAGCTTTGTTATACAACACAATGCCACAGATGTCTCAAGTTTTGAGGGAGCGTACAATTTGCTTTGCATGCTGACCACAGGAATGTCCACCAGAGCTGTTGCCAGAGAATGTAATGTTCATTTCTCTACCATAAGCCGCCTCCAACGTAATTTTTGAGAATTTGGCAGTACGTCCAACAGGCCTCACAACCGCAGACCACGTGTATGGCGTTGTGTGGGCGAGCGGTTTGCTGATGTCAACGTTGTGAACAGAGTGCCCTATGGTGGCGGTGGGGTTATGGTATGGGCAGGCGTAAGCAATGGACAACGAACAAAATTGCATTTTATTGATGACAATTTGAATGAACACTCAGTAAAATCATTGAAATTGTTACATGTTGCATTTATGTTTTTGCTCAGTATACTTACATATTTTTAACATTTACGGAACATTTGTTAAACGTCAGTTACAACTACAATTTGTACTGTTACATTTTTTGCAGGAACAGTTTTGTTGATTAAAACCCTGCGACTACTAAAGAGCTTGTTCAGGAGGGAAGGAATGTCCATCTCTCCTGCAAACATGATGGCACTATCTACAATCTACAGTGGTACCGCCAATATCCCAGATCCAAACAAGAATTCCTCATGTACATCAAAGCAGAGGGGTCTATTCTCACAGCTATACATCCATTGACAAAGTGGACAAACTGAAGATCTCCTCTGCTGAAGTGACAGACTCTGTACTACTGTGCCATGGCGCCCACAGTGATGGAAACCCAGAAACACTGTACCAAAACTTTTCAAGTGCCTTGGGAAGAAACCAGTGAGAATGGGAGGAGCTACAATAAGCAGAAATAAAGTAAGATATATCTAGGCAACAGAGGAGTAAATATTCAGAGTCAGCACATATGATGTTTCTGAATGCATTGCTACTGCTATGCACATTTGTAGGTAAATGACACCTGATAATGATGCATATTTATTAAATTATGTTTTATATTACAGTTTCATTTCATCAACATAAGCATTACAACTACCCTTTTTTTAAACAGATGAAAGTTTTGAGAATGCTACTGCTCCTTTAAGAAATGAAGTGCATGGTTTGGAGGGAACCACCGTCACCATATCCTACAACTACTCCTCAACTTCTACAACTGGAAATAGATTCTACTGGTATCATCAGACCAGTGCTGGGAAAATGCCAATATTCCTTCTATGGATGATAGATACAGAGTTCCAAGAAAATGTGTAGCCTGGTAGTCTGTTAGTTTATATTGATACAGAGACCAAATGTGTGGATCTGAAGATCTCCTCTGCCGAAGTAAAAGACTCTGCTCTGTACTACTGTGCCATGAAGACCACAGTGACAGGAAACTCAGAAACCTGTCAAGAACCATGGGAGGAAACAGACATCCTGTATGACATACATATGTAACATACCTACTGTATGTTAAGGGGAGGGACTTATAGTAGAGGAGGGGTTCAACAGCAGTATAGAAACATAAAAACAGGAGGAAACTTTCAGAGACTGCTTAGATCTTTCTGTCAGTTTGTCTCTGTTCATCTAAGATGGTGTTGCTGTATTCAGTGTTGTTCCTGACTATATTTATTTGTAGGCAATATACAATAGAATACAATTCAATTCAATACAACGTGTTGCCATACTTGTTCACTTGAAATAAATTATACTTCAAATAAATTTTCATGAACAATTAAATGTATGTGTTTTAAAACCATTCTCTATGCAGGTGTCAGTTGTGAGGACCTCATTCCACTCAAGAAAGAGTTCTGTTTAGAGGGAACCCCTGTTACCCTGTCTTACAACTACTCCAGAACAGCTACTGGTGGAGATTAATTATATTGGTATCACCAAGACACAGCACAAAGACCAGAGTTCCTCCTGTACATCTCAGGTACAGAGTTAAAGAAAGCAGATCCTCTGAAAACTCAAATATCTGCAAAACTGAATGAAGAGAAAAACCGTGTGGATCTGGAGATCTCCTCTGCTGAAGTGACAGACTCTGCACTGTACTACTGTGCTGTGAGGTCCACAGTGACAGGAAACCTAAACACACTGTACAAAAATCTCAGCAGGAACCACATCAGCTGGAATTTATCCAGTTTCTTTATGAACGTGTATCTAACCCTCATTTTTAAACATCAAAACACTAATGAATAATGATTTTAATGTCTCCTGTAAATAAAGCTTATGACTCAAATGTTTCACCTGTCCTTAATTTGATTGGAGCATTGACAGATTCTGTCAATTTGATGCATATACATACAGTCTGCATACATTATATGACATCACTGCTCTCAACATGGACATGCTCAGTGGTTTGGTCCTCTGGTGGTAAATCCATGTACTGCACTCTTTAGAGGAACATAGCTGAAGCCAACTGACTGGTAATGGGCCAGGCAAACATAAAAAGGCTCTTGCACTGTTTTGGTCTGGGTCACTAGATATGAAAAGTAATTCAAGTTCATTATTCTTGTGAGGATTTAGTGGCTTTATTCTCAGAACCTCCTCAACATTTAAATGCGGTCAGCAAAGTGTAAGTAGAGTATAAAGGGTTTTCTTTATATTTACCCACAAACAGCCGTTTCTGCAGCTCCTGGCTGATCTCCTGGATAAAGTAATCCTTCTACCCCCCCCCCCCCCTAAAAAATAAATAAATAAATAAATAAATAAAATAAAATAAAATAAAATAAATAAAAGGTAAAGTGGTTATCCCACTGGCTATAGGGTGAATGCACCAATTTGTAAGGTGAGGTACCTTCTTATCCTACATGTGCTGCCCATTACACCTTTTGAAGGATGGATTTATCAGGTCCAAGTGAGCCAGGTGGCTCGTCCACTGCTTCTCACTCTTCAGCCACAACCCCTTCTTTATCTGTGCTCCTCCTATAGACTGCCCTCCACAGTTATAAAGTCCAGTGACAAGGTTTTTCTATGAATAATAATGATACAATTGTTCTATCTAGCGTTCAACATTCTGTCCAACAAGGTGAAAACTTCACATTTCTTTTATTTTAAAGGGGAAGTTACTAGTGAGAGTCAATAGGTGTCAGTGGAGACTAATCAATTTGCTCCTATTCCTTTAAATGATGCATGCAGCATGTCAACTCTTTACAGGTGTCTGTGTTGTAGAATTTCCCCCACCAAACAGAATATACATTCATTAGGTTTTAACCCTTTCTTGTCACAATTGCATATTTTGTTTGTGCTTCTTGTGTTAACAATTTTGCATTTATTTTATATGAACAGACTGTGGTTTTCCAAAGTTCATGCAGGCAGAGTCAACTGTATTTATTACTAAATTGTGCAGGGTTAAACCTAGCTTCATGTCCACACCCCGGCTCTACACTAACTCTAGCCATAAACCTAGCTTTATGTCCACACCCCGGCTCAAACCTAACCCTAGCCATAACCCTAGCTTCATGCTCACACCCCGGCTCAGCCATAATCCTAACCCTAGCTTCAATGTCTACACCCCGGATCAACATTTAACCTAACCATTTACATTTACATTTAAGTCATTTAGCAGACGCTCTTATCCAGATCGACTTACAAATTGGTGCATTGAACTTAGGATAGCCAGTGGGACAACCACTCCCTTTTTTTGTGTCTTTTTCTTGTGTGTCTTTTTTCAAAATATAATGTTTTTATTTATTATTATTATTCTTTATTTTTTAATGTATTTTTTGTATTATTTTTTTAATGGGGGGGTGGGGGAGGAGGGTAGAATGATTACTGTTATACTATTCCAGGTATTCCTTAAAGAGGTAGTGTTTCAAGTGTCTCCGGAAGGTGGTCAGTGACTCCACTGTCCTGGCGTCGTGGGGGAGCTTGTTCCACCATTGGGGTGCCAGAGCAGCGAATAGATTTGACTGGGCTGAGCGGGAATAGCTAACCCTGAACCTAACCTTAATCCTATCCTTAACCCTAACCCTAGCTTCATGTCCACACCCCGGATCAAAATTAAACCTAACCCTCACCCTAACCCTAACCCTAACCCTACCCCTACCCCTACCCCTAACCCTAACCCTACCCCCTACCCCTAACCCTAACCCTAACCCTAACCCTAGCTTCGTGTCCACACCCCGAATCAACACTAATCATAACCATAACCCTTTGTGCTTTCCATTCTGCTTCCAGAATTACCGGACCCTGATATCAAGCAAGAATATTTTGCAGGACATATATATCATATATGTACAGGAGATGTATGCAACATCTAACTTACTGTTAATCGTTTTGTGTCTTTGTCTACGTTTGTCTGAGGTGTCTTCATCTGTCTCAATGTTAACAACATGACTTATGATATTTTGACAATAAAATACATCAAAGCAAGCATGCATTTGTATAAATGAGGGTGTGATCTCTTTTCTCATGCAGATACTTCCTTGACCACTTTTGCAGACCTGATGCACGCTCTACTCGATGCGTTGCAAAGCATGCTTGCCCTCGTTTTCTGTCAACGCCCACACACACATCCTGTCACAGGCTACTTGAGGTAAAAACAACCACTTATATTTTCAAGGGCAAGTTACTATTGAGAGTCAATAGGTGTCAGTGGAGTCTCAACAATTTGCTCCTATTCCTTTAAATGATGCATGCGGCATGTCTACACTTCACAGGTTTCTGTGTTGTATAATTTCCACCACCAAACAGAATATACATTCATTAGGTTTTAACCCTTTCTTGTCACAATTGCATATTCTGTTTGTGCTTCTTGTGTTAACAATTTGCATTTATTTTATATGAACAGACTGTGGTTTCCAAAGTGCATGCAGGCAGTGTCAACTGTATCCATTAGTAAATTGTGTAGAACAATATATAATATAGGAATACAAAACTATTTATAAAGCTTACAATACAACAACACGTAGGCACTTCAATAAAATCAACACATAAAATGTAATTAATTGTAAGAGTGCATTTAATAACTATAATAGCATAAAAACAGTGCCAAGGGTTGGTCAAGTTTAAGGTTGGCCCTAGCTCAACTCTAACCCTAGCTTCTTGTCCACCTACTGAATTGACCATGACCCTAGAATTAACCCTAACACTAGCTTCAGTTGACACAAATAATGAAACATATTAGGAGAAGCAGGATTATGAGGCAGGCAGTTTTCTACTTGATTAACTCCAGGCAGGAGTGAGAGGTTGATTTTATGGACCAAATTGAGAGACAACAACCAATGCTTAATAGGCTACATGGTGATGCCATTGACAATCATTAACGTTAATGTGCACTGGATGACAGGAATGATGATCATGGTTGCATCCCGTGTAAATCATTGGTATCAATCATAAAACCAATCATCAGTTGACTTGACTACTGTTTTAAATGCATAGTAAAGATAACTCTGTGTGGTATTGGGCAGCATAGCCCAGGTCTATATTGGAGTGGTTCATATGCTACTGTGGTCTGAGCCTTTCTTTCTGATGTGGTCTCAAATAAAATAAAATACAACAAGTGTAGACCTTACAGTGAAACGCTTACTTACAATCCCTTAACCAACAATGCAGTTTTAAGAAAGAATACCAAAAAATACCAAATAAACATTAAATAAAAAAATAAGAAGAAATAAAAGTAATAAACAATTAAAGAGCAGCAGTAAAATAACAGTAGTCGAGGTAATTGAGGTCATATGTACATGTAGGTAGAGATTATAGATGTATTTATTTATAGATAATAAACAGAGAGTAGCAACAGTGTGGGTGCAAATAGTCTGTGTAGCCATTTGATTAGATGTTCAGGAGTCTTATGAATGTATGCACGCATGACTGTAAGTCGCTTTGGATAAAAGCGTCTGCTAAATGGCATATTATTATTATTATTATTATGGCTTGGGAGTAGAAGCTCTTTAGAAGCCTCTTGGACCTAGACTTGGCGCTCCGGTACCGCTTGCCGTGCCGTAGCAGAGAGAACAGTCTATGACTAGGGTGACAGGAGTCTTTGACAATTTTTAGGGCCTTCCTCTGACACCGCCTGGTATAGAGGTCCTGGATGGCAGGAAGCTTGTACTGGGCCGTACGCACTACCCTCTGTAGTGCCTTGCGGTCGGAGGCCGAGCAGTTGCCACACCAGGCAGTGACGCAACCAGTCATGATGCTCTCGATGGTGCAGCTGTAGAACCTTTTGAGGATCTGAGGACCCATGCCAAATCTTTTCAGTCTCCTTAGGGGGAATAGGTTTTGTCGTGCCCTCTTCACGACTGTCTTGGTGTGCTTGGACCATGTTAGTTTGTTGGTGATGTGGACACCAAGGAACTTGAAGCTCGCAACCTGCTCCACTACAGCCCTGTCTATGAGAATGGGGGCGTGCTTGGTCCTCTTCTTTTTCCTGTAGTCCACAATCATCTCCTTTGTCTTGATCACGTTGAGGGAGAGGTTGTTGTCCTGGCACCACACGGCCAGGTCTCTGACCTACTCCCTATAGGGTGTATCGTTGTTGTCGGTGATCAGGCCTACCACTGTTGTGTCATCGGCTAACTTAATGATGGTGTTGGAGTCCTGCCTGGCCATGCAGTCATGAGTGAACAGGGAGTACAGGAGGGGACTGAGCACGCACCCCTGAGGGGCCCCCGTGTTGAGGATCAGCATGGTGGATGTGTTGTTACATATCCTTATCACCTGGGGGCGGCCCGTCAGGAAGTCCAGGATCCAGTTGCAGAGGGAGGTGTTTAGTCCCAGGGTCCTTAGCTTAGTTTAGTCCCAGGGTCCTTAGCTGAGCTTTGAGGGCACTATGGTGTTGAACGCTGAGCTGTAGTCAATGAATATCGTTCTCACGTAGGTGTTCCTTTTGTCCAGGTGTGAAAGGGCAGTGTGGAGCGCAATAGAGATTGCATCATCTGTGGAACTGTTGGGGCGGTATGCAAATTGGAGTGGGTCTAGGGTTTCTGGGATAATGGTGTTGATGTGAGCCATGACCAGCCTTTCAAAGCTACAGACGTGAGTGCTACGGGTCGGTAGTCAATTAGGCAGGTTACCTTAGTGTTCTTGGGCACAGGGACTATGGTGGTCTGCTTGAAACATGTTGGTATTGCAGACTCAGACAGGGAGAGTTTGAAAATGTCAGTGAAGACACTTGCCAGTTGGTCTATTCCTTTCTTTCTGATTTTGTGCAAACCCTTACTGGATATATGATTTTATTTTATTCGTCAGATTAGCACAATTTGGCCTGAGCATAACATATATGTCTCCCGGGCCCATAACAACTGCCAAATTAGAATTTTCAAAGGACTTGGAGAAGAAGATAACATTCTTTAAAGGAGACATTTCATGGTACCAAATATATCACATTTAAAAAGGAATTCCTTTGGCAGTTAAACTAAACAATTGAATATACCATAAGCTCCTCCCCTACTGCAGAGCCCCACAATAATGAGACTTCTCAGCTACAGTGGATGGAACATAAAGTCTATAACAGTCTATTCTTCCTCTATGCATGAATCATAACAGCTCCTTGGCTTAGGAATACTGTACTTATCCTGGCTGCATGCTATTTTGGTACATTAGTGCTTCTCCTTTCTCCATTCTCATTCTCTGAACCTTAGCCTATTATGTATTATAAAACCCCAAATATTTTTAAGATTACAAAGGTGAAGAGTCTGTTGACCAGCAGAGTGGACATGTTACTGCCCTTGAAGGAGGACTGGTAACACTCAGCTGTAACTACACTACCAGTACTACATCTCCTGATCTCTTCTGGTACATCTAGTTAACTAGGGACTCTCCTCAGTATGTCCTGAGAAGAGATCGTTATTCAGAAGGGAGCAATAGTGATGAGTTCAAGAAGAGGTTTGATTCCAGGCTGAATTTCACATCTAGCTCTGTCCCCTTGACGATCCAGAGGTTGCAGCTGTCTGACTCTGCTGTGTATTACTGTGCTCTGAGGCCCACTGTGACAACAGGATATACAGCCCACTTACAAAAACATACTGAGCTACACAATGACAGTACACCTGTCTGGACCGTATACAACACCACTTTGAAATTGACACAGTAACCTTCTCACTACCTCCCTGATACTAAGACTAGTGGTAGCAGATGATGATAATCATAGTGATGATGATGATGATGATTATACAGTAAGTCACTGTTGATGCCAATAAAGCTCCCTCTTCCAATTCAGCTCTAATTGTAGATGTAAGAGACAATAAAATGCCATTAAAATATCTCAGGGATTCGAACATATACAGCTAGTAGTGTCTAACTAGATTAAGTCAGGAGAAAGAAGTTATATTCAGTATTGTGAACAGAGTAATGTAAAAGCCAGCATCAACCACAAGGGGGCCACATTACCAAGTGAGTGTTGCTTTCTACTCTGAAATGACTTGTCTATTTGAACATCCCCTCTGTGCTGTGCTGCATGGTCTAGGCCTGTGCTGCTACAAAGACAGGAATCAAGAGAGCACACCAGTTTCTATATTGTAACATCAGTTTGTCTTAGTCTTTGTATCCTATGATAAGTATGGGACATTGGCTGTGGACCTCTGTTGTTCTTGCTGCACTTCTCTTTGGTAGGATACGGCTCTCATTATCTTTTTCTCAATATTCTGATGTTACTGGAATCCTGACATTTTTCACAAATATATTTTTCTTTGTTTCCAGACAGAGTTACTCAGTCAAAGAGAGAAGAGACTGATTATGAAGGAGAAGACGTGTCTCTCAGCAGTGAATATTAAACCAGTTTATCAGCTCCATCTCTCTTCTGGTACATGCAATCCACAAATTACTACCCTGAATATGTTTTGCGGAAGGATGTCATTGGATCAGGGGATTTTGATGATAAATTCAAGGAGAGATTTGATGCCCATCTCAGTTCCATAACCAAATCAGTCCCCTTGACAATCCAGAGGGTGCAGCTGTCTGACTCTGCTGTGTACTACTGTGCTTTGAGACCCACTGTGACAACAGGATATACATTACCAATGAAAAGTTGGGACCAAAGCACAATATGTATTTCAATATACTGTATGAACAGTAGTAGACCTGAATTAGATACTCTGTAGGATACATGAGTGTTTGTACCTGAATTATAATAGAACATGTGTACGTTTAAAAAAATGTTTTTCCCCAGATAGATTAGTCATACCCACTTCATACAATTCCTTTACGCTATTTTCCATTTCATGTGAGCTAGACGTGTAGGCTTTACACTTTGTCTATTGTACTGCAAAGAGTGCTAATATAAAATTGACAAGGAAATATTGACCCATAGATTTCCATTCAATCTTACCTCTCTCTGAACAGGCTCCTCCTTCATGTCTGTCAGTTGATGGTGATATACAGGCTGAGATGGACATGGAAGAGAGAGAGAGGATCTCTACCTCTTACTGTAACTCACAGTCACTCTCTGTGTGTTCTGCATAACCATGGTACAATGTCTGATCATCTGGCTGGTTCTTGCTGTATTGTGCTTTGGTATGATGGAACTTTTTCTCTCATTGGTTTATCTCATCTTTAACTAATTTTAACTATAGTTTTATAATTTCTATAATCTTTCACATTATCACTCAGTCTTTCTTTTTCCCCCAGAGTGCACTGGCGACAATGTGCAACAGCAACCAGGAGGTGTGATTGCTACAGAAGGAGGACTGGTAACACTGAGTTGTCAATATAACACCAGTACTAATAATGCATATCTATATTGGTACAAACAAGAAGCAAATGACTTCCCTAAACATATACTGACCCGTTATTCTTTTGGATCTGAAGACAAGGCTGCAGGGTTCAAGGAGAAATTTGATGCAATTATAAATGCCAAGACACAATCCGTCCCCTTGACGATCCAGAGGTTGCAGCTATCAGACTCTGCTCTGTACTACTGTGCTCTGCAGCCCACAGTGACAGGAAACATGTGCACACTGTACAAAAACCTGAACTGAATAAAACTGACATCCCCTAGACATCACCTTATTTAGAATTTCATCATTACTGTGTATAGACAAAACATACTCTACATACACTGAACATGAGCAATGAAAGATTTTCAATAAGCAATAAAAAACTATTACAAAAATGTTGAATGGAAAAGTGACAGAAACTCATTAAGGCTATCTGATTGTGTTGCTGATATATACTTCAGATTTTTGATTTAAATAGAAAAATAAAATAAACTGTTAATTAATGAATTGCCTCATGTTGAATAAATGAATATCTTGCATATATTGCTTAGAGCAATGTTTTCCCCTATGACATCACTGTAGACAGGTCAGGTCCTTCTGCCAACTCTGTTGCGTTAAAATCAAGAAAATAAATGGAGATAAATAACACAGTTTTATACAATATCCAATAGAGGGAGACAAAGGTAATTATATTTCAGTGCAGCCCTGTATTTTGAGAGTGTGACAGTGGCATCAAGCAGCAGCAAGAAGTCTGACAATCTGATAATTCTCTGTATTTTGGGGGTGGGGCTTCAAAGGTTTGAGAAGAGATGGTCCATTCAAAACTAGAAGGAGGAGGATGTTTCTTTAGTATACACAAATCTTGTTGTTCTGTGTGTTATCATTTTAACTTCCAGTTTCAGCCACAATGTCAATCCCCACATTTATTTTGCTTTTAGTATTTGCATGTAAGTAATCTACTATAATATGTCAATTTTATTTGTGTTATTTTGAATCTAAACTAAGTGTTCATGCTTTGAAAATAGATCTATAACAGAGCAAAATATTTTGCATCTCTTGCAGATGACAGTAATGGTCAGACCATTGAGCCAATCAGAGAAGAGATGTATGCTCCAGCAGGTAGCAATATTACACTTTCATGCACCTACTCATCTGCAGTCTCTCTTCAATGGTATCTCTAGGACCCTGGATCAGCTCCCATCTTCCTCCTCCTCACTGGAGTGTCGTCAAACCCTTCTGTAGTAAAATCTACTCCTCCGTACCCTCGGCTGTCTGTTAAACTGAACGATGAGAGAACCCTTGTGGATCTGGATATCTCCTCTGCTGAAGTGACAGACTCTCAGAGAGCGGTAACTTGATGTCCAGATAAATTATACTTGTTTTATACAATACCACTGCATCAAATGCCCTAGTTTCATACTTATAATTATCCTCACACCTCTGAAGACTAGACACTTCCATGCCAGTCAGAAGAACTACAGTATTTTATCGCTGAACACTCAAAAGCAGATTTATAAAAAGAAGTGTACAAGATAAGAGATAAATTATAAATATTCCCAAACCTCTGTCGTGGATATTACCACCAGGGACCCCTGAAGTCAATCTTAAATGAATAATTCGTTATTATCAGCAAGCTGGAGAGGTTCAAACAAACGTAATGCACCAAGTAGTACATGTCTGTCAGGAGCTCCCCCGGGGCAGACCCGTTAGTGCTCTTATACACTGCTTAAACAGACAAGTTATATTTGCATGATTTAGCTTATTCATTATTCATAATTAATTCATCATTAACGTTTGGTTCCTACATGTGCCTGGCACTGTCTCCTATCTTAACTTATAGAACATATTCTGGGCTTTCTGCCAAAAGGTCTGAGGAGAGGGTCATGACCATCTCCCCCTCATATTTCTACCCAGCACGTACATTATCCAATGATTGTAGCGACAATATGTACAAGTCAAGGATATCTCTTCAGATACCTCCTTTAAAAAAAAGTAACAAAAAGTATAAGATATAAAAGTTAAATGAAATAAAATACAGTATTTGGTAGCATTGCCTTTAAATTGTTTAACTTGGGTCAAACGTTTCGGGTAGCCTTCCACAAGCTTCCAACAATAAGTTGGGTGAATTTTGGCCCATTCCTTCTGACAGAGCTGGTGTAACTGAGTCAGGATTGTAGGCCTCCTTGCTCGCACACGCTTTTTCAGTTCTGCCCACACATTTTCTGTAAGATTGAGGTCAGGGCTTTGTGATGGCCACTCCAATACCTTGACTTTGTTGACCTTAAGAAATTTTGCCACAACTTTGGAAGTATACTTGGGGTCATTGTCCATTTCCAAGACCCATTTGCGACCAAGCTTTAACTTCCTGACTGATATCTTGAGATGTTGCTTCAATATATCCATATAATTTTCCTTCCTCATGATGCCATCTATTTTGTGAAGTGCACCAGTCCCTCCTGCAGCAAAGCACCCCCACAGCATGATGCTGCCACCCCGTGCGTCATGGTTGGAATGGTATTCTTCGGCTTGCAAGCTGCCCCCTTTTTCCTCCCAAAATAACAATGGTCATTATGGCCAAACAGTTCTATTTCTGTTTCATCAGACCAGAGGACATTTCTCTAAAAAGTAGAGTCCCCATGTGCAGTTGCAAACCGTAGTCTGGCTTTTTTACGGTTTTACGCTGGTTTCCTCCAGCATCTTCACAAGATCCTTTGCTGTTGTTCTGGGATTGATTTGCACTTTTCGCACGAAAGTACGTTCATCTCTAGGAGACAGAATGCATCTCCTTCCTGAGCGGTATTGTGAGAGTGTGATTTGAAGGAGTCAGGTGCAGGAGGGTAAATCACCGAATTCAGAGTGTATTGCGTAGTACACAGTTACGCTGGATAGCGTCAACAGCACAGGGCATAATACAGGCGCACTGGAACACAATATAGGCACACAGGGAGAAATAACCCTGGCAATACAAAGTATGGGTAGCTCAACCGAGCTACACTCATCTTCACATAAAACAATCACCCACAAGGACAAGGGGGCAGAGGGAACACTTATACACTGACTAATGAGGGGATATGAACCAGGTGTGTGTAATTGACAAGACAAGACAAATGGAATGATGATATATGGAGCGGCAGTGGCTAGTAAGCCGGTGACGACGAACGCCGAAACCTGCCCGAACAAGAAGGGGAGGCAACCTCGGTGGAAGTCGTGACAGTACCCCCCCCCACCTCCCTTGACATGCAGCTCCAGCAGCGTGCCGACCCCGGTCTCGGGGACGGCCAGGAGGATGCGGAGCAGGCGAGCCGGATGGCGGTGGTGCAAATCCCGCAACAGGGAGGGATTGAGGATATCCCTCACCGGGACCCACGTCTCCTCCGCGCGCCGAAACTAGTCATCCACCACAGGAGCCTTGATCTGGCTCTGGTGCCACGGTGCCAGAACCGGTTGGTAACCTAAAACACATTGGAATGGCGTTAGGTTAGTAGAGGAGTGGCGGAGACGTTCTGGGCGTATTCTGCCCATGGCAAGAACACCGACCACTCCCCCGGCCGGTCCTGACAGTAGGACCGCAGGAACCTACCCACACCCTGATTTACCCGTTCCACCTGCCCACTAGACTCGGGGTGGAACCCAGAGGTCAGGCTGACCGAGACCCGCAGATGTTCCATGAAAACCTTACAGACCTTGGATGTGAACAGGGGACCTCGGTCAGACACTATATCCTCTGGTACCCCGTAGTGCTGGAAGACGTGTGTAAACAGGGCCTCCGCAGTTTGCAGGGCCGTGGGGAGACCGGGCAGAGGAAGGAGGTGGCAGGCCTTGGAAAAGCAATCCACAATGACCAGGATGGTGGTGTTACCTTAGGAGAGGGGAAGATCAGTCATTGTCAATGTGGAATTGGTAAAGGTTGTAACTTACCCGCTGGGAGGTGCCTAGGTGCCTTACTCTGGGCGCACACCGAGGAGGAGGAAACATACACCATCACGTCCTTAGCCAAGTTAGGCCACCAATACTTTCCGGTCAGGCAGCGCACTGTACGACTGATACCTGGGTGGCCAGAGGAGGGTGACGTGTGTGCCCAGTAGATCAGACGATCACGGATAAGAGCAGGCACGTACAGCAGCCCAGCTGGACACTGAGGTGGAGATGGATCTGTGCGTAATGCCTGCTCTATATCCGCGTCCATCGCCCATACTACCGGTGCCACAATGCAGGAAGCCGGGTTTATGGGGGTGTTGTCTCTGGGCCTCTCCTCTGTGACATACAGCCGTGACAATGTGTCTGCCTTTACGTTCTTCGTACCCGGGATGTATGACAGTGAAAAATCTAACCGGGCGAAGAATAGGGCCCACCTGGCCTGGCGAGGATTCAGCCTCCTCGCTGCCCAAATGTACTCCAGGATACGGTGGTCCGTCCAGACGGGGAAAGGGTGTTTCGCCCCTTCGAGCCAATGCCTCCACACGGTCAAGGCTCGGACAACAGCCAACAGCTCCCAATCACCAAAATCGTAGTTCTGCTCTGCCGGGCTGAGCTTCTTAGAGAAGAATGCACAGGGGCGGAGCTTGAGTGGTGTGCCCGACGTTGAGATAGGACAGCGCCTATCCCTACCTCGGACGCATCCACCTCCACTACGAACGGTAGTGATGGATCGGGGTGGGCCAGTACCGGGGCTTAGGTGAACAGACCCCTCAGTTTCTTGAAGGCCAGGTCAGCCTCAGCAGACCAGCGGAGCCGGGACGGCCCACCCTTCAACAGCGATGTAATGGGAGCTGCGATCTTGCCAAAGCCCCGGATAAACCTCCGATAGTAGTTAGCAAAGCCTATAAAGCGCTGCACCTCCTTTTCCGTGGTTGGTAATTGGCCAATTACGCACGGCTGTAAAGCGATCTCCATCCATCTCCACACCTGAGGTGGTAATGCGGTATCCGAGGAAGGAGACGGACTGCTGGAAAAACATACACTTCTCTGTCTTGGCATAAAGGTCATGTTCCAACAGTCGGGCCAGCACTTTGCAAACAAGGGACACATGCTCGGCGCGCGTAGCGGAATACACCAGAATGTCATCGATGTAGACCACTACACCGCGACCAAGCATGTCCCGAAACACCTCGTTCACAAAGGACTGGAAGACAGATGGAGCATTCATCAAACCGTAGGGCATCACCAGGTATTCATAATGCCCCGTGGTTGTGCGGAATGCTGTCTTCCACTCATCCCCCTCTCGAACACGCACCAGGTTTTACAGACTCCTGAGATCTAATTTGGTGAAGAAGTGGGCCCCATGCAATTACTCGATCACTGACGGAATGAGGGGGAGAGGATAACTAAATCTTACAGTCTCCTTGTTCAGTGGTCGATAATCAATGCAAGGGCGCAGAGCACCGTCTTTCTTCTTCACAAAGAAGAAACTCGAGGAGGCGGGTGAAATGGAGGGACGTATATACCCCTGGCGCAGGGACTCGGTGACGTATGTTCCTATAGCTGCCGTTTCAGCCTGCAACAGGACGTATACATGACTCCTGGGAGGTATAGCGTCTACCCGGAGGTTTATCGTGCAATCCCCCACCCGATGAGGTGGTAACTTGGTAGCCTGCGTTTTAGAGAACGCATGCGCCAAATCGAGGTATTCGGGGGGAATGCGCACGGTGGTACTGTCTGGACTTTCCACTGTGGTTGCACCAACGAAAATACCTAGACACCTACCCTGAAACTCCCACGGCCACCCCGTGAGAACCCTCTGCGGCCATGAGAAGGTGGGGTTGTGGAGTACTAACCAAGGGAGACCTAATACCATAGGGAAAGCAGGAGACTCAATAATATAAAAAGTGACCTGCTCACAATGAGTCTCCTGGGTAATCATGGTGACTGGTGCAGTAACTTCCTTAACAAACCCAGACCCTAATGGTCGACTATCAAGTGCTCTGATGGGGAGTGGAATGGATAGGGGAACTAATGAAATTCCCAGCTGCGCCTGAATCGACTAGCGCCTTACACTGGGGAACTACCATGTGATAGGGAAAGTAGATGGGTAGGGTAGAGTGCGCAGCAGAGGGCTCTGAACGAGTGTGGGTGTTCGATACCTGGGGTGATGTGAGAGTGCCCTGCCTGCCACCTCCAGACCCAAAAGAGCGCTGACGACAACGTGTGGTGTACTGTCCCTTCGTGCCACCAGTGTGACACTGTCGCTGTCATCCTCCGCTCTCTCGGATGACGGTTCCACCCAGCTCCATCGGCTCGGGATCTGAGTCGGCCGGGGTGGGAATGGGCAGACCCCTTCCAGCAGGTTGTCCAAACGGATGGCCATGTCTATCAGTTGTGCGAAGGACAACATGGTGTCCCAGCTGGCTAGCTCCCGTTGGACATCCTCCCGCAGATGGCACCGGAAATGGTCGATAATGGCCCGCTCGTTCCACCCGGACCCCGCAGCCAGAGTCCCAAGGCGAAGTCCTGTGCAGTCCTCGTCCCCTGCATCAGGTGAACCAGCCGCTCGCCCGCCTCTCGACCTTTGGGCGGGTGATCAAAGACAGCCTGAAAGAGGCGAGCGAACTCCCCGTAGTTTTCCAACGCGGCTCCTCCTTCGTTCCAGACCGCCTTGGCCTACTCCAAGGCTTTCCCCGAGAGGCAGGAGACAAGGGCGGACACCTTCTCCCTCTCCGATGGGGCCGGCCTGATGCTGGAGAAGTAGAGCTCCAGTTGGAGGAGGAATCCTTGGCACAGAGCCGCCGTCCCATCGAACTCCTGTGGCCGGGATATCTGGCTCCCTCTGGGTGCTGGGGTGTGGGTGGCTGGATCCGGTTGGCCAGCTGGTCTCGACAGATCGGGTCCTCTCCTCTCCAGGCGTTGGACGACCTGAAGAACCCAATCCATCGCTTCTCCCAAGCTGGCTAGCATCGTTAAATGCTCCTGGACCCGTGCCACGACTCCAGGCATGCGCTCCTCTCCCGCTGTCTCCATAGCAAGGTGCAGGAGGTCAGGCGCAGGAGGGTAAATCACTGAATACAGAGTTTATTCCGTAGTACACAGTTACGCTGGATAGAGTCAACAGCACAGGGCGTAATACAGGCGCACTGGAACACAATACAGGCACACATTTACATTTACATTTTAGTCATTTAGCAGATGCTCTTATCCAGAGCGACTTACAGTTAGTGAGTGCATACATTTTTTTTCATAATGGCCCCCTGTGGTAATCAAACCCACAACCCTGGCTTTGCATGCGCCATGCTCTACCAACTGAGCTACACGGGGAGAAATAACCCCGGCAATACAAAGTACGGGTAGCTCAACCGAGCTACACTCATCTTCACATAAAACAATCATCCACAAGGACAAGGGGGCAGAGGGAACACTTATACACAGACTAACGAGGGGATATACCAGGTGTGTGTAACTGACAAGACAAGACAAATGGAAAGATAATATATGGAGCGGCAGTGGTTAGTAAGCCAGTGACGACGAACGCCAAAACCTGCCCGAACAAGGAGGGGAGGCAGCCTAGGCGGAAGTTGTGACAGGTATGATGGCTACGTGGTCCCATGGTGTTTGTACTTGCGTACTATTGTTTGTACAGATGAACGTGGTATTTTCAGGCGTTTGGAAATTGCTCCCAAGGATGAACCAGATTTGTGGAGGTCTACAATTTTTTTCTGAGGTCTTGGCTGATTTCTTTTGATTTCCCCATGATGTCAAGCAAAGAGGCACTGAGTTTGAAGGTAGGCCTTGAAATACATCCACAGTTACACCTCCAATTGACTCAAATGATGTCAATTAGCCTATCAGAAGCTTCTAAAGCCATCACATCATTTTATGGAATTTTCCAAGCTGTTTAAAGGCACAGTCAACTTAGTGTATGTAAACTGTATGCTGAACCAACACGACCGCAACCTGCAGCAGATCACCGAGAATCTCCGGCAGCTGACGATCGCCGTGCAGAGCCAGGTGGACACCCGACCAGCCTCGGCAGCCGGCGGAGCGGAAGCCGCGGCAGTGTCATCTCCAGTCTCACCTGCGACATCACGGGAACCCCGCCTACCACCTTCGGAGAGGTATGACGGACGTCCGGAGGGCTGCAGGGAATTCCTCACCCAGTGTTCCCTGGTATTCAGCCTACAACCCTCCTCCTTCCCGATGGAGCATGGCAGGGTGGCCTACATCATCGCTGTGTTGACGGGTCGGGCCCTTTCCTGGGCTACCGCGGAGTGGGAGAGCCAAACTCCGGCGTGCTCTGACTCTTACCAATTCACCCGGGAGCTACGTAAGGTGTTTGACACCTCTCGGGTGGTGTCGGGGCACGAGGCCGTGAGGCGGCTCACGGCTTGTGGGCAGGGTGACGGTTCGTTGGCGGACTACTCTGTGGCATTCCGGACCCGGGCTCGAGAGGCAGGATGGGAGGAGGCCACCCTGGTCGTCCTTTACGTGCAGGGGATATCGGAGGGGATGAAGGACGAACTCTCCTTCAGGGAGCTGCCTGAGCGACTGGACGGCCTCGTCGAACTCTCAGTGAGGTTAAACAATCTGCGTCGTGAGAGGGTGCATGAGAGAGGGATGACGCAAGGCGCGCCTCCGCGTCCCCCTATCAACCCGGAGGCTTTCCACCGATTTAGGGAGGAGACGCCTCAAGAGAAGGCTATGCAGCTGGGGGCGGCGCGCTTGTCCAGGATGATGAGGCAGAGGCGTCTGCGCCAGGGACGTTGCCTGTACTGCAGCCAGTTAGGTCACCATTGCGACTCATGCCTGGAGATGCCGGGAAACGGGAGGGCTCGCTAATATTGGGAGTATTGCTAGTGAGCCGGAACCAAAACCCCAACTCCAGAGACTCCCAGACTTCTCCCTGTCAGGGTTCAGTGGGCCTGCGCTGTGCGTCGGGCGCATGCACTGGTGGATTCTGGGGCCACGGGATATCTGATGGATGCGGGGCTGGCGAGTTCCGTTACTGTCCCTCTCCGAGCCGGTTCCAGTCATGGGCCTGGACAGCCGGCCGTTGGGGTCAGGCTTTATCACCCGGCGCACTGTCCCCGTGCGTATCCGGGTGGCGGGGGGGTTATGGGAGGATATCCAGTTTTTCATTGTGGACTCTCCGGAGTGTCCCCTTGTCCTCTGCTCCCTTCCTTTTCCAGTCTCCACCGACCACTCATCAGCCCAAACGTTTAGCAACGTTACGGTGTACATGCGCCCGGCCTGCCACAGGAGTCGCTACAGTGCGATGGGACAAGGACATCACAGCAGGGCCAATTGTGCGTCACCTCATGGGTCTCCCGGTCGCGGCTGGCTGCGACACAGACAGGTATCGAACCAGCATCTGTAGCAACGCAGCTTGCACTGCATTGCAGTGTCTTAGACCATTGCGCCACTCGGGAGGCCCCTTAAGACACGTCATTTAATCTACCCTGAACACATACACAGTATCCTGTCGGTAGGTGTCCACTGACGAAATATGCAAAATTCCAGAAAATAAGAAGTTATCTTTTATTTTATTTTACTTTAACTGTATCACAATAAATTCATAAACAAAATCACAGCAATAAGCTCACAAAATAAAAAGTCAGTAAAAACATGAACACTGCATTCCAATCAAGAACTGTAAAACTGCTTAAAGCTAAAAGTGAATAACTATGTTATGTTTATTCAGGTGCTGCTGCTCTATCCTCATCCACTGTCGCTTCCTCGACCCGCTCCTGGAAGTCACAATAACACAAATTGGTCATTATTTTCCGTAAACAAATGATCAAAATGCTGGTTTAATGTCAACTCCCTGCTACATTCCTTTAGTACTAGCACAATAATTTAGCTATACTGACCGACTGGATTAAAGTGAAGTAAAAAAAAGTGTTATTTTTAAACATACCTTTCTCTTACTCTTGAGCCGAGCTGGTGCATGTTTGAGAGCATCTGCTATTTTGTCATCTACCTCTTGGTAGGTAGCCTTGGGGTGTGCTTTCAGGGACGCTCCTATGTTGTGAAAAAGAATTGAAATGGTACATTCCATGTCATATCACTACTTTTCCACCTATGCTGGCTGACACAGAGGTTGGGTATTGTCCCTCTCGTCCCTCATAGGCAGTTTTGGCCATGAGACCTCTCTCCTTCACCTTCCGTCCTCTCTCTTCTTAACAGTTGTTCACATTTATTTTACTTGTTACTGATTTAATTCATTTGAAATGTTAATGAACACACATTTGACTTACCATCACTTGACCAATTATACTATCTACTAAAAAACAATAAATAGTAATGAGAAATCATTTTTGTAGTGTGTCATGTAATCATGGGCTAAAACTTGTGTAAACAGGCAGAGGGCTGATCGTTTCTTCTTAAGATAAGTTAAGTGTTAATTGGGAAATCAATCCAAACACTAAATAGGCATATGGCATATATGACAGCTGTATTTCATTGACATTAAGATATTAGGATTCAATAATATTGCAGGTTGCAATCTTCTCTCAAATCTGGTCGCATTCAAGTGGCTCTTGATAAACAGCTAACTTATTTTTGTCAATTGCTGTTAAAATACTTGACGTAGATTTCACATTTTTCACAAACAGATTCATTTTAAATTGCCATCCCTACCATTTTCTTTCGATAGTAGGAGTCTTTAAGTGTTTCACAGATATCCTTCAGTTCTTCATTTGCTTCTGCAGGGTTTTGCAGCATTTCAAGTTGCCCCAAGGATTCCGACTCCTTTGGCTACCGGGCCTCTATGGCCTCCATAACTTGGTTCAGAGCAGGCTTGAACTCTGTACGGATCATCTCCAGTTTCACCATTATCTCCACTACTTGAAGATCTGGAAAATAATAAAGACTCAACAGTTTAGTTGCAAGCAGCGTGACGATACAAGCCATGTGTACCAGGCAGGACATGTATCAAGGCCATGTGAAATACCTCTATCAAAATATCCACCCTTCATATATTTTAGTAGTATTGATAACCATATAGCTGCTGACAGCCATACAATTTGGAATTTATGTTGATAATACAAAAGAAGCAACATTTTGTAACATATAGGCTAGCATAATATACCTTTAATGTATCCAGTGGGCATCTCAGAAGCCACAGGCTCATCAAGCAGGGATGGCAGCTCTTGGTCTAAAATATAAATAAAAAATCATGCTGTTATTTAAACGTTCTACATTTACGATTTCGAGATCAATATCTTGATGGCTAAAGAAACCTGATTCTGATGCTCTGTCTTGGCCAGCTTCTTCCTGGCTGCCACTTGGACTAACTGAGAAAACAGAAGTAAAAAAATTAAGACATACTTTTGAAACTGGCACAGAACCAAAAGTGAAGGGATGTCAGTCAGGAGCTCAATGGGAAGGTTAATGAATCCCAACAAAAATAAATGCTAAGCATAATTTTTTGTTTTAAATAATGCTTGTAGTTTGATGGCAAATACATACAGATATTTACAAACATGGCATCACACTTGTGTTTTACCACAGAAGAATATGGTGATTTCACTACTGTTGTAAGTACAAGTTTCACCCATACACAGCACCACAAGTATTTGGAAAGTTCTAACAGCATTCACAAAGTAGTAATACGACTTTAAATAACTTAATATGCAAAAATGTGATGGTAATTGTATTCTATTGAGTGGCTTTGAAAGGTTTGTAAAGCTATAATACTTTATACAATTCAATTGTTTACCCTAACAAACTACAACCAGACACTTACTGTCGCTCTGGCTTGAGGTGGCACATGGCCTCAAGTCCTCTGCATCTGCAACTTCAGAGAATATCACAGATGTCAACCGTTACCACATTTACAGAACAGACTTAACAGATTTACCTGTCCATCCCATACAGTTGGTGGGAACAGAACTTTGAGAAAGTATGCTCGTTCATCAGACTTGAAACATTATGTATCTTGTAGGGTCTTTTCAAAGATACTGGCTCTTGAAGTTGCTAAGAAAAAAAAAAAAAAAGAACTGTTACACTTTGGTAACGTGACTAATAATCAAGTATGTCAAGATCAGATGGGTGTGGTCATTTCTTGTCATATCAACTGTCATTAGGTTATGATTTCATGCCATTTCTACAATTTAAGACTAGTACTTGCATTAACTGTAAGCTTTTCTTCACCCACATACTTAAATGTGTGTCAAACTTACCATCAACTTGCTGATTATACATTTAATGACCTAGTAGCCTAATGCAGGATCTTACCACTAGGTGCTGGTGGAAGCTGGGCTTGTCTGGGTTCATTTGTCTTTTTCTGGAGTGCTTCACTTCCATCATCATCTTACGAAGCACAATACAAAAAAAATGACATTTATTTAATCTACTTCCTGATGCATGTAATACACACAATGGAATAAGAGCAGTTAAGAAATCCTCACCAGGTGGCTCTACACGGAATGTGTGTCACGCCCTGGCTCTGGGACTCTGTTATGTTGAGCCAGGGTGTGTTGTTTCTATGTGTTTTGTGTTCTAGGTTGTTTATCTAGTTCATTTGTTTCTATGTTGGCCGGTGTGGTTCTCAATCAGAGGCAACGTGAATCAGCTGTTGCTTGTTGTCTCTGATTGGGAACCATACTTAGGCAGCCTGTTTTCCACAGGGTGTTGTGGGATCTTGTTCCGTGTATGGTTAGTGTTATTTGCCAAGGACGTCACGTATCATTTTGTTGTTCTTGTTTCGTGTGGAATAAATAAATAAATAAATAAGTATGTTCGCATTCCACGCTGCGCCTTGGTCCTCTTTGTTCGACGATCGTGACAATGTGATTGGTTTAGTCACCGGCCTCTTCGCTGGTTCCTCGTCAGATTCAACATTGGAGGTGTCAACCCCCCGTTTGTCTCGTTGCTCTGCCAAAGAGTAATTGTCTGTACGTGCAATAAACATAGTCATGAATACTTTCCTATTAACACTGGCAAAACAGGGTATTAAGTATTTGTAATTCACATAATTCACTTTCAACAAATACATATAGTACGTAAGAGGGGGAAGTTACTGACTACTGACCAGGAGTGGGTTGCACCAGACGCTAATAAGGTGTAAGAGATAAATTGGGCCTACTTACGCCCGACATAATGATTTAGAAAATTGAACAAGATGCGACATGACTAGTCATGAAACACTTACCTTGGAAACTAGTTATAGATTTATACTATACGTCTACCCCACATTACACTTAGTTTTTACACCCTGGCGTAGCAAAAGCTATTACTTACAACCCAGGTGGTGACACAGGTTAACGCCTGGCTTAGAACATATTCTACGTTGGAACTAGCCTTACGTATAGGAGTATGTTCAACTGATGCAACCTGCTCCAGAGCCACATAACCAAGCATACATTGCAATATAAACGGGAGTGGATGGATACAGTAAAATATTATTTTACCAGTGGATGAAAATATGGAAATTCTGTACTTCTCCCATAATATTTTGTCAGGCCGGTCTCCTCTCTTAATCATTGTTGCGCTGGCATTTCTTGGCCAGTAGCAACACAGGACCTGCAAGATATGAGACACTGTTTAAAGTTAACTATTTATCCATCTCTTTGCCTGAAAACCATTTAACTGATCAACTCACCCCATCTCTCTTCTCCACCCACTGCTCTGGTACAACTTCAACAGTGTTCTCTTTTACAAAATGTACAACATAATAACGCTGTGTGCCCTGTGCAGAAAAACTAAACACCAATTCCACACTGTTCAGTCTCTTGATTTACCAGCCAAGATAGTTTGCAAAACTAATACAGCTTGTGAACTTGGCTGTAGGTAAATGGGGCTTGCTATAGGCTGTGCAAGATGGTAAGCACAACACGAGTGCCATGGTCCTCCTCAAGTATAATAGCTTGCTTAACAAGACTGCTCTTTGCAATGAGACGCATTTGTGCGCTCCTCGTAGTGGTGCGGAAAGTCCAATACAGTCTTGAGTCACAAGGACTCAGCGTGTAAGATTCCAGATGCTGAAACACCCTGCAGAGGTAAGTATCAGAGGCATCTTCTTGGCTCACTACCTCACAGCATGACCTATCATTAAGTATGTAGGCATTGTTTGGCCGTCTCATTTTGATGACCTGTTGGTGGGGAGAAGCTCTAACTGTGCGTTCTTGCACTCTTTCACAAATTTGCACAAGTGGCCGCCTCCCTGTACGGACCAGCTTCTTTAGTTGTTGCAAGTAGTTCTCAAACTTGAAAGCACTACAGTTGTCAAGGCAGCCATGTTCTTCAGCATCAGCAGTGAGGTGTAGGAGGGAGTGAACAGTATACACGAGAAATGTGTCTCTATACAAAACCCTTCCCTGCTCCACAAAGAAGTTCAGTAAAGCATGAGCAGAGGCACTGTGGATTGAAGAAAGTTGAGGATAAACCAAAATGCACATGGCAACACTGAAGGCCATGAAGTGTGTGTACTGTTCTTTAGACAAGATTCTTCTCAGCACTACTTTCCCAGTATAGAGTAGAAACTGTCTGAATTCTGTGGCCTTCTGTGCCCTGAATGACGCCCAGCAATACACAGTCTCATTTATCACACTGATAAATGACTTGTTTTAGATTAGCTTGTTAGTCATTTCCTGACAACATATCATTATCAGGCAACAGAGGTATGTAGATTAGATTATTGCAGTTACACCTTTTGTTAGAGTAAGTCAACACACATTTTGCATAATAGGGGAAACTTGTATTACATAAAAACTAAAGAATATTTGAAAAGGCATTTTTCTTCCTGTTATTCATTCACTTCAGAAGATCCTCTGAAAAATGAGTTGTATTGTGTTTAGAGGAGGAGCTAGTATGAGAATGAAAAGGAGACACTCAAAATGGCATGAAGGTCTTTCCTCATTGCATTGTAATCTTGTCTCTCTAACATTAACCATGCTGTGCTGGTTCACCTTGTTCTTTTTAACATTTGTGGGCAAGCAAAATGTTTTTAACAGTAATGATAATGTGTAATTACTTCATTACAAGCTTGGAAAAACAACACACAAGCTTTGACCGGACAAATATAACATTTTTTTCACATGTTAGTTTTCTGCAGGTGATAGTTCTGGGGATGGAATTTTCTCCAACAGTCTTGAGGAGGATGTGATACATGGTGGCAGTGTCAAGCTTGCCTGCAACTACACAGTATCTGGTGGAGACAGTGTCTTATGGCATCACCAATATCCCACATCTGCTCCCCCTCATCTCAGTCTTTTCATCATCTGCTGAGACAATAGTTACTGCAGAACCCCCATATCCCTGACTGTCAGTTAACGTTGGCAAAGTGGCTGAACGTGTGGATCTGGAGATCTCCTCTGATGAAGGGACAAACTCTACTCTGTACTACTGGGCTCTGCAACCCACAGTGACAGTTTACCCGGAAACACTGTACAAGAACTGTACATAAGCAGGGGATAAAAATCCTTGTTGTCAAATGTTTCAGATCTTTTTATTATCTGGCAGTTCCAACTCAGGATTACAACCTTTCATATTTGATTCATACAATAATGGAGGGAATCTACCTCCTACACAACCCAGTGGAAGGATTGAGAGATTCTGTATCACTGAAGAGAGGACATATGAGAGGAGAGAGAGGAGGAGAAGAGAAATGAGAGGAGAGGAGATGAGATGAGAGAGGAGGAGAGGAGAGGCGATGAGAGAAGAGGAGAGGAGATATATGTCAATGGCCATACCAAACATAACATATCATACTTATTTGACTATACCGGATTTACATTTACTACGTCTAGTCTATGACACCAGGCTGTGTATAAAGCTGCCATATCACAGAGCGGTAGTAAACATATCCCTGATAAGAAATATACATCCGCAACGTCCCGGACATCAACTGAACTGATCATAACACACCTAACCCTGGCAGACTCATCTCTCTACTACTGTGCTCTCAGGGATTGTTATAACCAGTGATACATATAAGACCCTGCACAAAAACCTGCAGATCAAAATGCTTTGTTGTTGTGTGGATCATAATTAAACATCAAACCACAATGTGATGTCATAATGGCAGAGGTTGAGATCAGAGAAGTGTGGTCACACCTGTGCTGTGTGCAATCACCAGGTTGTCTAGTGTGTCTCTGTCTTCATATTCAATGAACAGTGAGAAAGATGTATTCTTCACTCTTCAATCAGTAGTCTTCAATTTCACTTACCATAGGCAGTTTATTTATATTGGCTGGATAATCACTTGGGAATATGTCAATATTGTTTGTTGTTACTCCTCCTCACAGGTCACACTGCTTGGTGGTGTAGTATGAAAGTCAACCTGAAGGGGGCAACCTAACAAAGCACACACACCCCTGAATCAGAGGATGCCATACAGACAGACACATCCCCATGGTCTACTACTGCATGTAATACAGAACAACATGAAGCATCAACAGTAGGACAGAGGGTGTCAAAGCTCTATGATAGATAGATCAGCATTGTTCTGCTCCTTACCTTTTACACTTCAAACTGACTGAATAGTCATGAGAAACTGGCTGATCCTGTATGTTCTGGCTGCATGCTGCTTTGGTATAACATCACTCTGTTCATCTGTCTCTTTCTGTGCATTTGTTCATTTTATTTATATACATTATTATATGTTGTGAAGATATATTTATCTTTCTTTTCAGGGTGCAGAGCAGAAGAGAATGTAACACAGCCAACAGAAGATGTAATGGTCTTAGAAGGACAACCAACAACACTCAGTTGTACATTCGTTACAACTGATCGATCGCCATCTCTCTTTTGGTATAAACAACAAGCAAATGGCAACCCCATGTTTATGCTGAGAAAGGATACGATTGGAGTTGGGGAAACTGCAACTGAATTCAAGGAGAGATTTCATGCCCGTCTGAATGGCACAGTAAAATCAGTACCCTTGACGATCCAGAGGGTGCAGCTGTCTGACTCTGCAGTGTACTACTGTGCTCTGAAGCCCATTGTGACAACAGGATATACAGCCCCCTTACAAAAACATACTGAGCTACACAATGACAATACACCTGTCTGTACAGTATACAACACCACTTTGAAATTGACACAGTAACCTTCTCACTACCTCCCTGATACTACCAAGACTAGTGGTAGCAGATGATGATGATCATAGTGATGATGATGATGATGATGATGATAATGATTATGCAGTAAGTCATTTTGGATGCCAATAAAGCTATCTCTTCCAATTCAGCTCTACATATAGATGTAAGAGACATTAAAATGCCATTACAATAACTCATGGATTCGAAAATATACATTTTTATTTTATTTTTTAGAATAGGTCCAGTGTGACTAGATTAATTTAGAAAAAGCTATTCTCTCTATTGTGTAGAGAGTAATGTAAAAGCCAGCATCAACCATAAGGGGGCCACATTACCAAGTGAGTGTTGCTTTCTACTCTGAAATGACTTGTCTATTTGAACATCCCCTCTGTTCTATGCTGCATGGTCTAGGCCTGTGCTGCTACAAAGACAGGAATCAAGAGAGCACACCAGTTTCTATATTGTAGATTAGATTATTGTGGTTACACCTGTTGTTCGAGTAAGTAAAAACACATTTAGCATATTAGGGGAAACTTGTTTTACATAAAAAGTAAAGAACATTTGAAAATGCTTTTTTCTTTCTCTTATTCATTTACTTCAGAAGATCCTCTGAACAATGAGTTGTGTTGTGTTTAGAGGAGGAGCTAGTTTGAGAATGAAAAGGAGACACTTAAAATAGCATGAAGGTCTTTCCTCAGTGCATTGTAAGCTTGTCTCTCTACCTAAAAGACAGGAATTACTCAAAATAGGTGCGGCAACTTCCTCTGAGGTCGACTTTAAGCTCTCCTGTAAATATAACAACTCAGTAACCAACAGTCTGCTATGGTACCTCCAGCACCCTGGATCCTCTCCACAGTTCCTCATACGGGACTACTCTGGGTTCATGACGAACACTGATAGTACAAAATGGACCCTCACACATGAAAAAGAGGACAACCGTGTGGATCTGGTGATCTCCTGTGCTGAAGTGACTGAGTCAGTGACAGAAAACCCCAGACACACTGTACAAAAACTTATCCTGTTAATGCAAACACAGATAACCTGAATATGAGACCCCTAGAACCCCTAGAACCTGAGTCTGAATAGTTCTCTTCTCCCATCCATTATATTCCTATCTTTTAATATGAAAGTAATTTGCAAGTTTGATTACCAGTGATTAGATTTTCTATTTGGAAAAAAAGTGAATGTGTATCAGAATAATTTAATCTGACTAAACATTCTAAATATTCTCTGATATACTGTAAATGTCTCTGAATTGATGCCATCTTTACTGTCATTTAGTAAACCAAACCTTCATCACCACCACCACACTTCATTAAGAGCCATCATTGAATGGGTTTTATGTCAAAGGGAGGAGCTACAGAAATGATCCTGTTCAAACTGTACATATGATTACAGGATACATATTTATGTGAATTAGTTTGTTCAACACAGTAGATTAATGATGATGTTACTTGGTTTAATCTGGATGTTCTCTACATTTTGTACAGGTGAGTGAGCCTGCATTTGATGAAAAGTATGATTAAAATATATATATTTAACTGTCAGTCAATTGATTTTGTTCCTGTATTTTCTTTACAGGACAGATTGCTGGGGATCACATTACTCCTGTAAATAATGAAATCATCAGTACAGAGGGAAAACCTGTGACTCTGAGCTGCTCATATGATATAACCAGCAATTATCCTCTGCTTTACTGGTACCGGCATTATCCTAACCAGGCTCCTCAGTTTCTACTGTATAAAGGTGCTAGATCACAGAGCGGTAGTGAACATGTCCCTGATAAGAGATATACATCCAAAACGTCTCAGACATCAACTGAACTGGTTATAACAATTCTAACCCTGGCAGACACAGCTCTCTACTACTGTGCTCTCAGGGATTATACCCAGTGAAACAATGTGTATAAGACACTGTACAAAAACCTTCAGACCAAAATGCTTTGATGAAGCAGGGAAAAAATGTAACATCAAACCACAATTTGAGATCCTAATATCAGAGGTTTAGATCAGAGAAGTGTGGTCACACCTGTGCTGTCTGTGTGCAATCACCAGGTGGTCTAGTGTTTCTCTGTCTTCATATTCAATGCACTGTGACAAAGATGACTTCTTCACTCTTTAATCAGTAGTCTTCAATTCCACTTAGACATGTTGATATCGGTTGGAAAAGCACTTGGGAATATGACAAAGTGCAACAATATTATTATTATTATTATCATTATTATTATTATTATTATTATTATTATTATTATTATTATTATTTATTGTTGTCCCTATTCACAAGTCACATTGCTGGTGGTGTAGTATGAAAGTCAACCTGAAGGGAGCAACCTAACAAAGCACACACACCTGTATCAGAGGATGCCATACAGACAGACACCTCCCCATGGTCTACTACTGCATGTAATACAGAACAACATGACGCATCAACAGTAGGACAGAGGGTGTCAAAGCTCTGTGATAGATAGATCAGCATTGTTCTGCTCCTTACCTTTTACACTTCAAACTGACTGACTAGTCATGAGAAACTGGCTGATCCTGCATGTTCTGGCTGCATGCTGCTTTGGTATAACATCACTCTGTTCATCTGTCTCTTTCTGTGCATTCGTTCATTTTATTTATATACATTATTATTATATGTTGTGAAGATATATTTATCTTTCTTTTCAGGGTGCAGAGCAGAAGACAATGTAACACAGCCAACAGAAGATGTAATGGTCTTAGAAGGACAACCAACAAAACTCACTTGTCTATTTATTACAACTGATCAATCACGATATCTCTTCTGGTACAAACAACAAACAAATGGCAACCCCATCTTTATGCTAAGAAGGAATATGTTTGGAGTTGGGGAAAGTGCTACTGAGTTCAAGGAGAGATTTGATGCCTGTCTGAATTTCACAGCAAAATCAGTCCCCTTGACAATCCAGAGGGTGCCGCTGTATGACTCTGCTGTGTTCTACTGTGCTCTGAGGTCCACTGTGACAACAGGAGAAACAGCTCCCTTTCAAAAACTATAGGTTTCACATGTGTCCATAGAAACATACAGTACTAATGAAAAATGTATTTCAATACAGTATGTACAGTAGTAGACCTGAATTAGATACTCTGTAGGCTACATGAGTGTTTGTACCTGAATTATAATAGAATATGTGTACGTTTTCAAACAGTTATTTCAGATAAATTAATCATACTCAATTCATACAACATGTAAGTCATTGTCAATTCCTTTAGGCAATTTTCCATTTGATGTGAGCTAGATGTCTAGGCTTTTCACTTGGTCTACTGTACTGCAAAAAGTGCTAATATAATACTGACGAGGTAATATTGACCCATTCATTTCTATACAATCTTACCTCTCACTGAACAGGCTCCTCCTTCATGTCTGTCAGTTGATGGTGATATACAGGCTGAGATGGACATGGAAGAGAGAGAGAGGATCTCTACCGCTTATTGTAACTCACAGTCACGCCCAGTGTGTTCTGCATAACCATGGTACTCTGTCTAAACATCTGGCTGGTTCTTGATGTATTCTGCTTCGGTAATACTCAAATCTTGTTGTGCTGTGTGTTATAATTTTAACTTCCAGTTTCAGCCCCAATGTCAATGTAGCAATATTACACTTTCATGCGCCTACTCATCTGCAGTCTCTCTTCAATGGTATCTCCAGGACCCTGGATCAGCTCCCATCTTCCTCCTCCTCACTGGAGTGTCGTCAAACCCTTCTGTAGTAAAAGCTCCTCCTCCGTACCGTCGGCTGTCTGTTAAATTGAATGATGAGAGAACCCTTGTGGATCTGGATATCTCCTCTGCTGAAGTGACAGACTCTCAGAGAGCGGTAACTTGATGTCCAGATAAATTATACTTGTTTTATACAATACCACTGCATCAAATGCCCTAGTTTCATACTTCTAATTATCCTCACACCTCTGAAGACTAGTCACTTCCATGCCAGTCAGGAGAACTACAGTATTTTATCGCTGAACACTCAAAAGCAGATTTATAAAAAGAAGTGTACAAGATAAGATAAGAGATAAATTATAAATATTCCCAAACCTCCTTTCAAAAATAATAAGTAACAGAAAGTATAAGTAATTGATAAAGAAATGTGTGAGTAAGATATGACTAAAATGTCACACCCTCAGTTAAACTAATAATGTATGACTAATTAGTAGACTAGAGCTTAGAGAATTAATCAAATGTGTTGATATCCCAGAAAGCAGAAGTGCAAAACGATTGAAACCAAATAACAGGAGACTGGTTCCCAAAACACACAGGGAAAGGGGAGTGAAAAGGCTTTCAGGATATTGTGAGGACGCGACAACTGAAGAATGCAGCCTGCCTGAGCAAGGAGTAGACTATGATAAGAACATGTGTGTGCGTGTGTGTGTATGTGTATGTGTATGTGTGTGTGTGTGTGTGTGTGTGTGTATGTGTGTGTGTGTATGTGTGTGTGTGTGTGTGTGTGTGTGTGTGTGTGTGTGTGTGTGTGTGTGTGTGTGTGTGTGTGTGTGTGTGTGTGTGTGTGTGTGTGTGACCTGATGGTCAGGAGAGCAGAGGAAAATCACATGCGCTAAACCCAGGTGTGAGCTTACAAGATGTGTACAGTGGAAAAATACAGCCCGCCTACAGCGGGGTGGGATTTTTCCTCTGACGTGCGTATAAAAATATTGTACGACCATTTTGTTGCAGAGCGCTCTCAATGAATAAATGCTGACCATTGCAGAATTGGGTATTTGTTTAATTTATTCAAACTAAGAGATTTACAACCTTTTGTGAATTATTCAAAGATTTAAGAAATAGTTGACTTCAACCAATGAGATAACAAAATTCTCGTGACAGTAATAAATGTAAAGAAATAACAAAGTTAAATGAAATAAAATACAAAAAAGAACAACAATTGATTTGTATTGTTTTATGTTGATTTTTTTTACTTATGTCTTATGTTATGTTGTACAATTCTTTTTATAATATTATTTCATTTGAGATGTCTTATCATTGTTGTATTTTATAACGTTTGACATTCATTAGAACACTTTTTCTACTTATATTTTGACAAATAAAAGTAATGAAATAACAAAGTTAAATGAAATAAAATGCAAAAAACAGCAACAATTGCTCTGTATTCATTCAACAACAAAAAAAACGGATAATGCAGTATAAAATGAATGGAGTAGTATTGTTAACAATTAATGAATGCATCAATCCTCCTATGTACATTAAAAAAGGATTGCATGGCACACACAGAAACAAGGTTGGTCATTCACCACCCGCTGTCTTTGGCAGTAGCTGGAGCTACAACATTTTCTCCAATCATCAAGACTAAAAGATTGCTACAGAGAGAGATATTCAACTCTGCCTGTTTTGTGTCAGAGCGTTTTCCATTTTGTATACTGTATCTATCAGCTATGTTGCTGCTTTCACCATTTGCAGATGGTACATATGGTATAGCATGGTATAGTATAGTGGATCTATAAAAAAATATATATAAAAAAAAATTCCAGATAGAAATGAAGTCTAAAATAATCTAAGGAGGAGGCCAATAGGAACTGAAAACACTTAACCATAAACCACAGAAGAAGAGTTACATATCCAGTTATCAGAGGAGGGGCCTCATATTCAAACACTGGTATAGGCTGGGTATACCTGCAACCATGAGGATGTCTCTGTAGAGGATCTACTCAGCTCTCTCACTGTCTAATCTCTCAGTTGGTTTATCTAGTCTGTGTCAGGATGTCACTCATATTACTGTTGCTCCTCTCTGTGTTTGTAGGTGAGTGGTGAATTCTCATCTTAAACCAAATAACGTTTTGAATACAGTGATATAGCTTTTTTAAATGAATGATTGCATTAAAATCTAAGTGGTATTTTACTGGAAAGTTTAAATTATTTCTCTTGTCATGCACTTTATGGGAACCTACAGTGCATTTGGAAAGTATTCAGACCACTTGATATTTTCCTCATCAATCTACACACAATAACCCATAATGACAAAGCAAAAAACATTTTTTAGACATTTTTGCAATGTATTAAAAATAAAAAACTTAAATATCACATTTACATAAGTATTCAGACCCTTTACTCAGTACTTTGTTGAAGCACCTTTGGCAGGGATTACAGCTTCGAGTCTTCTTGGGTACGACACTACAAGCTTGGCACACCTGTATTTGGGGAGTTTCTCCCATTCTTCTCTGCAGATCCTCTCATCCTCTGTCAGGTTGGATTGGGAGTGTCGCTGCACAGCAATTTTCAGGTCTCTCCAGAGACGTTAGATCGGGTTCAAGTCCGGGCTCTGGCTGGGCCACTCAAGGACATTCAGAGACTTGTTCCGAAGCCACTCCTGCATTGTCATGGCTGTGTGCTTAGGGTCGTTGTCCTGTTGGAAGGTGAACCTTCACCCCAGTCTGAGGTCCTGGGCACTCTGGAGCAGGTTTTCATCAAGGATCTCTCTGTTCTTTGCTCCGTTCATCTTTCCCACGATCCTGACTAGTCTCCCAGTCCCTGACTCTGAAAAACATCCCCACAGCATGATACTGCCACCACCATGCATCACTGTAGGGATGGTGCCAGGTTTCCTCCAGACATGATGCTTGGTATTCAGGCCAAAGTGTGGAATCTTGGTTTCATCAGACCAGAGAATATTGTTTATCATGGTCTGAGAGTCCTTTAGGTGCCTTTTGGCAAACTCCAAGTGGGCTGTCAAGTGCCCTTTACTGAAGAGTGGCGTCCGTCTGGCCACTCTACCATAGAGGCCTGATTGGTGGAGTGCTGCAGAGATGGTTGTCCTTCTGGAAGGTTCTCCACAGAGGAACTCTAGAGCTCTGTCAGAGTGACCATCAGGTTCTTGGTCATCTCCCTGACCAAGGCCCTTCTCCCCCGATTGTTCAGTTTGGCCGGGCGGCCAGCTCTAGGAAGAGTCTTGGTGGTTCCAAACTTCTTCCATTTAAGAATGATGGAGGCCACTGTGTTGTTGGGGACCTTCAATCCTGCAGAAATCTTTTGATACCCTTCCCCAGATCTGTGCCTCGACACAATCCTGTCTCGGAGCTCTATGGACAATTCCTTCAACCTCATGGCTTAGTTTTTGCTCTGAAATGCACTGTCAACTGTGGGACCTTATAAAGACAGGTGTGTGCCTTTCTAAATCATGTCCAATCAATTGAATTAACCACAGGTGGACTCCAATCAAGTTGTAAAAACATCTCAAGGATGATCATTGGAAAAATAAAGCTGAGCTCTATTTCAAGTCTCATAGCAAAGGATCTGAATACTTAAGTAAATAGGGTATTTCTGTTTAATACATTTGCAAAAATGTCTAAAAACCTGTTTTCACTTTTTCATTATAGGTTATTGTGTGTAGAATCATTTAATCCAATATAGAATAAGGCTGTTATGTATCAAAATGTTGAAAAAGGGAAGGGGTCTGAATACTTTCCGAATGTTTTTTTGTCATTTAGAATAAACATGAACACAATCCCAATACTTATGTTGTTGCAGCTGATAGTATGGAGCAGGAAACAATAACTCCAGTGAAGCCTGAAGTCAATGTTCTCCAAGGAACAGACATCACTCACTCCTGCAACTACAAGGGAAACGTTAACAATCTCCAACGGTACCGTCAATACCCCGGATCTAGACCAGAATGTCTTCTTTTGATCCTACAGAGCAGCATGTATGTACAGAATATATCCATTAAGACTCCACGACACACTGGTAGACTGAATGAAGAGAAGACCCGTGTTGACTTGAAGATCTCCTCTGCTATATTGGAAGACTGTGCTCTGTACTACTGCGCCTTGCAGCCCACAATGACAGGAAACCCAGACACACTGTACACAAACCTGTCAAGAGCCTTGGGGATTAAAAGTGCCTTGGTGGAGACATTGCATTCTGATAGATCAGTTATTATTTATAGATATATTTTCCCTGCATTTCCACATCAACTGAAAAATAAAAATCCTATTTTAGGAAAATATATTCCCTTCTTCGGGAAATAATACTTTATATTGTCGGCATGTTCCTGTTGTTATATAACATGATCAAAGATATTAATCTGAATAAAAACAGAATGAAGAACATTTGTTGTGATGTTTTGCTTCCTTAGAGGATTAAGGGCAGTAATTGTCTTATTCTTCTCCATTGGTTTGTGTGAACAGCATACATTTTGAGACAATACCAATAGAGGGCAGTCATGAGCCAAATTCTCTATTCAGAACTAAAGCAAAATCATGAAGATGACATTTAGCAGCAATCCAACCCAGGAAGACAGCTGAACTAAAATACCCAACCACCTTTAGTGTAGAGAGGGGGAGCTACAAAGTCAATGAGTGCTTTGACATTAAACTATGTAGTCTACAAGATGTTTGAGGAGAGGACAGTGATATACTCTTCCGTTACACAGCATAAAGCCAGTCATTCAGTCCCCATAAAGATGTTTTATGCAATTCTACTTTTTTCAATGTTCATTGGTAAGTGCATAGGTTTTGCAATGCAATTTTGCAATGCAGACATACTGGTCTATATAGCATTTACGGTACATGAATTGCAATATGATTTATTCAAAACTTGTTTAACATTATTTATTTTAGGTAGCAGTTATGAGGAGGAAATAATATCAGCCACAACTGAAGAGCATGTTTTTGAGGGTGATGTTGTTACTCTGTCCTGCAACTACACTGGCTCTTACGGTAGTAGTAATACTTTACTGTGGTATCAACAATACCCCAGATCAACACCAGAATTCCTGATCCTCATCACTGATTGTGGTTAAAAGAAACATAATGAATTGACCCACCCTCAGCTGTCTGTTAAACTGAATGATGAGAAGACCCATGTGGATCTGGAGATCTCCTCTGCTGAAGTGACAGACTCTGCTCTGTACTACTGTGCTCTGAGGACCACAGTGACAGGAAACCCAGAAACACTACAAAAACCTGACAACATATACGGTAGAAAGAAAGACACAACAGAAAACATTTCACAGTGGTGTCAAGAGGAGGGGATGGATAATCAAAGATCCACATGTAGCTTATGGGATGGAATTGTTCAGGAAGTAGCTAGTCAGTCAGGTCTCAGTCAAGTGCTGTCTGTCTGTCTGTCTGTCTGTCTGTCTATTTGTCTGTCTGTCTCTCAAAGGTCTAACAAGATGTTGCTCTTCTCATTTGTTCTCTTTTCAGCTTTTGTAGGTGAGTTATTATATGGTTGAATCCTTGCTCTCATCTGTGAATTTAATCTTACAGTGAATTTAGAACATATTTGCATCCATAAAACGTATCTTAGTACAATAATATTGTAGATGTTAATTTCATATTTATAACAGTTATGGAACATTGGTTAAATGTTCAACTACAATTTTTACTGTAAACTTTTTTGCAGGAAACAGTTTTGGTGATTAAAACCCTGCTACTACTAAAGAGCTTGTTCAGGAGGGAAGGAATGTCCATCTCTCCTGCAAACATGATGGCACTATCTACAATCTACAGTGGCACTGCCAATATCCCAGATCAAAATCAGAATTCCTCATGTACATAACACAAGAGGGGTCTATTGTCACAGCTACTCCCCCACATCCTCATCTGACAGTTACAATCGACAAAGTAGACAAACGTGTGGATCTGAAGATCTCCTCTACTGAAGTGACAGACTGCTCTGTACTACTGTGCCCTGGATACCACAGTGACAGGAAACCTACACACTGTACAAAAACCTCAGCAGGGACCACATCAGCAAAGATTTATCCAGTTTCTTTATGAACTTGTATCTAACCCTTATTTTTTATACATCAAAACACCAATGAATGATGATGTTAATGTCTCCTGTAAATAAAGCTTATGACTGGAATGTTTCACCTGTCCTTAATTTGATTGGAGCATTGACAGATTCTGTCAATTTGATGTATATTCCTATTATGCTACAGTCAGGTCTTTTAAACACATCATATACTTACAGTATGCCTACATTATATGACATCACTGCTCTCAACATGGACCTGCTCAGTGGTTTGGTCCTCTGGTGGTAAATCCATGTACTGCACTCTTTAGAGGAAAATAGCTGAAGCCAACTGACTGGTAATGGGCCAGGCAAACATAAAAAGGCTCTTCCACTGTTTTGTTCTGGGTCACTAGATATGAAAAGTAATTAAAGTTCATTATTCTTGTGAGGATTTAGTGGCTTTATTCTCAGAACCTCCTCAACATTTAAATGCGGTCAGCAAAGTGTAAGTAGAGTATAAAGGGTTTTCTTTATATTTACCCACAAACAGCCGTTTCTGCAGCTCCTGGCTGATCTTCAGATGAGGTACCTTCTTATCCTACATGTGCTGCCCACTACACCTTCTGAAGGACGGGTTGATCAGGCCCAAGTGAGCCAGGTGGCTTATCCACTGTTCCACCCTCTCCAACGTCAAGTACTGAGATGTTCTCTCTGCCTCCTGATCAGTTATATGACAGATTTTCTTTGTCTGTGCTCCTCCTATAGACTGCCCTCCACAGTTATTATGTCCATTGACAAGGTTTTTCTATGTATTAGTGTTTTTCTATGTATTTGCTCCTATTCCTAAAATGATGTATTCAGCATGTCAACACTTTACAGGTGTCTGTGTTGTATAATTTCCCCCACCAAACAGAATATACATTCATTAGGTTTTAACCCTTTCTTGTCACAATTGCATATTCTGTTTGTGCTTCTTGTATTAACAATTTGCATTTATTTTATATGAACAGACTGTGGTTTTCCAAAGTGCATGCAGACAGAGTCAACTGTATTTATTACTAAATTATGTACAACAATATATAATATAGGCCAGGGCTAACCCTAGCTTCATGTCCACACCCCGGCTTAACCCTAACCCTAACCCTAACCCTAGCCATAACCCTAGCTTCATGCTCACACCTCGGCTCAGCCATAACCCTAACCCTAGCTTCATGTCCACACCCCGGCTTAACCCTAACCCTAACCCTAGCCATAACCCTAGCTTCATGCTCACACCCCGGCTCAGCCATAACCCTAACCCTAGCTCCAATGTCTACACCCTGGATCAACATTAAACCTAACCCTGAACCTAACCCTAATCCTATCCTTAACCCTAACCCTAGCTTCATGCCCATACCCCGTATCAAAATTAAACCTAACCCTCACCCTAACCCTAATCCTAACCCTAACCCTAGCTTCGTGTCCACACCCAGGATCAACACTAATCGGAACCATAACCCTTTGTGATTTCCATTCTGCTTCCAGTATTACTGTACCCTGATATCAAGCAAGAATATTGTGCAGGACATATATATATAATATAATTTATGTACAGGAGATGTATGCAACATCTAACTTACTGTTTTGAAAAGTCTTATGATATGTTCATGTCTTTGTCTACGTTTGTCTGCGGTCTCTTCATCTATCTCCATGTTAACAACATGACTTATGATATATTGACAATAAAATACATCAAAGCAAGCATGCATTTGTATAATTGAGGGAGTGATCTATTTTCTCATGCAGATACTTCCTTGACCACTTTTGAAGACGGGAGGTCATCAATTGACCTCCAGAGTGGTGCAGTGGTCTAAGGCACTGCATCGCAGTGTTAGCTGTGCCACTAGAGATCCTGGTTCGAATCCAGGCTCTGTCGTAGCTGGCCGCGACCGGGAGACCCATGGGGCGGCGCACAATTGGCCCAGCGTCGTCCAGGGTAGGGGAGGGAATGTCCAGCAGGGATGTAGCTCAGTTGGTAGAGCATGGCGTTTGCAACGCCAGGGTTGTGGGTTTGATTCCCATGAAAAAAAAAATGTATGCACTAACTATAAGTCGCTCTGGATAAGAGCATCTGCTAAATGTAAATGTAAGACCTTATGCGTGCTCTACTCGATGCGTTGCAAAGAATGCTTAACCTCGTTTTCTGTCAACGCCCACATGCACATTCTGTCACAGGTACTGCTTGAGGTGGAAACAAGTTTCTATTGAGAGTTAATAGGTTTCAGTGAAGTCTTATCAATTTGCTCCTATTCCTTTAAATTATGCATGCAACATGCCAACACTTTACAGGTGTAGGTGTTGTATAATTTCCCCCACCATACAAATATACCCTTTGTCACAATTTAATAATTTTGTTTGTGCTTCTTGTGTTAACAATTTGCATTTATTTTATATGAACAGACTGTGGTTTTCCAAAGTGCATGCAGACAGGGTCAACTATATTAATTACTAAATTATGTACAACAATATATAATATAGGGCTTACAAAACAATGTAATATATTCCCTTGAGGAATTTAAGGCTGAAGCAGTACATCAGACACATACAACAACACACTTCAATAAAATCAACACTTGAAATGTAATTGATTGTAAGAGTGCATTTAATAACTATAATAGTATAAAAACAATGCCAAGGGCTGGTCAAGGTTAAGGTTGGCTCTAGCCCAAATCTAACCCTAGCTTCTTGTCCACCTACTGAATTGACCCTGTCCCCTTGACGATCCAGAGGTTGCAGCTGTCTGACCCTGCTGTGTACTACTGTGTTCTGAGGCCCACTGTGACAACAGGATATACAGACCCCCCACAAAAACTAGTGTATCCTTGGCACTAGTGTAGAAAAAATACAAGCCTTACTTCTGTGGTGGGTGTGACGTAACCAGGGCTGTAGACCTCAAACAGTGACACACAGAAGAACATTTCAGAGGAGATTGAATGCATCCAAACATCAGTCTGAAGATGGAGAAATCAATCAGTGTATTAATTATTCTGATTATGACTACAGGTAAACAATACCTAAACATTTGAACACCTTCCATCCTTATAATCAGATTTTTCAATTATGGTATTGCTAGTAAAACATATTTTGATGAAGTGAAGTCATTTAAATGTGAAAAATAATAATGTGTTTTGAATCAGCTTTATTATCTATTTTTCCTCTGCAGGAATGGTATCTGGAGCTAGTGTGACTCCTGACAAGGAGGAGTACACCCACACTGAGGGATCATCAGTGACTCTGAGCTGTACATATGAAACAAGTAGCGATTATATTTACCTTTACTGGTACCGGCATTATTCTAACCAGGCTCCTCAGTTTCTACTGTACAAAGGTGCCAGATCATCTAACGGTGTTGACCATATCCCTGATAAGAGATATAAATCCACAACGTCTCGGACATCAACTGAACTGGTTATAACAAGACTAACCCTGGCAGACACAGCTCTCTACTACTGTGCTACTGGCACAGTGATACAAAGTCCATAAGACGCTGTACAATACCTGCAGACCAGAAATGCTTTGATGAAGTGGAAATCATAATTAAACATCAACCACATTTTATGTCATAATGGCAGAGGTTGAGATCAGAGAATTGTGGTCACACCTTTGCTGTGTGCAATCACCAGGTGGTCTAGTGTTTCTCTGTCTTCATATTCAATGAACTGTGAGAAAGATGTATTCAATTTCACTTAGATAGGTATTTTAATATAGGTTGAAAAAGCACTTGGGAATATGACGAAGTGCAAAATATTATTGGTTGTAGTTACTCCTTCTCACAATTCACACAGCTTGGTGGTGTAGTATGTAAGTTAACCTGAAGTGGCAACCTAACAAATAACAAACACCCCTGAATCAGAGGATGGTCGTAGAAGGACAACCAACAAAACTCACTTGACTATTCTTTACAACTGATCAATCATCATATCTCTTCTGGTACAAACAACAATCAAATAGAAACCGCATGTTTATGTTGAGAAGGGATACATTTTCACCTGGAGACAGTGCTACTGAGTTCAAGGAGAGATTTGATGCCCGTCTGAATGTCACAGCAAAATCAGTCCCCTTGACGATCCAGAGGTTGCAGCTGTCTGACTCTGCTGTGTACTACTGTGCTCTGAGGCCCACTGTGACAACATCAATCTTTAAGTCATACCTCAGATTCTCAATTGGATTGAGGTCTGGGCTTTGACTATGCCATTCCAAGACATTTAAATGTTTCCCCTTAAACCACTCAAGTGTTGCTTTAGCAGTATGCTTAGGGTCATTGTCCTGCTGGAAGGTGAACCTCCGTCCCAGTCTCAAATCTCTGGAAGACTCAAACAGGTTTCCCTCTAGAATATCCCTGTATTTAGCGCCATCATTTCTTCAATTCTGACCCGTTTCCCAGTCCCTGCCGATGAACAACATCCCCACAGCATGATGCTGCCACCACCATGCTTTACTGTGGGGATGGTGTTCTTGGGGTGATGAGAGGTGTTGGGTTTGCGCCAGACATGGCATTTTCCTTGATGGCCAAAAATCTCAATTTTTGTCTCATCTGACCAGAGTACCTTCTTCCATATGTTTGGGGAGTCTCCCACATGCCTTTTGGTGAATACCAAACGTGTTTTCTTTTTTTTCTTTTTTAATCAATGGCTTTTTTTCTGGCCACTCTTCCGTAAAGCCCAGCTCTGTGGAGTGTATGGCTTAAAGTGGTCCTATGGACAGATAATCCAATCTCCGCTGTGGAGCTTTGCAGCTCCTTCAGGGTTATCTTTGGTCCCTTTGTTTCCTCTGATTAATGCCCTCCTTGCCTGGTCCGTGAGTTTTGGTGGGCGACCCTCTCTTGGCAGGTTTGTTGTGGTGCCATATTCTTTCCATTTTTTTAATAATGGATTTAAGGGTGCTCTGTGGGATGTTCAAAGATTCTGCAATTTTTTTTATAACCCAATCTTGATCTGTACTCTGTGCCGCTTGCTTGGTGGTGCCCCTTGCTTAGTGGTGTTGCAGACTTTTGAAACAAGTTATTTTTTTCATTTCACTTCACCAATTTGGACTATTTTGTGTATGTCCATTACATGAAATCCAAATAAAAATCCATTTTATTTACAGGTTGTAATGCAACAAAATAGGAAAAAGGCCAAGGAGGATGAATACTTTTGCAAGGCATTTTTGCAAGTACTAATGAAAAGTTGGGACCAAAGCACAAAATGTTTTTCAATATACTTTATGTACAGTAGTATACATGAATTAGATACTATGTAGACTAAATTAGTGTTTGTGAATGAATTATAAAATAATATGTGTACGTTTTCACCACCCAAAAAATATATGTTTATCATACCCACTTCATGGAAAATGTATGTAATTGAAAATTGCTTTAGGCTACTTTTCATTTTATGTGAGCTAGACGTAAGCTTTTCTCTTTGGCTAATTTACTGCAAAGCGTGCTTATATCTAATACTGACAACGTAATATTGACAAATACATTTTCATTCAATTTTACCTCTCTCTGAACAGTCTCCTCTTTCATGTTTGTCAGATGTCAGTTGATGGTGATATACAGGCTGAGATGGACATGGAAGAGAGAGAGAGGATCTCTACCTCTTACTGTAACTCACAGTCACTCTCTGTGTGTTCTGCATAACCATGGTACTCTGTCTGATCATCTGGCTGGTTCTTGCTGTATTGTGCTTCGGTATGATGGAACCTTTTCTCTCATTGGTTAATCTCATCTTTAACTAATTGTTGCTAAATTTTTCTCATTTTTATAATCTTTCTAATTTTCCCTAACTCTTTATTCCCCCCAGAGTGCATAGGAGACCATGTCCAACAGCAACCAGGAGGTGTGATTGCTACAGAAGGAGGACTGGTAACACTGAGTTGTCAATATAACACCACCAGTGCTAATTATGCATATCTACACTACCGGTCAAAAGTTTTAGAACACCTACTAATTCAAGGGTTTTTCTTTATTTTATTATTATATATTGACAATAATGTTGTAACCAAAAAAGTGTTAAACAAATCAAAATATATTTTATATTTGAGATTCTTCAAATAGCCACCCTTTGCCTTGATGACAGCTTTGCATACTCTTGGCATTCTCTCAACCAGCTTCACCTGGAATGCTTTTCCAACAGTCTTGAAGGAGTTCCCACATATGCTGAGCACTTGTTGGCTGCTTTTCCTTCACTCTGCGGTCCGACTCATCCCAAACCATCTCAATTTGGTTGAGGTCGGTGGATTGAGGAGGCCAGGTCATATGATGCAGCACTCCATCACTCTCCTTCTTGGTGAAATAGCCCTTCCACAGCCTGGAGATGTGTTGGGTCATTGTCCTGTTGAAAAACAAATGATAGTCCCACTAAGCCCAAACCAGATAGGATGGCGTATTGCTGCAGAATGCTGTGGTAGCCATGCTGGTTAAGTGTGCCTTGAATTCTAAATAAATCACAGACAGTGTCACCAGCAAAGCACCCCCACACCATAACACCTCCTCCTCCATGCTTTACGGTGGGGACCACACATGCGGAGATCATCCGTTCACCTACTCTGCGTCTCACAAAGACACGGTGGTTGGAACCAAAAATCTCACATTTGGACTCATCAGATCAAAGGACAGATTTCCACCGGTCTAATGTCCATTGCTCGTGTTTCTTGGCCCAAGCAAGTCTCTTCTTATTATTGGTGTCCTTTAGTAGTGGTTTCTTTGCAGCAATTTTACCATGAAGGCCTGATTCACACAGTCTCCTCTGAACAGTTGATGTTGAGATGTGTCTGTTACTTAAACTCTGTGAAGCATTTATTTGGGCTGCAATTTCTGAGGCTGGTAACTCTAATGAACTTATCCTCTGCAGCAGAGGTAACTCTGGGTCTTCCTTTCCTGTGGCAGTCCTCATGAGAGCCAGTTTCATCATAGCGCTTAATGGTTTTTGCGACTGCACTTGAAGAAACTTTCAAAGTTCTTTAAAGTTCTGTATTGATTGACCTTCATGTCTTAAAGTAATGATGGACTGTCATTTCTCTTTGCTTATTTGAGCTGTTCTTGCCATCATATGGACTTGGTCTTTTACCAAATAGGGCTATCTTCTGTATACCACCCCTACTTAGTCACAACACAACTAATTGGCTCAAACGCATTAAGAAGGAAATAAATTCCACAAATTAACTTTTAAGAAGGCACACCTGTTAATTGAAATGTGTTCCAGGTGACTACCTCATGAAGCTGGTTGAGAGAATGCCAAGACTGTGCAAAGCTGTCATCAAGGCAAAGGGTGGCTATTGGAATAATCTCAAATATTTTGATTTGTTTAACACTTTTTTGGTTACTACATGATTCCATATGTGTTATTTCCTAGTTTTTAAGTCTTCATAAGAGTCAAAATAAAGAAAAACCCTTGAATGAGTAGGTGTTCTAAAACTTTTGACCGGTAGTGTATATTTATACAAACAACAAGCAAATGACTTCCCTAAACATATGCTGACCCATTATCCTTTTGGATCTGGAGACAATGCTGCAGGGTTCAAGATTGGATTTGATGTCAGTCTAAATGCCAAAACACAATCAGTCCCCTTGACGATCCAGAGGTAGCAGCTGTCTGATTCTGCTGTGCTCTGAGGCCCACTGTGACAACAGGATGTACCGCCCCCTTACAAAAACACTGTGTGTGCACGTGGGTGCATGTGTACAGTACGTTGTGTTGTGTGCCGTTTTTTAAGGGGAGGTGTTACATAATTGAGGCAGAAGAAAGGAAATGCCTTTTAAAACTGACAGTGAGAAACCAGTGGAGTCATTCTGTCATAACTATATTTGTGTTCACTATTTTCACTGTTAAATAACACTTACCAGCATGTTACTAGGATCAATTTGAATATTTGCACTAGTGGGTGAGTTTGATGCTATTTTTATTATCCAATCACATATCCAATGTAATTACTGGAGCCTGGAGTAATTTACTGTGAAGAAATTACATTTTTAAAACTCTTGACTGAATAATTAGTTTAATTTTATAATAATTTCCTGATAATAATTCCTGTTTTTATAAATGTTTTCCAGGTGGCAGTCATGGGAATGACATTACTCCAACAACAGATAAGGTGATTGGGTTGGAGGGTGATGTCATAAAGCTATCCTGTAACTACTCCTCTGCTAGTAATCTCCAGTGGTATCGACAGTACCCTGGATCATCTCCCATCTTCTTCCTCCTCACCGGAGTGTCCTCAAACCCCTCTGTACTGAGCGCTATTCCTCCATACCCATGACTGTCTGTTAAACTGAATAAGGAGAGAACCCGTGTGGATCTGGAGATCTCCTCTTCTGAAGTGACAGACTCTTCTCTGTACTACTGCACCCTGCAGCCCACAGTGACAGGAAACCCAGAAACACTGTATAAATACCTCAAAGCTCATGATACACTCCTGTTATTAATATTTTAGGGCAGAGGTGGGGCTTCCTACTGTAGGTTCAAGAAAATTAATTATCCTTTAAAAAGCTGTTTTGGACTTCACCCCAGCATATAACCTAAGCTACAATATAATTGTTCTCTACTGAGATATTTTACTTACTACACTGACAGGTTAATAAATTACTGTATTCCTGTCATTCTTTTACCTACATTTTTTTGGCTAATTTATATTTTATCCGTGCTATTGGATTTTAGAGTAAATAGGAATATCAAATACATCTATCTTTTCATTTATCTACCATCTCTTCACATTTGCAGGGGGCAGTTTTCAGCAGACCATCCAGCCAAACCAACATGAAGTGTATGGAGAGGAGGGTAGTTATGTTCAGCTTTCCTGCTACTACTCCTCAGCATACAGTGTACTGTGGTATAAACAGTATCCAGGATCAGCTCCTTAACTCCTCCTCTTCATCCACCATGCCTCTAGGACTGTAGTGAGAGCTAAACCTCCATACTCTCACCTTTACATTTACGTCATTTAGCAGACGCTCTTATCCAGAGCGACTTACAGGAGCAATTATGGTTAAGTGCATTGCTCAAGGGCACATCGACATATTTTTCACCTAGTCGGCTTGGGAATTAGAACCAGTGATCTTTCGATTACTGCCACAACGCTCTTAACCACTAAGCTACCTGCCGCCCCACAAAGAGAAGACCCGTGTGGATCTGGAGATCTCCTCTGCTGAATTGAGAGACTCTGCTCTGTACTGCTGTGTTGTGATGTCCACAGTGACACATAACTCACTGACTCAGCACTCAGTAGAATACAGACCTGTCTCCTGTCAGTTAGTTAGAGATTTACATGCATCCGATGTATTTTGTTTGACCACATCGCCATCAAGTGGATAATTCAGTGCATGAATAATTTGTAAACTGCTATTAAATGTACGTATAAAATATATGTGTTTCAACATAGTCAGTAGGAGGAGCTAGAGTATAAAACTCAGGATCAGATTATGAATCCTCAAGATAAGACATGATACTACCATGAAGATCATAGCCAGTTGATGCTGTGCTTTTCATCAGCAGCTGGTGCTTATTCTACACATCCTGCCATCTACAATGTTGTTCTGTTCACTTTTACTCTTATTTGACTTGATAGGTAAGTAATAATATTTTCATTGAAACTGAATGTGTTTACTTTTATGTGTATTTATTTTTCAAATGAAAGATTATAAAGGTGATGCACAACATGAGGATCCATTTTGTTTTGTTTTTTTGTCCATTTTATTTTTAAACTGCATTTGAAATTAATTCAATCTTCCATGTGGGTATAAAGTATTATATATAATATATAATATTATGTTTTACAGGTCTCAGTTCTGAACAGGTATTAACACCCTACACTGATGTAGAAGTGGCTTCAGAAAGGGACATAGTTACTCTCTCTTGTAACTACACCTCTGGTGACACTCTTCAATGGTATCGACAATATCCCAAATCAGCACCACAGTTGCTGGTTATGGAACATATGCCTGCAACAACTCCAGGGTTCACTCTAAAGCATGACAAAAAAGCCAAACGTGTGGATCTGGAGATCTCCTCTGCTGATGTGACAGACTCTGCTCTGTACTACTGCGCCTTGCAGCCCACAGTGACAGGAAACCCAGAAACACTGTACAAAAACCTGACAGCTCATGATAAACTCCTCTTATTCATATTTTATGGCAGGGGTGGGGCTTACTCAAGAGAATACATTTTCCTTTAAAAAACGGTGTTGGACTTCACCCTTGCATCTAACCTCAGATACAGTATGGCATTTATCCACACAATTATTTTACTTTCTGCACCCTCGCCTCACTGTAAAACTGAATTATTGGAAAACTCAGGCAGATCTAGAGATCTCCTCTGCTGAAGTGACAGACTCTGCTCTGTATTACTGTGCTCTGAAGCCCACAATGACAGGAAACCCAGAAATACTGTACAAAAACCTGACAAAATACAGTATACTGTAGGAAGAAAGCCATAACAGAAAACATTTCACGATGGTGTCAAGAGGAAGAGCTGGATAATCAAAGATCCACATGTAGCTTATGGGATATTATTGTTCAGAAAGTAGCTAGTCAGTCAGGTCTCCCAGTGCTGTCTGTCTGTCTGTCTGTGTGTCTGTCTGTTTCTCAAAGGTCTAGCAAGATGTTGTTCTTCTCATTTGTTCTCTTTTCAGCTTTTTTAGGTGAGTTATTGTATGGATTGAAATCGTTTAGTTTAATCTTACAGTAAATGAACAGCACAGAAACATGGTAATTGCACATTAATAATTTGTAAATATCAGTTACAACTGCACAGTTTTACAGTTACAGAAGTTATTTGACCACATATTTTTGCAGGAAACCGTTTTGGTGATTCAATAAACCGTGCGACTACAGAAGAGCTTGTTCAAGAGGGAAGGAATGTCCATCTCTCCTGCAAATATGATGTAATTGTCTACAATCTACAGTGGTACCGCCAACATCCCAGATCCAAACCAGAATTCATCTTGTACATTACACCAGAGGGGACTATATTTAAAGCTACTCCCCCACATCCTCGTCTGACAGTTTCCATTGACAAAGTGGACAAATGTGTGGATCTGAAGATTTGTTCTGCTGAAGTGACAGACTCTGATCTTTACTACCGTGCCATGAAGACCACAGTGACAGGAAACTCTGACACACTGTACATCCTGTACGACATACAGTACCAGTCAAAAGTTTTGACACACCTACTCATTCAAGGGTCTATATCTCGTGGAAGGATGAAATAGTATGAATGAATTCATCAAAATAACATTTGTAGTGAAAATATGTCAATCATTATTTGAATATGTTGGTAACCCATTGTATAAAAGTGACAATACCCTGGAAGTTGTTGTTTGGAGGATAGATTGGCGCGAGACGAACACTCTCGGGAATTATCACTTAATTATTGCTCTCAACATGGACCTGCTCAGCGGTCTGGTCCTCTGGTGGTAAATCCATGTACTGCACTCTTTAGAGGAGCAAAAACATAGCTAAAGCTACCTAACTGTCTGTTATGGGCCAGGCAAACATAAAAAGGCTCTTACACTGTTTTGGTCTGGGTCACTAGATATGAAAAGGAATTAAAGTTTGCACATGTATTGTCGTGTACCATGGTATGGATGTAACTCTTAACTCCGCCTTCCTCTGCTGGCTGCGACGTCTCTCAGCTCTCTTCCTCTTGTTGCTCTTCCCGTCCCGTCGACTCTCCGTCTTCTTGGCCTCCTGCTCTCTCCATCCCAGAACCTGTTGTAGCTCGGCGGGGGTGAGAGTTACATCCATCCCATGGTTCACGACAGTATAATAATTCATTATTCATGTGAGGATATAGTGGCTTTATTCTCAGAACTTCCTCAACATTTAAATGCGGTCAGCAATGTGTAGGTAGAGTATAAAGGGTCTTTCTTTATATTTACCCACAAACAGCCGTTTCTGCAGCTCCTGGCTGATCTTCAGGTGAGGTACCTTCTTATCCTACATGTGCTGCCCACTACACCTTCTGAAGGACGGGTTGATCAGGCCCAAGTGAGCCAGGTGGCTTATCCACTGCTCCTCCCTCTCCAACCACTACTGAGATGTTCTCTCTGCCTCCTGATTAGTTATATGACAGATCTTCCTTGTCTGTGCTCCTCCTGTAGACTGTCCTCCACAGCTATGAAGTCCAGTGACAAGGTTTTTCTATGTATAATAATGATACAATAGTTCCATTTAGTGTTCAACATTCTGCCCAACAAGGTGAAACCTTGACATTGCTTGTATTTTCAAGAGTAAGTTACTAGTGAGAGTCAATAGGTGTCAGTGGAGTCTCATCAATTTGCTCCTATTCCTTTAAATGATGCATGCAGCATACCAACACTTTACAAGTGTCTGTGTTGTATAATTTCCCCCACCAAACAGAATATACATTCATTATGTTTTAACCCTTTCTTGTCACAATTGCATATTCTGTTTCTGCTTCTTGTATTAACCATTTGCATTTATTTTATATGAACAGACTGTGGTTTTCCAAAGTGCATTCAGGCAGAGTCAACTGTATTCATTACTAAATTGTGTAGAACAATATATAATATAGGGCTTACAAAACAATTTAATATATTCCCTTGAGGCATTTACTTTAAAGGATGAAGCAGTACATCAGATACATACAACACACTTCAATAAAATCAACACTTGAAATGTAATTAATTGTAAGAGTGCATTTAATAACTATAATAGTATAAAAACAGTGCCAATGGTTGGTCAAGGTTAAGGTCGGCTTTAGCCCAATTCTAACACTACCTTCTTGTCCACCTTCTGAATTGACCATGACCCTAGAATTAACCCTAACCCTAGCTTCAGTTGGCACAAATAATGAAAAACATTAGGAGAAGCAGGATTATGAGGAAGGCAGTTTTCTACTTGATTAACTCCAGGCAGGAGTGAGAGGTTGATTTTATGGACCAAATCGAGAGACAACAACCAATGAGTAATAGGCTACATGGTGATGCCATTGACCATCATTTACGTTAATGTGCACTGCGATGTCAGAGATTACGATCATGGTTGCATCCCTTGTCAATCATTGGTATCAATCATAAAACAATCATTAGTTGACTCTACTACTGTTTTAAATGCATTGTAAAGATAACTCTTTGTGGCATTGGTCAGCATGGCCAAGGTCTATATTGGACTGGTTCATAGGCTACAGTGGTCTGGGCCTTTCTTTCTGATTTTGTTACAAACCCTTGCTGGATATATTATTTTATTTTATTTTATTTTATTCGTCAGAGGAGCTCAATTTGGCCTGAACATAAAATATATTTCTCCAAGGCCCATAACAACTACCAAATTAGAATTTTGAAAGGACTTGGAGAAGAAGGTAACATTCTTTAAAGGAGGCATTTCATGGTACCAAATACATCACATTTAAAAAGGAATCCCTTTGGCAGTTCAACTAAACAATTGAATATACCATAAGCTCCTCCCCTACTGCAGAGCCCCACAATAATGAGACTTCTCAGCTACAGTGGATGGCACATAAAATCTATAACAGTCTATTCTTCCTCTATACATGAATCACAATGGCACATTGGCTTAGGAATACTGTACTTATCCTGGCTGCATGCTATTTTGGTACAGTATAGTGCTTCTCCTTTCTACATTCTCATTCTCTGAAATATTAATTTTTCAGATTGCAAAGGTGAAGAGTCTGTTGACCAGCAGAGTGGACATGTTACTGCCCTTGAAGGAGGACTGGTAACACTCAGCTGTAACTACACTACTAGTACTCCATCTCCAGATCTCTTCTGGTACAGCCAGTTAACTAGGGACTCTCCTCAGTATGTCCTGAGAAGAGATTGCTATTCAGAAGGGAGCAATAGTGATGAGTTCAAGAAGAGGTTTGATTCCAGGCTGAATTTCACATCTAGCTCTGTCCCCTTGATGATCCAGAGGTTGCAGCTGTCTGACTTTGCTGTGTACTATTGTGCTCTGAGGTCCACTGTGACAACAGGATGGACAGCCCCCTTACAAAAACAATTTGACAGTGTGATATAAGACTCTTAGAGGGCCTAGTTTAAGCTCCTCCTCAATACTTCCTATAAGAGAGTTAAAGCATTCAAAGACACATACAAGTGTGTTTGCTCTCTCCTCAGCTAACCATCTCACAGTAGACATGGAAGCTTGGCTGAATAATATTCTGATTCTTGCTGCTTTTTGTTGTGGTATGATTGATAACTATTATTTTATTTATTTGCTTACTGACATTGCATAAATGATCCCTTTCTGTTGTCATGTAAAATAGAGAAAGTTGCACACTCTATATGCTCCCAATGATTTCATGGGTATAAATAATCAAAAACACCCTTTCTTTTTTCAACTTATTTTTTTATTTCTCTCCAGAATGCAGAGGAGACAGTGTGTCACAGGCAAAAGAAGATGAGACTGCTACCGAAGGAGGACAAATAACACTTACCTGTCATTACAAAACAGACGATCCAAGTCCATATCTATTCTGGTACAAACAGCGAGCTAACGACTACCCCAAGTATATGCTTATGCGGCAAAAATTTGGAACGGGAGACAATGCTACTGAGTTCAAGGAGAGATTTCATGCTGATCTCGATGCCAACTCCAAATCAGTCCCTTTGACTATCCAGAGGGTGCAGCTGTCTGACTCTGCTGTGTACTACTGTGCTCTGAAGCCCACTGTGACAACAGGATATACAACCCCCTTACAAAAACATACTGAGCTACACAATGACAATACACCTGTCTGTACAGTATACAACACCACTTAGAAATTGACACAGTAACCTTCTCACTACCTCCCTGATACTACCAAGACTAGTGGTAGCAAATGATGATAATCATAGTGATGATGATGATGATGATGATGATGATGATGATGATGATGATGATGATGATGATGATGATGATGATGATGATGATGATTATACAGAAAGTATTTGTTGTTGCCAATAAAGCTCCCTCCTCCAATTCAGCTCTAAATGTAGATATACGAGACATTCAAATAATATTTTAATATCTCATGGATTAGAAAACATACATATATATCTTAGAATTCATCATTAGGAGACAAAAGCTTCAGTATTGTGAACAGAGTTATGGAAAGCCAGCATCAACCACAAGGGGGCCACAGTACCAAGTGAGTGTTGCTTTCTACTCTGAAATGACTTGTCTATTTGAACATCCCCTCTGTTCTGTGCTGCATGGTCTAGGCCTGTGCTGCTACAAAGACAGGAATCAAGAGAACACCAGCTTCATACAATCTAATATTTGTTTTTGATCTTGCTATAGCATCAGAATACAGCCATCAGTAGCTGAGGTTTGATCTCCAGTGTAAGATTGCCATGCATAAATGTCTAATTCTCCTTGTGGCCTCAGGTAAATGTCTATGATATATTGATCACCTCACTTTTAACCTCAAGGATCTGACCCTTTTTTTCAATTTTCGCCTCAAATGACATACCCAAATCTATTTGCCTGTATTTCAGGACCTGAAGGAAGGATATGCATATTCTTGATACCATTTGAAAGGAAACACTGAAGTTTGTGGAAATGTGAAATTAATTTAGGAGAATATAACACATTAGATCTGGTAAAAGATAATATAATCTTTGAAATGCAAAAGAAAGGCCACAATATAATATTGCTGTTTAGGCGCAATTTAGCAGTGTGTGTGCAAAGTTTCAGATTGATCCAGTGAAGCATTGCAATACTGGACTATTTAGTATCAAGTCTGCCCAAACGTGCTGAATTGGTCAATTGATACAAAAATGATATGGTAATACAAAATGTAAGTTTACACACTCCCAGGAATGTCATACATCAGGGGTGTCAAACGTCCGGCCCGCGGGCCGGATCAGGCCCGCAAACGGGTTTAATCCGGCCCGCGAGATGATTTTGTAAAGTATAAAAATTAGCTGCAATTTTTCAATAAAATAACTGCTGTTCCAATTGTGTCCACTGGATGGCGCAATAGCAATTGTGTTAAGCAAGCAAACTGTTTATACCGGGGCAGAGCAAATAGGTCAAGCAAGTGCAGCCAGTCCGGATGAGCTACTTTGTTTTGCCCGCGATATTTATTACGGCTTCTACTTTTAACATTATTGTCACGCTCTGGCTCCGGGACTTTGTATGTTGAGCCAGGGTGTGTTCGTTTCGTTGTGTTCTGTTTGGTTGGGTTGTCTATGTGGTTGTTTTTCCTTGTTTGTATTGAGTGACTCCCAATCAGAGGTAACGAGTGTCAGCTGTTGGCTCGTTAGCTCTGATTGGGAGCCATATTTAAACTGTGTGTTTTCACCTTGTGTGTGTGGGTTTTTGTTCCATGTTCTGTCAGTGTTACAGAGGACTTTACGTATCGTTCTTTATTTGTTGTTTTGTTCCAGGCTTTAATTAAATAAAGTCATGTTCGTTTCACACGCTGCGCCTTGGTCCACTATTTACCCAGACGATCGTGACAGAAAAACCCACCGTAAAAGGACCAAGCAGCGTGTCCAGGAGCAAGGAGACTGGACATGGGAGGAAGCGCCGGGTAAGGAGATAGAGAGGCTGGCGATGACCCAGGTGGGCAAATCGTGGTCCTGGGAGGACATGCTCGGGGGCAAGGGACCTTGGGGTAGGATCAAGACCCTGGCGAGAGAGGAGCAACGGCGTCAGCAGGGCCATCGTCGGAAGGACGAGAGGCAACCCCCAAAAATTTTTTTGGGGGGGCACATGGCATGGGCGGCTGGGCAGCAGGAGGCTGCCAAAGGGCAATTTGGAGAGGAGGCCACCGGGTTTTGGGGGCCAGAAGGCAGGTTGGCGAGGCCTGGATGGAGAGCGGAACCAACTTCCCGTACTCAGGCATGGCAGCATGGGACGGGGCAGGTTCCGCGGTATGCGGAGCAGCGTACTGGCCACGAGTGGTCCGGCACAGTCCTGTACGTCCTGTGCGAGCACCCCGCACGTGTCGTGCGAAGGGGGGTATGCAGCCAGGACGGAGTGTGCCGGCTCAACGCTCGTGGTCTGCTATGCCTCTCCGCGGTCCCGGATATCCTGCTCCAGTATCACGTGCTGTCATGTCGGTACGGGTACACAGCCCTGTACGTCCTGTGCGGATGCCTCACACAGAGTCTGTGAGGGTAGGCATTCAGCCGGGAAGGGTTGTGGCCGCTCTTCACTCCAGGTCTCCTATCCGTCTCCACAGTCCGGTGAGGCCTGTCCCTGCTCCACGCACCAAGCCTACGGTGTGCGTCGCCAGCCCAGCCCGGCCTGTTCCTGCTCCACGCACCAAGCCTACGGGGTGCGTCGTCAGCCCAGCCCGGCCTGTCCCTGCTCCACGCACCAAGCCTACGGTGTGCGTCGCCAGCCCAGCCCGGCCTGTTCCTGCTCCACGCACCAAGCCTACGGTGTGCGTCGCCAGCCCAGCCCGGCCTGATCCTGCTCCACGCACCAAGCCTACGGTGTGCGTCGCCAGCCCAGCCCGGCCTGTTCCTGCTCCACGCACCAAGCCTACGGTGTGCGTCACCAGCCCGGTCCGGCCTGTTCCTGCCACTCGCACCAGGCCAGGGGTGCGAGTCGTCAGCCTGGTCCAGCCCGTTCCTGCTACTCGCACCAAGCCAGGGGTGCGAGTCGTCAGCCTGGTCCAGCCCGTTCCTGCTACTCGCACCAGGCCAGGGGTGCGAGTCGTCAGCCTGGTCCAGCCCGTTCCTGCTACTCGCACCAAGCCAGGGGTACGAGTCGTCGGCCTGGTCCAGCCCGTTCCTGCTACTCGCACCAAGCCAAGGGTGCGAGTCGTCAGCCTGGTCCAGCTCGTCCCTGCTACTCGCACTAAGCCAAGGGTGCGAGCCGTCAGCCTGATCCAGCCCATTCCTGCTACTCGCACCAAGCCAGGGATGCGAGTCGTCAGCCTGGTGAGGCCCGTTCCGGCTCCACGCACCAAGCCTAGGGTGCGTATCGTCAGCCAGGTCCGGTCCGTTCCTGCCTCACGCGCCAAGCCAGGGGTGCGCGTCGTCAGTCCAGATCCTACCAGCTGGGTCAGATCGGACCGGGGGCGCTATGGGGGGATTGAAGAAGGGTGGTGGTCAAGCCCGGAGCCGGAGCCGCCTCTGATGAGCAATGCCCACCCAGCCCTCCCCTGTTTGGGGTTTTTGAGGCGCGGTCACAGTCCGCGCCTTTAGGGGGGGGTACTGTCACGCTCTGGCTCCGGGACTTTGTATGTTGAGCCAGGGTGTGTTCGTTTCGTTGTGTTCTGTTTGGTTGGGTTGTCTATGTGGTTGTTTTTCCTTGTTTGTATTGAGTGACTCCCAATCAGAGGTAACGAGTGTCAGCTGTTGGCTCGTTAGCTCTGATTGGGAGCCATATTTAAACTGTGTGTTTTCACCTTGTGTTTGTGGGTTTTTGTTCCATGTTCTGTCAGTGTTACAGAGGACTTTACGTATCGTTCTTTATTTGTTGTTTTGTTCCAGGCTTTAATTAAATAAAGTCATGTTCGTTTCACACGCTGCACCTTGGTCCACTATTTACCCAGACGATCGTGACAATTATGTGATTTGGCACCCTCATTGCCCCAATATGTCTCTGTCAAAAAAGAGAAAAGTGGACGCAGAGTGCAGAGTGTTCCAAGAAAAATTGTCATCCTTCTATTTATTCACGGAATTTAATGGGAAAGCTGTATGTTTGGTGTGTTCACAGCATGTTGCAGTGCTGAAAGAATATAACCTTCGTCGCCACTATGTGAGTCTTCATGCCGACAAATATGACAACTTTCAAGGACAGCGGAGAAGAGAGAAGGTGAATGAACTGTTGGTGGGTCTGAAGAAACAGCAGTCTGTGTTTACTCACAGCCGAGACATCAGTGACGCTGCAGTGAAAGCTAGCTACCTCATTGCTAATGAAATCGCAGTGGCTTCAAAACCATTTAGTGAGGGTGAATTTGTAAAAACATGCATGATGAAGGCAGCAGAGATTGTGTGCCCTGAAAAGCACCAGGCTTTTGCAAATATCAGCCTGACAAGAAACACAGTTGCAGACAGGATTTCCGATCTTTCAGTGGATTTGGACAACCAGTTGAAGCAAAAAGTAAAGTCATTTATTGCGTTTTCGGTTGCAATTGATGAAAGCACGGACATTACAGATGTTGCACAACTGGCCATTTTCATCCGCGGAGTTGATGACACATTGACCGTCACCGAGGAGTTCGTGGAGTTGGTGCCGATGACAGATACAACGACAGCAGCTGATATTTTCACTGCACTCGTCGGCGCGCTGGACAGGGTCGGAGTAGACTGGTCCCGCGCTGTCAGCCTGGCTACAGATGGTGCGCCCTCAATGATCGGGAAAAAAGCAGGCGTTGTGACAAAGTTCAGAGAGAAAGTGCAATCTGCAAATGGAGGACGTGATTTTTGGACTTTTCACTGTATTTTGCACCAGGAGGCTTTGTGTTGCAAGTCATTAAAGATGGATAACGTCATGAAGGTGGTCATCCAAACTGTTAATTTCATCCGATCCAGAAGCCTGAATCACCGTCAGTTTGACAGCCTTCTCAGAGAGAAAGACCACATCTATGGCCTGCCATACCACACTGAGGTAAGATGGTTAAGCCGAGGTGCTGTGCTGAGGCGTTTCTTTGATTTACGAGAAGAAATTGAACAGTTCATGGAAGAAAAGGGCAAACCAGTGTTAGAATTTCATTCCGCAGAATGGATGCAGAACCTTGCATTTATGGTGGATCTTACAGAGCACCTGAATAACTTGAACAAACAGCTGCAAGGGCGCAACAAAGTTGCCACGCAGTATTATGACAGCATACGTTCTTTCAAGTTGAAGCTGTCATTGTGGGAGACGCAACTCGCCGGTGGTGATGCAGCTCACTTCCCCTGTCTGAAAAATGTGTGCGCGACCCAACATGTGGCAGACATGAAGCGGTTCAAAGATAAAATAACGGGATTGTTAAGGGAGTTTGAGCAACGCTTTCAGATTTTTGGTGAACTGGAGAAAGACTTCAACGTTTTTTGTTCGCCATTCACCGTGAATCCCTCTGATCTGCCCGTCAGCATCCAACTTGAAATAATAGACTTGCTGTGTGACTCGGATTTGAAGGGCAAATTTGCTGCAGCTGGCTTGGACACATTTTATCAGAATCTCTTGCCAGGTTACCCCAACTTGACAGCCCTCACTGCAAAACTGTTGTGCATGTTTGGAACCACATATCTTTGTGAGCAAGTTCTCTGTAATGAGCATAAATAAAACAAAGCTGCGCTCAAGGCTCACGCACAAGTACTTGAATCACATCCTGAAGTTGGCTGCCACTCAGGATGTGACGCCTGATATTGATGCACTGGTGAAAGCTAAAAGATGCCAGGTATCAGGAGTCAAATAAACTATGCAACCCCACTTAAAGTGCTGCATGAGACACCCTGATATAGTTCTGTGATCTGTGATATACTTCTGTGAATCACTGAGGCATTGTGTGTTTGTGTGTTGTTTGTCCTCAGAATTTCAAATAACTTGAGGTGTTTTATGATTAATAGTGATGTTGTGCTTTTGGACACACTGTCCTCAGTCTCCAGCTTTATGTTTATATGTTTTTATGTTGATGTGCTATTGTTTTTAATTGATTTTATTTTATTTGTATATTTAACCTATTCTTGACTCTGTGGTTCTTGCACTTGTTTGGGGAACAGGATTTCATTATTTGTATCTACATTTCTGCCTGAGAAATGACCCCCTGATATAGTTCTGTGATCTGTGAAACAGTTCTGTGAATCACTGAGGCATTGTGTGTTTGTGTGTTCTTTTTCTTTAGAATTTTCAAATAAACTTGAGGTGTTTTATGATTAATAGTGATGTTGTGCTTGTACTATTTTGGACACACTGTCCTCAGGCTCCAGCTTTATGTTTTATGTTGATCGTACTAAAATAAAGAAAACAATCTGAAGTTGTTTTTAATTTATATATACCATGATTTTACCGGTCCGGCCCACTTGGGAATAGATTTTCCTCCATGTGGCCCCTGAGCTAAAATGAGTTTGACACCCCTGTCAAATATGATGGATCATTAGCTTATACAGTAACTTTCACACATCTAGATGGCCGGGCAGGTTGGGTGTGGAGCCAGAGACAGCAGGGGTTCAAACTGTAGAACCCAGTTCCTACATTTTAATATAAAATTGATTTTATCAAACACAACTATGCTACATTTTATCTCTGGGACCCTTAGGATGACAAATCAGAGCAAGATTACTGAATGTAAGTACATGATTTACCTTCAGAGGTGAATGTATAAAATCAGTTGCCGTGATACGTTTTTTGTTGTTGTGCACTCTCCTCAAACAATAGCATGGCATTCTTTCACTGTAATTGCTACTGTAAATTGGACAGTGCAGTTAGATTAACAAGAATTTAAGCTTTCTGCCCATATTAGACATGTCTATGTCCTGGAAGGTTTGCTGTTACTTACAACCAGGGACGGCTTGTTCAATAGGGCGATATGGGTGACGCACTGCCAAACGGGAAAAGGAAGGGATTTTTTTTCTAATCAATTATAAAAAAAAAATATATATATATATATATATTTTTTTTTTATAAATTTATAAAAAATTATATCACGGCAACAGCAGTTATCAGTGTTCACGTCTGATCTGCCAGCCACTAAATGTCAAATCAGGCTAAAGTCGTGCTTCAAATGGCCCCGCCCGTTTTTTGGGCGATTTCAGTCAGGTTGAAAATCGCCCAGAAGTCTCTCATAGCCTGTCATGTAAAATCTATTTTTTCACATTTCAAAGCTTTCAATACATTCTCTATGGGTGTCTGTGTGCATGCACTTACGCGCTTTCGTCATACGTGACGTAACGTTGAACGTAACTAAGACAATGGCGGCTATCAGCGTCTATGTTGCGACCTGCAGTGTGGCGTTATTTTATGTTTTTAATTTGTAGACTTAGTTTACAAACATTCTGCAAACATTCTGCTTTGGACTGATCTTCGGTTTTGGACTGATCTTGTTGATCGTGTACATACCCGCTACGAACGGACTAAATAATGAAAACGCTGCTGGCAGAGAGGTGGAGCCGGCCACCTTCACCCTGGTCAGAGCGGACCGCGATCCTGGTAAGAGAGCGACTGTACCCCGACATTGAACTGCTTTCTGTGTCATTGAACCTTACTATTGTTGATAAAACAAGTTTACTGGAGAACGGAGAAAAAGTAGAGACTTTTGGACAAGGTGGATAATTGTATAATATAAGGCAGTTTATTCAGAGGTAAAGATATCTGCAATCGCGTTCACGGACCCGTTCGTCAAACTCTTAGGGAGCTATAAATCAAGCCCCATTACTTACCATATCAGATAAGAGAAATTGCTGCAGCTACATATATTTTACATCCTGGCCCTACATAGTTCACTATTTGCATCACTTACCAAAATATTACATGTGGTCATATATGCTTGGAAAGTGGAGATGCCATAGAACGTCAAAAAAGTAAACATTGCTGGAGACACATTGCGTTTGCTAGCGAAGAGATTTGTTGTGGCAAATGAACTTGGGCTGGGAATTGCCAGGAACCTCACGATAAGATATATGCATCAGCATTGCGAGTCTCATGATTCTATACGTATTGCGATTCGATACTGTGATTTTATTGCGCACCATATGTCTGTTGCAGAGGGATCAGAAAGCCATGAGAACGAGTTTTTATCAGTCATGGAAATAAAAGTGCTGAAAACAAATTGGCTCCCAATGTGAAAAGATTGAGAACAAGCTATGAAGGAACAATAATGGTGTTTTGGTGCAGGTACAGCCAACTAGCGCTAAAATATTGCGATATTGTCAATACAGTATATCGTAAAGTATCACTATGTAACTCGATTTCTTTCACCCCAATCCCTCAAATTAACGGTAAATAACTGAATTGTTTGCCCCACATTTAGCTAAGATGATTAGCTAGCCAGCTAAAATGTTTTATTTAGTTAGCAGTCGCATCTACAATAGTTTACTGTCAATAACATGTCTCCAAAAATGACGTGGTGTCTCCAATTGTGTTGACATTTTACAATTGCAATGCGCATCCATGAGTATCCACTTTCTGTAGCTCAGCTGGTAGAGCATGGTGCTTGTAACGCCAAGGTAGTGGGTTCGATCCCCGGGACCACCCATACACAAAAATGTATGCACGCATGACTGTAAGTCGCTTTGGATAAAAGCGTCTGCTAAATGGCATATTATTATTATTATTATTATTATCTGAAGAGAGCCCCGAAACATTGTGTGCAGACATTTTATGCAATAAATGAAGTAGGTTCAATCTAGTAGTTCTGATCTTCTGATTGGTCCTGATGAGTTGGGCGAGGTCCCCTCCAGGCTACTGTCACTGTTGCATTGGCTCTGAGTCGGGTTCTCTGTCTTCAAATGTTCAGCCTAAGAGAGGGGATTTTTGTGTGTGTGTGTGTGTGTGTGTGTGTTTAACAGTGATGATGTGTGTGTGTGTGTGTGTGTGTTTAACAGTGATGATGTGTGTGTGTGTGTGTGTTTGTGTGTGTGTGTGTCCTCAGAGCAAGAACTCGTGAGTTGGAAGAACTGAGAGGCCTATGGCGTGGGTGTTGTCCTTGGCCACCTGCTGACAAGGCTGACAAGATAGGACCCTTTTGTCCATTGTTATTGGATAGGAACATAACTTATAACCAGCTCCTGACCTAAATAGATCTTAGCACAACATTTTACTCAACATATCATATTCCATATTCACTATAACAAATATATTTACTACGACATTAGCAAGAACCGCCACATACTCAGCCGGCTAATCCAGTGTGTGAAGTTTTGCGGAGTGTTTGAGTTAGCTTTGCGAGGCAAAGATGAAACTGAGGGCTCCACCAACCCTGGTAAGCCAACACTTTTGAGATCAGTCAATAAATGCTTCTGGTATTGACTTATATGCTGCCCCTGTCTTCATGTTGTTGCTGGACATATCTTTTTTTAAATGTGTGTAGGTCACCTAAATCATCAGAAAAATTGCCCCTCCTGAGAATTTTTTCAGGAGCCGCCACTGCTTACAACAGTCATGCTAATCACATTAGAGCGCGTTAGCTCAACCGTCCCGTATACTGGACACCTATCCCGTAGAGGTTAACATTAGTTGCATTGCTAGAATAGAAAATGATACTGTTACCATTACATGATATGTTACAGTGAGACAGAATGTTCTGTACATTATTTTCATTTGGATTTTAATATTATATTTCTATGTACAGTAGTAATACTGCATTATCTTTCCAGAACTCATTGCTGGGGATCACATTACTCCTGTAAAGCCCAGAGTCATCTGTACAGAAGGAGAATCTGTGACACTGAGTTGCTCATATGATACAAGCAGTGATAATATTCTGCTTTATTGGTACCAGCAGTACCCTAACCAGGCTCCTCAGTTTCTAATGGTTAAGGTGCCACATAAAGTACCAGTTAACATTCCCCTGATAGTTGATATAAATCCACAAAGTATAGCATCTGAACTGGTCATAAAACATCTAACCCTGGCAGACACCGCTCTCTACTACTGTGCTTTTGGGAATGAAAGGAAGGTGCTTACATTTTTCTGAGAAGCTGTACAAAAACCTAAACCTGGATAATTATTTGATTCTCCCATCTTGATGGAAACTGTTTCCAGACCATCATTTTAAATCAGATACACTCAAGATGTTTTTAGGCTACCAGAGTGATTGTGGTTACACCTGTAAATGTCCTCTCTCCTTTCAAGAATGATTAGTACAGCAGCCTATCAACAACTGCACTAGTGTAGAGAATTGAACCTCTGTAGTGGGTGTGACATTGGTCTGTCAGCTAGTGTGACACACAGTAACACACAGAGGAACACTTTCAGAGGAGAGTGAATGCATGCAAACATCCGTCTGAAGATGGTGAAATCAAAGCATTTGAAAATAAATGTATCTTCCTATTATTCATTCACTTCAGAAGATCCTCTGACAAATGAGTTCTGTTGTGTTTAGAGGAGGAGCTAGTATGAGAATGAAAAGGAGAGACTCAAAATGGCATGAAGGTCTTTCCTCAGTGCATTGTAAGCTTGTCTCTCTAACATTAACCATGCTGTGCTGTTTCAACCTGTACTTTTTAACATTTGTGGGCAAGTAAAATACATTTAACAGTCATGTTAATGTGTCATTACTTCTTTACAAGCTTGGAAAAACAACACACAAGCTTTGAAAGGACAAATATAACTTATATTTCACATGTTAGTTTTCTGCAGGTGATAGTTGATAGTTGTGGGGATGGAATTTACTCCAACAGTCTTGAGAAGGATGTGATACATGGTGGCAGTGTCAAGCTTTCCTGCAACTACACAGTATCTGGTGGAGGCAGTGTCTTATGGTATCACCAATATCCCAATTCCTCCTCCTTATCTCAGTGTAATCAGCATCTGCTGAGACAATAGTTACTGCAGATCCACCGTATCCTCGACTGTCAGTTAACGTTGACAAAGTGGCTGAACGTGTGGATCTGGAGATCTCCTCTGCTAAAGTGGCAGACTCTGCTCTGTACTATTGTGCTTTGAGGCCCACAGTGACAGGAAACCCAAACACTACAAATACCTTCCAGTAATAAAGTCCTACTAGTAAACACCATGTAATAGGCAAGCAGCTGCATACAAATGATCATAGATCATGTTCATGATTATCCATCAATAATTCTGATGTAATGTGTTTCCATTTACTGAATAGGAGTAGCTAAGATGAGAGGTGGAGAGATGATTCTCCTCTAACTGACTGGAACAGTGGGATGTCTTCAGTTCTGCCTCCTGATAACCCACTGTTACACCCATCACCATGTTTCTCTATCCAGTGTTTCTCCTCTCTGCACTTGTTGGTGAGTATTAGTCTGACATTACATACTTCTAGTTTATTCAAGGTAACTGTCAAGTGTCATTTGAAAATAGCACTTCGTAGAAGAAATGTAAATGACTGATTATAATTTCCCATGAACTGAAAATGTTAATCTAAACGTAACTTTATTACAGGAGGAAGTTATAAAAATGTCACAAAACCAACTTCAGAGACAGAACATGGCATGGAGGGGAGCAGTGTTACACTGTCTTGCAACTACTCTGGCTCAGTAGAAAATCTTCTATGATATCGGTAATTTCCCAGATCAGCACCCCAATTCCTCCTCTACACTACAATCTCCTTAAAACCCTCTGTAATAAGAGCTAAACCTGAAGACCCTTGACTGTCTGTTAATCTGAATAAAGAGAGAACAAATGGCTCTGAGATACAAATAATATTACTACACAGATCATACACGTAACGTTAGTTAGCTAGCCAGTGTTGTGTCGAGTAAATGTTGCTAGTCATTGCTGTAACAAAGGAGTCCGCTCATACTGAACGCTTGATCATAAGTTTATTCATATCACAAGATTTCAGCATAAGTGACGGATGTCATGACACCCGGAGAGCAGTGTCCTCGAATTGTAATGTCTGCTCTAACCTCTTCTTCGTTTTTCCCCAGTATATATAATCTCCCCAAGATAGGGGTGGCTCCCTCTACTGTCCAATCCCCTGTCTACAACACACAGACTTCTCTGTCCTATCCGGGGTGTCACATTAAAACCTTCCCTCTGACACTAAGTAAACATCCTTTCAGTTCCACTTAAAAACATTAACAACGTCATAATCTTAATACACTACACCAGCCAGCAAACGTTAGCTAGCTAGCTAACAGTACACTTTAACTTGAAATCAAAACAACTTTCTGACAAAATTAGAAACGTGTAATATCTGAAAATTTAGCTAGGTAGACTCTCTTACCCGTATACATGGATGGACGCTTCTCCCTCTCTGTCACGGATGCCATGGTTGCCCTTAGTTTGAAGATGTAATCCAGAGACGTGTTTTATACAACAGCCTTCTGTGTGTTCTCTTTTCGACTCCGTCTGCATATTTGCAATTTTTGCTCTCCTTAGCTATCATGCTCTATTTCCACTGATTTCAAAACTCGGTCCTCCAGAAAGTGGAGAGCAACACTTATGCAGTTCTACTACATGATATCGTTCAAAAAAGCCACGTTAGAAAGGATTACCTACACATACTGACAAGCTCATGTTATGGACAGAAGCGTGCTACATAGCAGACCAATCCGAACTCATCTCTTGGCATGTCCAGCCCACTCATTATCTCAGCCAATCATGGCTAGTGGGAAGGTTGCAGTCTTTTTCCGTGGCTAAACCAACTAAGCTCGTAATTTAACAATTGTATTCGTATTTACAGATTACATACAAGTTTGCTATTAAGGCATATGAAAGTTCACATGTTCCAGAAGGCATTTCCGCCCAAACATAGTATGTTCAAATGGAGCTCCTGTGAAGTAGTGACGAGCGACATACGCCTAGTTTCCTGAAACAAGTCACAAATGAGAGGAGAGGAGAGGAGAGGAGAGGAGAGGAGAGGAGAGGAGAGGAGAGGAGAGGAGAGGAGAGGAGAGGAGAGGAGAGGAGAGGAGAGGAGAGGAGAGGAGAGGAGAGGAGAGGAGAGGAGAGTTTGAGCATTTTTATAGCAACTGTACTTTGTGGTGGAGCTTGTAGGTAAACAAAGCAGAAATGATCAACTGTTCTTTTTTACAGGTACAAGTATTGAAGACATAGTTACTCCAGACAGAGATGTAGTGGATGTTATGGAGGGTAGTAGTGTTAAACTCTCCTGTCGATTCAACAGCTAGTTAACCAACAGTGACAGGAAACCCAGTGAGGCCCACAGTGACAGGAAACCCAGCAACACTAGAAAAACAGACAATGCAAACACAGATAAGTTGCAGTGGTAGACGGCACAAGCGGGGAGCCCAGCCAAGAGCGATTTGCAGTAGTCCAGACGGGAAAGGACAAGTGCCTGAATTAGGACCTTTGCCGCTTCCTGTGTGAGGAAGGGTCGTACTATACGGATGTTGTAAAGCAAGAACTTGCAGGAGCGAGTCACTACTTTGATATTTGCAGAGAACAACAGGGTGTTGTCCAGGGTCACGCCAAGGTTCTTTGCACTCTGGGAGGGGGACACTGTGGAGTTGTCAACCGTGATGGAGAGGTCTTTGAGCGGGCAGGCCTTTCCCAGGAGGAAGAGCAGTTCTGTCTTGTCGAGGTTGAGCTTGACTGAACATTCTCTCATATAAATGTATCTGAATTGATGCAATCTTTATAGTCATTTAGGAAACCAAACCTTCATCACCACCACCACACTTCATTAAAAGCCAGCATTTAAATGGGTTTTATGTCATAACCTGGGCATAGGTGCCAGTTCTGATCCTGGGATCTGGTAACTGGAGGGCTGCTGAGTTCAGATCCTGACTACACCGGTGTTGCACTGCTGCGACCCTGTGCTCCTCTCAATTGTGTGTGTGAGATGTGATATCTGGGGGAGTTGACTAATGCGAGCAGAAGAGACATTTCCGTTGTTCGCTGTAACATGGACAATAAAGTTGTATAGGGAGGAGCTACGAAGATCCTGTTCAAACCGTAAATATGATTACAGAAGACATATTTCTGTGAATTAGTTGGTCCATCATACAGGAGATGAATGATGATGTTACTTGGTTTAACCTGGATGTTCTCTACATTTTGTACAGGTGAGCCTTACAACATTTTTTAATTGAGCCCGTATTGTTGATGGAAATTAAGATTGACTTGCAATTGATTTCGTTTCTATATTCTCTTTACAGGACAGATTTCTGGGGATCACATTACTCCTGTAAGGGATGAAGTCATGAGTACAGAGGGAAAACCTCTGACTCTGAGCTGCTCATATGATATAACCAGCAATTATCTTCTGCTTTACTGGTACAGGCAATATCCTAACCAGGCTCCTCAGTTTCTACTGAATAAAGGTGCCAGATCAATTACCTGGGAAAATATCCCTGATAAGAGACATACATCCAAAACATCTCAGTCATCAACTGAACTGGTCTTAACAAGTCTAACCCTGGCAGACACAGCTCTCTACTACTGTACTCTCTGAGATTGTTATGACCAGTATTGTTATACCCAGTGATACAATGTGTATAAGGCAGGCAATACGCTTGACCTCATCTTCACTAGATGCTGCTCCTCTACTAATCTCACTGCAACTCCCCTCCATGTCTCCGACCACTACTTTGTTTCTTTTCCCTCACTCTCCTCCCACACTACCACTCTGCCCCTACACAGATGGTAATGCGCCGCCGCAACCTTCGCTCTCTCTCTCCCACTACTCTCTCCTCTTCCATCCTATCATCTCTTCCCTCTGCTCAATCCTTCTCCCTCCAATCTCCTGATTCTGCCTCCTCAACCCTCCTCTCCTCCCTTTCTGCATCCTTTGACTCTCTGTGTCCCCTATCCTCCCGGCCGGCTCGGGTCCTCCCCTCCAGCTCCGTGGCTTGATGACTCATTGCGAGCTCACAGAACAGAGCTCCGGGCAGCGGAGCGGAAATGGAAGAAAACTAAACTCCCTGCCGACCTGGCATCTTTTCACTCCCTCCTCTCTACATTTTCTTCATCTGTTTCTGCTGCTAAGGCCACCTTCTACCACTCTAAATTCCAAGCATCTGCCTCTAACCCTAGGGAAGCTCTTTGCCACATTTTCCTCCCTCCTGAATCCCCCCCCACCCCCTCCTCTCTCTTGTGGATGACTTCGTCAACCACTTTGAAAAGAAGGTTGACGACATCCGATCCTCGTTTGTTAAGTCTAATGACACTGCTGGTCCTGCTCACACTGCCCTACCCTATGCTTTGACTTCTTTCTCCCCTCTCTCTCCAGATAAAATCCTGCGACTTGTGACTGCAGGCCGCCCAACAACCTGCCCGCGACCCCATCCCCTCCTCCCTTCTCCAGACCATCTCCGGTGACCTTCTCCCCTACCTCACCTCGCTGATCAACTCATCCTTGACCGCTGGCCATGTCCCTTCCGTCTTCAAGAGAGCGAGAGTTGCTCCCCCTTCTCAAAAACCAACACTCGACCCCACTGATGTCAACAACTACAGACCAGTATCCCTTCTTTCTTTTCTTTCCAAAACTATTGAGCGTGCTGTCTTTAGCCAACTCTCTTGCTATCTCTCTCAGAATGACCTTCTTGATCCAAACCAATCAGGTTTCAGGACTGGTCATTCAACTGAGACTGCTCTTCTCTGTGTCACGGAGACTCTCCGCACTGCTAAAGCTAACTCTCTCTCCTCTGCTCTTGTCCTTCTAGACCTGTCTGCTGCCTTTGATACTGTGAACCATCAGATCCTCCTCTCCACCCTCTCCGAGCTGGGCATCTCCGGCGCGGCTCACTCCTGGATTGCGTCCCTACCTGACCGGTCGCTCCTACCAAGTGGCGTGGCGGGAAGCTGTCTCCGCACCACGTGCTCTCACCACTGGTGTCCCCCAGGGCCTCGGTTCTAGGCCCTCTCCTTTTCTCCCTATACACCAAGTCACTTGGCTCTGTCATATCCTCACATGGCCTTTCCTATCATTGCTACGCTGACGATACACAACTAATCTTCTCCTTTCCCCTTCTGATAACCAGGTGGCGAACGCATCTCTGCATGTCTGGCAGACATATCAGTATGGATGACGGATCACCACCTCAAGCTGAACCCTGGCAAGACGGAGCTGCTCTTCCTCCCGGGGAAGGACTGCCCGTTCCATGATCTCGCCATCACGGTTGACAACTCCGCTGTGTCCTCCTCCAAGAGTGCGAAGAGCCTAGGCGTGACCCTGGACAACACCCTGTCGTTCTCCGCCAACATCAAGGCGGTGACCCGCTCCTGCAGGTTCATGCTCTACAACATTCGGAGAGTGCGACCCTGCCTTACACAGGAAGCGGCCCAGGTCCTGGTCCAGGCACTTGTCATCTCCCGTCTGGACTACTGCAACTCGCTGTTGGCTGGCCTCCCTGCCTGTGCCATTAAACCCCTACAACTCATCCAGAATGCCGCAGCCCGTCTGGTGTTCAACCTTCCCAAGTTCTCTCACGTCACCCCCTCCTCCGCACACTCCACTGGCTTCCAGTTGAAGCTTCGCATCCGCTACAAGACCATGGTGCTTGCCTATGGAGCAGTGAGGGGAACGGCACCTCTGTACCTTCAGGCTCTGATCAGTCCCTACACCCAAACGAGGGCATTGCGTTCATCCACCTCTGGCCTGCTGGCTCCCTTCCTCTGCGGAAGCATAGCTCCCGCTCAGCCCAGTCAAAACTGTTCGCTGCTCTGGCACCCCAATGGTGGAACAAGCTCCCTCACGACGCCAGGACAGCGGAGTCACTCACCACCTTCCGGAGACATTTGAAACCCCACCTCTTTAAGGAATACCTGGGATAGGATAAAGTATTCCTTCTAACCCCCCCAAATTGTAAAGTGGTTATCCCACTGGCTATAGGGTGAACGCACCAATTTGTGAGTCACTCTGGCTAAGAGCTTCTGCTAAATGACGTTAATGTGCCCTTGAGCAAGGCACTTAACCCTAATTGCTCCTGTAAGTCGCTCTGGATAAGAGCGTCTGCTAAATGACTAAAATGTAAATGTAATGTAAAATGTATAAGATGCTGTACAAATACATGCACACCAAAAATGCTTTGATGAAGCGGGGATCAAATTTGAACGTCAAACCACAATTTCATATCATAATGGCAGAGGTTGAGATCAGAGAATTGCGGTCACAACTGTACTGTGTGCAATCTAGTGTTTGTCTGTCTTCCTATTCAACGCACTGTGAGAAATATGTATTCTTCACTCTTCAATCAGTAGTCTTCAATTCCACTTAGAAAGGTTTTTTCAATAGTGGTTCGAAAAGCACTCGGGAATATGACAAGGTAACAATGTTATTGCTTATAGTTGTCCCTATTCACAATTCACACTACTTTGTGGTGTAGTATGAAAGTCTCCTGAAGGGGGCAACCTAACAAAGCACACACACCTGAATAAGAGGATGCCATACAGACAGACACCTCCCCATAGTCTACTACTGCATGTAATACAGAACAACATGAAGCATCAACAGTAGGACAGAGGGTGTCAAAGCTCTGTGATAGATAGATCAGCATTGTTCTGCTCCTTACCTTTTACACTTCAAACTGACTGACTAGTCATGAGAAACTGGCTGATCCTGTATGTTCTGGCTGCATGCTGCTTTGGTATAACATCACTCTGTTCATCTGTCTCTTTCTGTGCATTTGTTCATTTTATTTAGATACATTATTATTATATGTTGTGAATATATATTTATCTTTCTTTTCAGGGTGCAGAGCAGAAGAGAATGTAACACAGCCAACAGAAGATGTAATGGTCTTAGAAGGACAACCAACAACACTCTCTTGTCTATTCATTACAACTGATCAATCACCATATCTCTTTTGGTACAAACAACAAGCAAATGGCAAGCCCATATTTATGCTGAGAAGGGATACATTTTCACCTGGGGAAGCTGCTACTGAGTTCAAGGACAGATTTGATGCCCGTCTAAATTTCACAGCAAAATCAGTCCCCTTGATGATCCAGAGAGTGCAGCTGTCTGACTCTGCTGTGTACTTCTGTGCTCTGAGGTCCACTGTGACAACAGGAGATACAGCCACCTTACAAAAACTATAGGTTTCAAATGTGTCCATAGACACATACAGTACCAATGAAAAGTAGGGACCAAAGCGCAATATGTATTTTAATATACTTTATGTACAGTAGTAGACCTGAATTAGATACTCTTTAGACTACATGAGTGTTTGTACCTGAATTATAATAGAGTGTGTGTACATTTTCACCTCCAAAAAATATATGTTCATCATACTTACTTCACGGAACATTTATGTAATTGACAATTGCTTTAAGCTACTTAACATTTCTTGTGAACTAGACGTAAACTTTTCACTTTGGCTAATGTACTGCAAAGAGTGCTTATATCTAACCTGAGATCCCTAGAACCTGAGTCTGAATAGATCTTACCTCCCATCCATTATATTCCCTTATTTAAATATGAAAGTTATTTGCTTGTTCAACTACCAGTAACCACATTTTATATTTGGAAATAAAGTAAATATATCATGACTATCAGAAATGTCATATGACTTAACGTTCTAAATATTCTCTCATATAAATGCCATTTGATGCCATCTTTACTGTCATTTAGTAAACCAAACCTTCATCACTACCACCTAACTTCCTTAAGAGCCATCATTGAATGGGTTTTATGTCAAAGGGAGGAGCTACAGAAATGATCCTGTTCAAACTATACATATGATTACGGGAGACATATTGTTGTGAATTATTTGGTCCCGCATATACAGTAGAAGAATATGAATTGAATATGTGTATGTTTTCAAAAATGTATTTTCAAATAAGTTAATCATACTCACTTCATACAATATTTATGTCATTGTCAATACCTACCATATTATTTTAACTAGACGTAATCGTTTCACTTCGTCTCTAATGTACGGAAAAGAGTGCTAATATAATACTGACAAGGTAATATTGACCCATACATTTCTTTACAATCTTTCTTCTCTCTGAACAGGCTCCTCCTTCATGTCCGTCAGTTGATGGTGATATACAGGCTGAGATGGACATGGAAGAGAGAGAGAGGATCTCTACCTCTTACTGTAACTCACAGTCACTCTCTGTGTGTTCTTCATAACCATGGTACTCTGTCTGATCATCTGGCTGGTTCTTGCTGTACTGTGCTTTGGTAAGATGGAACCATTTCGTCATCTATCTAATTTTAATTTTTGAATCTTTCATTATCACTCACTTTATATTTGTTTGTCTTCCAGAGTGCTCAGGAGACCATGTTCAACAGCAACCAGGAGGTGTGATTGCTACAGAAGGAAGACTGGCAACACTGAGCTGTCAATATAACACCAGTGCTACTAATGCATATCTATATTGGTACAAACAAGAAGCAAATGACTTCCCTAAACATATGCTGAGCCGTTATTCTTTTGGATCTGGAGACAAGGCTGCAGGGTTCAAGGAGAGATTTGATGCAAGTCTAAATGCCAAGACACAATCAGTCCCCTTGATCATCCAGAGGGTGCAGCTGTCTGACTCTGCAGTGTACTACTGTGCTCTGAGGCCCACAGTGACAACAGGATAAACAGCCCCCTTTAAAAAAAACTGTGTGTGTACGTGGGTGTGTACCGAACTTTTTGTTGTGTGCCATTTTTTAAGTCAAGGGGAGGTGTTACATAATTGAGGCAGAAGAAAGGAAATACCTTTCATAGCTGACAGTGAGAAACCAGGGGAGTCATTCTGTCATAACTATACTTGTGTTCACTATTTTCACTGTGTTAAATAACACTTACCATAATGATACTGGGATCAATTTTAATATTTGCACTAGTGGGTGAGTTTGATGCTGTTCTTCATATCCAATCACTATGAATGTAGTTACTGAAGACTGGAGTCATATTCCTGTGAAGGATCTTTTGACAATTTTTAATACACTTGACTGAATAATGAGTAGAATTGTATGATAATTTCCTGATAATAATTCCTGTTTTCATAAATGTTTTCCAGGTGGCAGTCATGGGAATGACATTACTCCAACAACAGATAAGGTGATTGGGTTGGAGGGTGATGTCATAAAGCTGTCCTGTAACTACTCCTCTGCTAGTAATCTCCAATGGTATCGACAGTACCCTGGATCATCTCCCATCTTCCTCCTCCTCACCGTAGTGTCCTCAAACCCCTCTGTAGTGAACGCTACTCCTCCATACCCACGGCTGTCTGTTAAACTGAATGATGAGAGAACCCGTGTGGATCTGGAGATCTCCTCTACTGAAGTGACAGACTCTGCTCTGTACTACTGTGCTCTGCAGCCCACAGTGACAGGAAACCCAGAAACACTGTACAAAAACCTGAACTGAATAAAACTGACTTACCCTAAGTGAAAAAAATACATCAGGCTAATTTTAAATGTTATCATTACCTTATATAGATAAAACACACCTACACTGAAAATGAACACTTCAATATTTTAAATTAACAACAAAAGAATATGTTGATTCCAATTTTGAATGGAAAAGTGAGAGAAACCCAATAATGGTATCTGATTGTTTTGCTGATTTATACTTTAGATTCTAGATTGAAATATGAAACCAAAATAAACTGTGAAAATGAATGCCTCACGTTCAATAGATTAATTATCTAACAGATCTTCCCTTCAAGCAATGTTTCCCCCTATGTCATCACAGTAGACAGGTCAGATCCTTCTGCCAACTCTGTTGACCTAAAATCAAGAAAATAAATGGAGTTTTTTTCCAATATCCAATAGAGGGAGACTAAGGTAATCATATTTCAGTGCAGCCCTGCATTTTGAGGACATGACAGTGGCATCAAGCAGCAGCAAGAAGTCTGCTGTTACTTCTGCTCATCTGACAACTCTCTGTATTTTGGGGGTGGGGCTTCAAAGGTCTGAGAACAGATGGTCCTTTCAAAACTAGAAGGAGGAGGATGTTTTTTAGTATACACAAATCTTGTTGTTCTGTGTGTTGTCATTTTAACTTCCAGTTTCAGCCACAATGTCAATCCCCACATTTATTTTGCTTTTAGTACTTGCATGTAAGTAATCTACTTAATTGTTTTATGTTGAATCTAAACTAAGTGTTGATGCGTTGAAAATAAATTGATAACAAGTAATAATAGAAGAATAACATATTTTGCATCTCTTGCAGGTGACAGTAATGGTCAGACCATTGAGCCAATCAGAGAGGAGGAGTATGCCCCAGCAGGTAGCAATATTACACTTTCATGGACCTACTCATCTGCAGTCTCTCTTCAATGGTATCTCCAGGACCCTTGATCAGCTCCTCAGTATATCCTGCTTATCCTGCATGGTGTTGGGTCTTCATCACGGGCTCCAGGTCTGGATCCAAGACTGTCAGTCAAAATAAATGATGAAAAGACTTGTGTGGATCTGGGGAGCTCTTCTGCTGAAGTGACAGACTCTGCTCTGTACTACTGTGCTGTGAGGCCCACAGTGACAGGAAACCTACACACACTTTAAAAAAAACACTCAGCAGGGAGCACATCAGCAGGAATTTATCTGGGTTATTTTTTTACTTTTCTCTAACCCTTACTTTGAAGACATCAAAACACTAATGCGTGATGTTAATGTCTCCTATTAATAAAGCCTATGACTGGAATGTTTCACCTGTCCTTAAGGTGGGTTTATTTTGTTATTCACACTCAAAGGTTAAATGTGAAACTTTGATTGTAAAAAAATATTATAATATTTACAATAGCCGTTATGAATTTTTATAATATTGTTGCGGTTTCAGGGGTTGTGTTGTGGATGGACGTTATGTACCTGCGAGGTTCCTTTGTTTTTTGGCTGCCAGGACCACGGACAGCAATGTGAAGTATTCCCCAGAGGCAGGACCACAGACAGCTCAGTGGAAACTTCTAGTCTGCAGCAGACCAGCCACACCTGTTTCCAGTTGTAATCAGAGCCAAACTGCAGACAGGTGAAACCAATCAGTTACTAAACTTAACCATACCCTGGGTTTTCTTTCTTTGTTATTTTTGTTGACCCTGGCAAGTGAAGGAGTAGGAGGTTATTGGAGAGACAGAGCGTACGGTGGAGAAGTAGGTTTTATAGAAGAAAGGAAATTATGATTTCAACAAGGACTGAACCCCCAAAGACAAAGCTTGGAGGACCTTCCACTGGTGGTGAAGTGTTTACTTTGTTTGTTTTGGGTTTTGTATATCAACAACGCTGTCAAAGCTTGATATTAATAAACCGGTATAACCCTTCACTTGGACTGGTGTTGTGTGTATGTGTAAAACCGGCCTTACAAAGAACCCAGTGCTGAAAACGCTACAATTTGTTATCATTGAAATGTGTGTCAAACTGTTGAAGAGCGACTAAAAATTATGAAGGGTTTTCTTTATATTTACCCACAAACAGCCGTTTCCGCAGCTTCTCACTCTTCAGCCACAATAACTGAGATGTTCTCTCTGCCTCCTGATCAGTTATGTGACAGATCTTCTTAGTCTGTGCTCCTCCTGTAGACTGTCCTCCACAGCTATGAAGTCCAGTGACAAGGTTTTTCTATGTATAATAATGATACAATAGTTCCATCTAGTGTTCAACATTCTGCCCAACAAGGTGAAACCTTGACATTGCTTGTATATTCAAGGGCAAGTTACTACTGAGAGTCAATAGGTGTCAGGGAGTCTCATCAGTTTGCTTCTATTCCTTTAAGCAAAAAATATAATTTGCATGGGCTGCATCTCAATCCAACACATCAGGCTATGGCGGTCTTTCGCATCTGTGGTGGAAGGTGGCCGAGTTTCAGCGGCGTTTGTCAAACCATATGACATCACGAAAATCGGTCTTCTCACAAAAACGTCTGTAGCGTCCGAACGGTTTGGACTAGAAAAATGATATGACCACTCTATTTAAAGATGAGACTCTCACGAATACGTATGTAGCGTACGAACCGTTTGGGCTACAAACTGTGACCCCACTGTAAAAAGGGGAGACTCTCACAAACATGATGGATAATTTAAGGGGTTAAATATGTGTTTTTCCTAGCTTTCTTATCTCCTAGATATAGAACTGACACTTAACCTTATTCTGTGTGATTTATTTTTTGAATGTCATTTCTTGTCATTTATGACTGTTATTCAATGCGTTTCCATGGGATTTGGT